>NC_054409.1:23263010-23574010 GCF_017976425.1 Toxotes jaculatrix | reverse complement strand
TTCATTAACACTGTGTAAATTTATTCTCTGGGAGCAGCCTTCACTCCAGCGTGCTCCACGGGGAGCCCGGATCACGGCGCTCCAGCAGCAGCACCATGTTGGAGGGAGGCTCCCTGGGAAAGTTTGAGTTCGAGGTGACGGACTTCTTCCTCTTCGGCTCTCCTCTGGGGCTGGTGCTTGCTCTGAGGAAGACTGTGGTGCCCTCGTTAGATGGTGAGCCAGGTTTTCTCCCCTTTTCGTTCAGCGCCCCTTTAGGTTTTCATGATGTGCTTCCTATATTTAATAAAGCTGTTGGTTTAAAAACTCTCTCTCTTTTCTGATTATTTCCTGAAGCGGTTGTTTGTAGCCACTGATGTTTCCTCCAGTGTGGGATAAATGTCTCCAGCTGCTCACACAGGCACGACTCTGACTGTGTCTTATGTCCTTTGGGTTTTAAAAGACAGAGGTTACTGACCTACAGCTGTTGGACTAACATCTGGGCCAGTTTCAGATTAGATATGATGACAGTTGTTCACAGAATGTTGGATATTTATTGTATGTTGTTCTTGTCTTTTTGTTTATCTTTAATTTCTCGGCCATCTATGGTAAATAAAATCAACACAACGTACACGATGAATAAAAACACGCAGCGTCTGACCGGCCGAACTCTCCCTGTGTTTCCTTCTCCTCTGCAGTGTCGGCTCTGCGTCCAGCCTGTCAGCAGGTTTACAACCTGTTCCATCCAGCCGACCCCTCGGCCTCGCGCCTCGAGCCTCTGCTGGACAAGAGGTTCCACCTGCTGCCTCCCTTTAGCGTCCCCCGCTACCAGCGCTTTCCTCTGGGCGATGGACACTCAGCTCTCCTGGGTGAGTCCATGCACACACACACACATCCTGACAGATTTCACAGCAACACTACCATTTCCACATTACAAAGGTCTGAGTCTTTATTGTTGACCTTGTGTCTCTTTCTTTAGTTGAGACAGTGCAGAGTAACCCTCAGCTTCTGATGGAGTCAGGTGGTGCAGCAGCCCAGCGCTGCCAGGAAAGCACCGTCAGCGAGACGTCCATCCCTGTGCCTGTCTTGAACTGGCAGACCTCGCAGCTCCACGCAGAGAGTGAGTTTCCGTTCGCTCACTCCTGTTGTTCTCTTCACCTCTTTTATCTTCCTCTCTTATTTTAAATGGGGAGTTCTGGCTAAAATGATCAGTTATTGCAGGTTTAACGTAAAACTGTTTCATTAACTCTGTCTCTGCAGCTGATGCTCTTCACTCACATACCTTTGTCGACGGCCAGTGTCCACTGTCCACGTCACCCGGTGTCCCTCACCTTCGCTGCAACCGCAGGGCCAGTGAGGCGAGCATAGCCAGCCAGGTGTCGGGCTTAGCCGACTCCTACACCGCCTCCAACATCGCCACGAGTAAGTTGACCTCTAACCTCCGGTGTCTTGATCCAAGTTTTGGTCGTCAGGCTGACTGTGTGAGTGTTGACCTTATCATTTCCTCTCAGCACACAAAGTGAGCCACAGTAACAGGCCCAGTCTGCTGTCCCACCTGGCTCTGCCCTACAATAAATTTGCCGCTCGGAGTCCGTCCCCTCGGTCGCGCAAGAAAATCCGTCAGGTGTTCCCGAGACCCAACGGCGTGGAGTCTGAGCTGAGCTCGGACATTAGCTCTGACATGACCTCTGACCTCACCGATGTCACGTCTGACATCACAGACATCAGCTCGGCCCCACCATCACCGGGGGTGCTGAAGAACATAGAGCAAGGTACCCTGGGAGCTGTAGTACGAGGACATGAGGGAAGGACGCTAGGCTCCATCCTCATTCCCTGAGCTTTTTCCTCCCTTCTCTGGATTAGTCCTTCTCAGTAGTCCTGTTTCCAGAACACACATGAGACCCGTGAACCTTCTTGTGTGACTTCTCCTCAGCTCAGTCTCATGAGAACCAAACTTCTCAGAGACTCTGAGATGTTGTGACTGTCTTTTAACTTCCTCCGGTTTCTGATCATCCTGATCGGTTCGGCTCTACACGAGCAGAACGTAGATCTGCAGTGGACAGAGATAGATCACGATATTCGATGCACTGATTCCCAAACTCACTCTGTCTCTCTTTTTTCCACCTTTTCCTTGTTACCTCCCTGCTGCAGTCGCTTCTCGGTGGTGGGGCAGTAAGAGGATGGACTACGCCCTGTACTGTCCTGATGCCCTGACAGCGTTTCCAACGGTGGCCCTGCCTCATCTCTTCCACGCGTCCTACTGGGAGTCTACAGACGTCGTCTCCTTCCTGCTCAGACAGGTGGAGCCTCGCTGTTCATTTTCTGATCTTGAATTGAAATGTGATCTTTAAATGGAAATGTGTTGCAGCTGTAGTCACTCAGGCGTTTAAAGTTGTTTCCAAAAGATACTTAACCGCCGAGGAGCTGTGGTTCTAGGGATCTGGGTCTGGATTGCCGTGAAATTGGGTGGGTAGTAATATTCCGTGGAGTCCTACTGATCTGTGGTGACCCTCTGACTTTTCCTCTCGCAGGTTGATAAATTTGACATGTCCAAACTGTCACCCTGCGGTTTGGTTGAGAATGAAACCTTGCCTGACTTTTCAGGTCGCCCAGCAGACTGAAATGTTCTGGGACTTTTATTTAAAAGTTTATTTTTCGTTCTAGGTGATGAGACATGAGAACTCCAGTATTTTGGAGCTGGACGGTAAAGAAGTGTCTGAATTCACTCCGTCCAAACCTCGAGAGAAGTGGCTCCGCAAGAGGACTCATGTTAAAATCAGAGTAAGGTGTCTCTGTGTTTTTTAGTGTTTTTAGTGATGATTAACACATTAACATTTTGATCAGCTTAGTGCTTCTCTTATCTCCATCTTGGAGCTGAACAGGAAAAAAAAAACATTTTAGACAATCAATAAACCCAAAACGGTAAAAATCAGGTTCTGATTTCCTGTTTCTTTCTCTTCTGCGTCAGAACGTGACAGCGAACCATCGTGTAAATGACGCCGTGTTCTCGGAGGACGGAGCCCAGATGGTGACGGGACGTTTCATGTACGGCCCTCTGGACATGGTCACCCTCACTGGAGAGAAGGTAACGACACGTTCGGCTGTGATGAACCGAAAAAAGACGAGTTATATAATCAGGGCACCATCTGTGTCATTAAGGTCATTCAGCAAAGTGTCGTGTTGAAAAGATCTTTGTGTTTTTTATTTATTTATTTTTTAATCTTGCAGATTGACATCCACATCATGACCCAGCCTCCCTCTGGAGAGTGGGTGTACTTTGACACTGAGATCACCAACAGCAGTGGACGTGTCTCTTATGTAATCCCTGAGAGCAAAAGGCTGGGAATCGGTGTGTATCCTGTTAAAATGGTGGTCAGGTATGTTAAGTCACTGTTGTTTCACATTTAAAAAGATGCTGTTTATTGTTATCAGTGAAAATGAAAATGGGGTTTTTATTTGACTTGAACGTCTTCTCCTTTCACCCTCGGCCGTTTCTCCTCCAGGGGTGACCACACGTTTGCAGACAGCTATCTGACTATTCTGCCGCGGGGAACAGAGTTTGTTGTGTTCAGTATCGATGGGTCATTTGCTGCCAGCGTGTCTATCATGGGCAGCGACCCCAAGGTTCGAGCTGGAGCTGTGGATGTGGTGAGGTAAGAATCAAAAGCTGCTCCGAACGTCTGTTCGGCCATAAAATACACCGTAGATACAAACTGTGTGAAAAGACGCTGTGTTTTACAGCCTCATATCTTTTGATTTTTTATGTTTTTTGTAAATAATTTCAGGCTGCACCTCTGCATGGAAGCTGCTGTAGAGATAAAGTTAGAATGAAGTGTTCCTCTGTTCATGCTGAGCTCCTGATCGCGTTTATCTGCAGGTACTGGCAGGACCTGGGTTATTTGATCGTGTATGTAACGGGTCGTCCCGACATGCAGAAGCAGCGCGTGGTGGCCTGGCTCTCTCAGCATAACTTTCCTCACGGCATCGTCTCCTTCTGCGACGGGCTGGTTCACGACCCGCTCCGACACAAGGCCAACTTCCTCAAATCCCTCATCAACGAGGTAAGGGCGGCAGGTGTGTGTGTGTGTGTGTGTGTTCGAGGCAGCGGTAGAATGAAACACTTGTCTCTGAAAGCTCACCCTTCCCTTTGATCAGGCCCACATGAGGATCTTTGCAGCCTACGGCTCCACCAAGGACATCTCAGTGTACACGTCTATTGGCCTGCCTCCGTTCCATATCTACATAGTGGGAAGACCCACAAAGAAAATGCAGCACCAGTGTCTGGTAAGGAACAAATCCTGTCAGCTTCCACCTGTCCGTGATCATTAAACCAAATCTGATTGATCATGTTTCTTGCAGTTCATCTCGGACGGATACGCCTCCCACCTGTCCCAGCTGGAGTACAACCAGAGGTCTCGTCCTGCCAAGTCCGCCAGTAACCGCATGGTCCTCCGCAAGGGCAGCTTTGGCCTGGGTGCAGCCGGAGGAGATTTCCTCCGTAAACGCAACCACATCTTTCGCACCATCTCCTCTCAGCAGCCCGGAGGAGCCGGGTCCAGCTCCCCCAGCCAGCCGGCCCGGACTGAGCGTACGCTGAGCCAGTGCGAGGTGGAGCGGGAACGAGGCGTCGCAGCAGCAACCCAGAGGAGTATGAGTATAGCTGCAGGGTGCTGGGGCCGCAGCGGGAGCACCAAGGAGGGCAGCGGGGGGTTACTCGGCCCTAAATAATTCGAAAAGGAGCTACGGCGTTAAAGGACCCGGCCTGAGCCACCATGATCTCTGGACGAGACAAAGGCTGGATGAAGAGAAGGAGCAGGAGGGAAGTGGATGGAGGGTTTGTACTTTAGAAATTAGAGACAGGTGATAGAGCATAAACAGCACACTTGATTGGATCAGAAGAGAATAGGGAAGGAGGGATAAAGAGAGATCTGTCCAGGAGGAGTGGACTAATCAGGCCGAGCGGGATCCAGCGAACAAAAGACAGTTCTGTAGCATGACTCTTTTACAGTAACACTTTTATAGGTTACATCACCAACTATTAAAAAATGGCAAGAAAGGATTAAGTGAAATATTGTAAGCCTTAAACTAATCTCGTGTAACGGGACGCCCTCCCCCTCCCCTTTCCAAACACACACGTATACAATACACTGTCCAAGCATTCGCACTCATGAGCTCAGGACAAACTGCAGCCAGATTCACCTTCAGACAGCCAAGCACGGGTTTAGGCCACGTCAGTTTGGCAGCCAATGACTTTCACCTCAGTTAGCTGAGCGACAGGCTTCACACACGCTGCCCAGCAACGACTGGCAATAAGAACGAAAAGAAAATCCTCACGGTGCAAAAAGAGAAAAGATGGATCACAGAGGAAGGAAGGAAGGAAGCCAGGAAGAGAAGATTAAATTCTTAAAGGATCAGGTCAAATTATAGAAAATATATTTTCCTTTTTACCTGTTGTGATATTTAGTCATTCAGACAGCTTTGGTTTTATTTGTCCACAATGTGAGATATTTGTCTCCGACGTTTCTGCCTCCACCTCAACACAGTTACGGAGAAAAATGATGATTATGATGAGGATGAATGTGAGCCCGGTGGTTGCTCTCACCTACGAGCTCTGTTTTGGTCTCCACCATCTCCTGATGGAGATGTCTGGTAAATGATGCTGATGAAGGTGAATCAAAACCTCAGTGAACTCTCCTCTGAGCTGAGAGGAGATGCAGATTCACCTGTTTTAGGTTTCTATTTTATTTATTTATTTATTTTAATTTTAGCACAAAGTTTGACATAAAAACAGAAAAATCATTCAGAAAGCAACAAAACGTATTGTTGTTTTTCCTCAATAGCCCCTGGAAGTCTGGGTTAGATGCTCACTGGGACTGTCTTTGCTGTGCTTATGTTCGCTATCTGTCAAACTAATGCCTCCTCCAGTCCTGAGAGGGGAATTGGTTGGGTACTCAGGCTGCCTTTTGACCTCATAATATCGATCACTGCAGCTTCAAATGTGTTTTTTCAGTGGGCACCACAAAAAAAATCCTTTTAACCTCTGTTGTATTGGGGTGGAAGCAGAGACTGATATTTCAGAGCCTGAGCACATAACAAGTGAAATGCACAGATAGATACCACAAGAGGTAAATGATAAAACGGATCCTTTAAACACGTGAGAGCTGGATTTGAAACCTTGAAATATCTTGTACCAGAGAGGAAAGAACTATTGTGTTGATCACTGATGTGCTGCTCCAGTTTTCATTCCACCGTGTATGAGACTCTGTAGTGTTATTCCCTCTCAGTGTGGCCTCTGGGCCGTCCAAGGCCTTAATATCCCACGAGACACTTACTCCACAGACGGAACAGGAAGCAGAAAAACAGGGCATGCAGCATTAAAGCAACAACTGAAACTGTGTACAGTCCACAGCAACAATCCCTTTATATATTCATCTGCTTGCAATACCTCTGATCCACCTGTTTGTGGAGCTCTGTTTCCCACATGTGCTGCTGCTGGTAGACACTCGCGCGGTGTTCCCCGGCTTTTTGCTCTTTTTGCTCGTACGATGTGGGACAGGATGGACCCGGTGTTTCTGCTGAGGAGCCTGATTCGCCTCAGGCTGGATGCTCGGTGGGGGGCGGAGGCAGGATTTCCACTTACACAGACCCGTGAGTCCTTCGCTGTTTGTACCACGTGGACCGAAGAACGGGCCGGAAGTGATTGACCATGAATGTTGAAAAGGCGGGATTGATCCTCTCTGGGGGTGAATGTGGAGGTGGAGAGAAAATCACCGGTGTCCTCAAACAATATGTTGTTGCTTCTGTCTTCTGACGGGTATATTTTGGTTCAGGGGGGTCGTCGAAGAAGAAGAAGAAGAAGAAGAAGCCACCTCACGTCTTCAATCCAAAAACACAAGCTGTGCACAAAATAGGCCGATTTTCCACCCATGCCACCCTCGCTTATTAAAGGAAAGGTTTTTCAAGTCTGTCCTAACACAACAATCAGCTGCACATACAGGATGTACACTGATCGCTCATCCTGTTCATACTGGTTCATACGTTTACTGTCCAGTATCAGTGGCTGAGTATCTTTTGGAAACCAGTTAAGAGAGCAGCCTCTCTGATGCAGCGTTAGCGTCAGTGAAAACAGAGCTTTTCAAATCACACACACTTTTTTTCATCAGTACTGTGGTTTGTGTTTGTTGTTGTTGGTCGGCTCAGTTATTAGTGCTAGGATTCAGTGCTCCACTCTGCTAACTTTAGTCTCTGGGTGATGGTGGATGAAGTTTTGACAAAATACTTTAATTAAATCCCAGATTTGCTGAAACGCTTCCTTTCTTTGAAGATAACTCGAAGATATCTGTGTGTGTTTTGTCATTAAACACAAAAAGCAAAAGCAGATTTTTTGGAATCTGTGAATAAATTCAGAATCATAAAAGAAACCTTTTTTTTCTCACAGACTGAAGCCGGAGCTTCATGTTTGCTTCAGATAAACGTTTGAACACATTTCCACAGAGAGACGAATGTAGCCCGTGTCCCCCATCACTTCGCTGCCAGTGTGAACAGCAGGAGTGATCACAGCAGGCGAAACCTGTTTCAGTGATCAAACAGGCACTCGACGGGTGTTTTAAGACAGACTTGAAAAACTGAGAACCTACCCTTTAAACCCACCAAAGCTTTCAGAGTATTCATTTTACTCTGCTGTCGTTTTATGCTCAGCTTCCACACTGCACACGAGCGTGTCCACTCTGTGTGTGTGATCAGCAATGTCTTCAACCCACCACAAAAGCCAAAATCATTCTCTAATACTGTAGTTAATCAACTGTGTAACCTCGTTGTTTTTTGCACTAGTTTACAGTGGAAATATACTGTAGTTACCATCTCATGTCGCTACATCTGAACACCTCTGTAGTGCATGACACTTTTTATTTATTTCAGGGTATACTGTTTGTGCGGGTACGCACACGTCTGTACATTTTGTCAGGATTTGAAAATAATGTAAATTAAATGTGCCAAACAGTAGAGAACAGAGAAGTATTTAGGGGTTTTCAAACTCTGACACTGAGACAACTCCCCCAGCGGCCCCCTGTCCAATTATTGTCCTGTTATTATTCTTTATCTTACTTCTGTTTAGTAGATAATCATGCTCCATGTTTTGAAACTACAGTTCCCATAATGCTTTGGGGAATGTAACCTTTTAAAGGACTGGTGGTCATGTGGTCAGTGATTCGTGCTGTGGGCCCTGTTTTGTTTTTTTTAGCCTATATTTGTTTGCATTTTGAAAAGTTGGCACCATTAAAAGTATGCCGAATTAGTTATTAGCAGTTGCTGTTTGCAGTGTTTCCACGGCTGTCGGGACAAATGGCACTGGATTACTCTGAAACTGAAGAAAAGATAAAAACGTGAAACTTCGCAAGCTAATTCTGGAGTTAAAAAGGAGCGTCTCCCCCCCGTGATTTCTAAGCGGGCATATGGACGTTTGTTCGCGATGGACACCGAAGATAATGATGTCCCCAGAAACTGTAAGTCACGATGAATCAGAAAATGTGTGTATTATGTCTGTGCGTTCAGATTTGCCAGAGATATGGGTCAGAGAAGGGGGGCGGTTTTTGACGCTAATTGCGACAGTCCAGCCCTCATCAGGCTTTTTAACTACTTTAATGAAACCACCACGTTTGGGCCAAAATCCTGGGTCACACCGTGAACCTGTCAAACACAGTGCATTTGTCTCATGTCTGTTTGAAAACCCCCTGATTCAGACTGTATCCAAGCTTTTCTTATAGCATGAAGAGGAGGTGAACATGTGCTGAGAGCGTTTGGATTTGGGGTTTTAGTGAAAAATGGATTGAACAGAAAAATGAATCTGTCTTAGAAGCTGTTACCTGAGGACGGTGGTGGAGTGAGTTTCTGGAACCATGGAAAATAAGCTGTTTTGCAGATGGACCTTTGCATTGTGTTTCTGTTGTGTTGTGGGTGGAAGGTTTTTGGATACAAACGCATTGTTTCCCGTTGGCAGTTTAGCTGCTGAGTTGAATGTCTCCCCACATGGATCCTGAGTCTGCTCCGGAGCCATGGATGTGTCAGTGTACATAATGTAAAGATGTATATGTAGGACCTATATGGTTGAGAGCTATTTATTTACCTAAAGATCATGATGTTACTATGGAAATTTCAGGTGAAATATATTTGAAATATGTAGCATTTTATTTTATTTTGTTTTATTTTTAGGCTATGGACCAACACAGGAAGGCTTTTATTTTTACCAGTGCAATATTATTGCTCCAGTCACAGCCAGGCAAAATAACCACTATCACAGCAGGGGCACAATCTACACCAACACAAGCTACAGGCACTTTCACAGTCTGAAGTCACACACACCACATGCAGTTGTGTTTCACACCTCGTGAAAACTATTTGTATTCGAGCTACTGTTGACCTCTGCTGTCTCTTTACAACAACTGCTGAGCGTTTTATAGGACTTCCTGTACCTGTTTTTCAAACTGGAGTATTTTACAGAACCTTTGAAATATAACTCGGGGCTGGTTTTTCAGTCAGTGGATGCATGAAAAAGTTAAACCCCCATAACGAAGCAGCTCTATTTAACAAGCTGTTGCATGTCATCCAGTCAGATTGGAACTAATTAACCTTCATGTTTAACAGTAATAAACCAGTTATGTTGTCCACTACGTCCTCACTGTTTAATGAAATATATATATATATAAAATTCTGCTGGTTATATTTGAGATTAATGCAATTATTGCCACTTTTGGATAAAAAGTAATGGAGACCTAGATGTTTATCTGCAGCACAGTTTGACCTCCACAGTCCAGTGTTAGTTTTAGTTATTGACACCTTAGAACAAAACATTTTGGTATCACTTTATAACAAACCTTGATTAATGACATTTATGACCTCAGTCTTAATAATAACTATAAAAAGCCCATGAAGTGTTTTAAACACCGTCCAAAGGTGTTTTTCACAACCTGGCAACCCAGAAGTTGTTATTGATGGTTAGTAAATTATTTATTAACCATATTTATTGGTGAATACTATAGAACAGTAGGTCTGACAAGTATTAAGGTGTCAAAATATATGGTGGCAATAATTCAGCTAAATTTTGGATATATACAGTGTTTGAAATTAGAATTACATACTCAAGTATTTCAGTAAAACTTGATTTTAATCCCATTATTTAGGATTTTTAAGCAACATGCAAACACTTCATGAATAGTTTTAACACTAACAGAAATAATAAGGATCCTGTTTTAATATATTTATTTATAAGAGCTTCCTACAGTATAAAACATCAGTAATTTAATAATAAACAGTTAATTAATACTTAATAACATAACCTGGTTACAATCAGACATGTATGCTTATACACCAGTTACAGCAGCGTCAGGATGGGGTTATAGTTTTTGATAAATACATTGAATAGTTCTTATAAACAGTTTTTGAAGTGTTTATTTGCGGCTTATAAATGCTAAATAAGGGGGCTGCTGTATACAGATGGTCAAAACCCATATTTACATGTTGCTAACAGTGTTATCCTTTTACTCATGACAAACATTGTTTAAAGCACCGTGTGTAATTAAGTAACAACACCAGTATCAGACTCATTTCTCTAAGTGACTCTGACTCACATGTTGTTTTCAGACGTCAGATACAGTAGGTACTGATGTCTCCGAGTTCATACAGTTTGTGTCAGAAGCTTGACCTCTGACCCCGGCGCTCTCTACCATTGTCTGTACTGTGGAATAAAAACCAATTGGACGGTGACTCGACACGAGTACGTGTGTTTTTATTGGCTCAGTGCTCGGTTCATATTTTTGTTCTCTACAGTTATTGGATGGATGGTTAGCCTGTAACCTGTACAGTGGTTAGCCTGTAGCCTTGTAGCCTATAGCATGTACAGTGGTTAGCCTGTAGCCTTGTAGCCTGTAACCTGTACAGTGGTTAGCCTGTAGCCATGTAGCCTGTAGCTAGTAGCATGTTCAGAGGTTAGCCTGTAGCCATGTAGCCTGTAGCTAGTAGCATGTTCAGTGGTTAGCCTGTAGCCTTGTAGCCTGTAACCTGTACAGTGGTTAGCCTGTAGCTAGTAGCATGTTCAGTGGTTAGCCTGTAGCCTTGTAGTCTGTAGCTGCAGCGTCGCCGGTTTAAGGTCGGCATCACACAAATTTGTCATTTTATTTGTGTTGATTTTCCTCTTAAACACAAACAGGTGCATATGTCTTGAAGAAACAGGACAATGAAAAAGTTCAGCAAACTTTAACACAACCAATTGTTTTTATTTATCATATAAAATGCAGTAAAAAGAAAAAAACCTACCGGATTCTCTAACTGCTGTAATGTGATTGTGAGCAGATCAAAGTGTTTATTAATGTATTTAACAACTGTAACTCTGCAGTTTAAACATAATGAATGCTAACTGGGTGAAACAGCTGAAATAATATAAACTACATCTGCACAGAAGGTAGAATTAATTACAAGAACTATACATTAATAAACACTTAAAAATGTCCTTACAGCTACATCACAGTGTATTATAAAGCAATTATTTAGTGTATATAATACTAATAAGTGCTAAACTTTGAGACAGTGTTATCTGTTTGCACTGAACATGGCTCGAAGCTTCTATCACAACTTAAACATTTTAAAATTACATTTTTAAAGAATAAATAAAAACAAGTGCAGCAACAAGAAGTAGCATTTCTTTATTATGGCAAATGGAAAAAAACACTGTTTCTGTAAATGTCTGAAACACTCTGAAAACTGCTGCTTTTCTCTTTGATTATAGTGCCCTCATTAGGTCGATTAATGTAATGTATGGTTAATTTTCAGTTTCGGGTTTTCTCTCAGTCAAACCTTTGTTACATACAGTATCAACACAAACACACAGTGGCTCATTTCACGCACAAACTCGACCTGCTCACCCCTGAGCTGAAACAAGGGGAGGAACAGGAAGAGAGTCTCCAGATATTGCACAAAATGGCAACCGCTGTTTATAAAACTGGCCGTGGTGAGGATAAGCTATGATTGACTCTATAAAAATTCATTTAAAACAAGTAATTATTCACCTTTTTTTTTTGTTTGTTTGTTTGTTTAAATGTTTGAACGTATCACATACAGAGAGCAGATACACGTCACAGGAGGATGGAGAGCAGAGGCGTCCGCTCTTTGGTTTTACAGGTGGACGGATGGATGATGGGAAGCGATGGCAGCCTGCACAGCAAAGAGGTTTGAATGGAAACCAAACACACAGAGACAGTAAGTCATAAAATCACAGCCGAGCTCCTCAAAGACAGGTCGTCCCCTTTCTCAGGACAAGTCAATATTTCTCATGTATTTTACGGGCGTCTATAGCGCTCGAGGCCTCTTGGGGGTTATTTGTTGGCTCGCCTGCTCCTCCTCCTGCAGTGCACAACGGAACGACTTGACTTTATCTGAAAGAAAAGAGAAAATCACAGCACAGGCTGAAACGTCAAGAAAGAAAAACCTAAGAGGCTTTACGGCCTCTGAAGACGCTTTCAGACATGAAACACATCATGTCGGATTTTAATATGTTTTATTTGTTGTTTTACGGGAGCTGACACACTCAGTTTTATGTTTTATTTTTTAATGCGGGCTGTAATAACTTAAACCTTAAAATGTTTTACTCTGATACAAAGTGCTGCAGTGGATGTTGACAGTGAATGACAGCATGTCGAGTTTAATTCCGATCAGCTGTGCAATGTGAAGTGTTTTCCGGGATATTCACTGAACTTACAGGGAGAGAGAGATGTTGGTCACATTATTATTTCTCTTTTCTCGTGTGCACGAGACGCAGACTGAGATAATGACTTTAATAAAATGATCTTTAGAAAGCAGCAGTTTGTATTTCTCACTCTCCCTCGTTCTGCTGCAGCCTTCACGTTAATCCGACAGTTGTTCAGATCAGAGGTCAGATTAAGGCTTAACATTTGGTGACTGTCTTTACCTCTCAGCTCGGTGAGAATGTCTATCTTCTGGTCCAGGATCTGTTCGAGCTGAGTGGCATAGGACTCGACGTCGTAGTCCACCTCCTCCGTCATTTCCAGAAGCACCTTCTCATCTTCCAGCCAGCGGATCGACTCCTGTAAGGGACACGCTGTGGTTCAGCTTCGTCTGTGAGGTTTAAGCTTTACAACTGAAGACAAGTGAAGACTGATGAAGAGAATGCATGCATAAACATCTGCCTTCACTGATCTGTGAGCAGATGTGGATTAAGGATGCACAGATCTGACTGAATCTGAATTTGGATTAAGATGATCCTCAGTTAAGTTCTATTCCCACTTGAAACCCATAATCTGCTGAGGTTTAAACCTGATGTATGAATGTATGAGATACAGAAACACAGTTTTAACCAGGCTGGAGTTTCTCTCTTTATTTCTTTTTCTCATCTATCATTTATTTAATCATTTATCATTTCCAGATTAATAATAATTGTGAGCTCACCTACTCTGTCTGTTTTCTTATGTTGAATATTTCCACATCCTTGGAATTCACTCTCATTACGTTTGTGTTTCACAAAACCAAAATCAACCTGTTACACTAACATTATTCAGCTAACATTAATATTATATCCCTTTGCAGTGTTTAACTTTAGTTACTAAAAGGTTATAGGCAGTAAGATTCAGTCCTTGCTGGCTGAGCCTGAGCTGAGCCTGATAGTTCTTTGACTGTTTGCAGACTCCCTGACCCCCCTGAAGACTCCACTGTACCTGGAACACCGCCCTGTGATCCTCCAGAACCTGCTCCTCCATCTCCACCAGCTGAGAGACGGCTTCATGGAAGGTGAAGAGCTGCGGGGAAACCTCTTCCTCCTGAGAACATCACGACCGTGCTTTACACCAGTGACGCTGTGACCCGAGGGCCTGCAGCACTAACAACACTACAGTGTTCAGCTGATTTGATGAGCTCTGCTGCAGCCTCGTGCAAACTGTCTGCAGGTTCACCAAGTTAAATTTAAGACTTTTAATTTCCTTTTTAATGCCACAGAGAAATGATCATACTGCCCAAAGTATGAACGTATGATGGAAAACACAAGCTTCCAGTGCTTCTCAGCAGGATATAAAAATGACTGATTTAATTAAATTAACACACCTGGGCCGGGCAGACTGCAGAAAATGGGTGGATGGATTGTCAGTTAAAAATGATTAATTCGTTTAAGTTTAATAGAGCTCTCTAAGAATCGACTGTTTCTAACTTCCTCTGAAGTTTTTTTTTTTTTTGTCTAAAAACTTCTGCAGCCTTCAGTCGTCCCCGGGAATTGTGGGAATTGTTGTTCCTTAAAGAGCTCTAAGAAAAACCTCTATAACTCTGTGATTACAGCAGGTAAGACCTTGTTGAAATGTGTGATGTGAGTTTTGTTGTGCGACAGATGTGAACCTGTCCTTCCTGAGTGAATCTGTGTGCGTCTTACATTCTGTTCACAGAGCAGCTTCAGATCGTCCCTCTGTGGAGAGCTCCCGACTCCCCACTGAGCCTCCAGCACCTCCAGCTGGTTGACGTGTCCTCCCTGACGGCTCTCCATGGCGGCCGCGGGGTCCACTGTGAGCTCCTTCACCCTGACAACACATCAGTGCTGCTGGTTAACCCAGAAATAAGAACTGACGAACCGCTGCTGACGAGCGGCAGTGGTTACGTAGCTGCATGCGCATGCTGCTTTATCAAGAACAGAAACATTTGGAGCATCAGTGCGGAGATGAAGAAACTGATGAACATGCAGATTTTTAGGGAAATGAAGCCTGAAAAAAATAAACAAAGGTGAACTATAGATGAAAAATTAACAAGCAAACAAGCAAGTTATTCCTTCTGCTAACACTGGGATCGAGTGACGTAACAGCTTGGACCAAAGTGCATCATCACCGGTGATACACAGCCTTAATACTGTGTCTCAGTCAGGAGTTTGAAAGCCCTCAGGCCTTCGGCTGCCATCATTAAAAATCCACTTCACTTTTTATGACAGTAAGAACGACTCTAAAGGACTCAGTCACGTCTGAGTCGACAGGAGGCAACAAAAAGTGGTTATGAATGGATGAATGCGGGTGAACATCAAAATGCCAGTATGATGGTAACTTATTGTGAAGGGAACTGCGGAGGGAGGGAAGTGACGGGAGATGATGTAAAGTGATCGTACTCATAAGTAGGGGAGAGCTCAGAGCGACCCCCTCCACCCCCGGTCTGGGAGAAGGGAATGTCTGAGGGACTAATCCCAAACTCCTTTACCCTGGAAACATGGTGGGAGAGAGAGAAGAAGAGAAGAGGAGACGGGATAGGACAGCGATGAAAGACATACTCAGAGCTTTTACTCAACTAAAAGTAGCAAAAAGTAAAAGTCAAGTACCTCAAACCTGTACTAAAGTGTACTAACAATGTGATTTGTTATTTTTCATTTAAACTAAAGCTGCATTTCTCAATATTTTTATATTAAAATTGGATCACATGACGATACGAAAGCTGAAAGTTGTTGCTCCTAATGACAAACGCTCAGAGAATTAGAATTTTAAAAGATGTCTTCGTGTTCAGAGGACTGTGTTTTACCTGTTGGCGTATCTCAGCGTGTTCAGGGTGTTTTCACAGGACGCCATTCCGGGAGAGATGGTCGCAATCTGTGCCGGGAGACATCAGATCCATATTCATCAACACATCACCCTGCTCTGTTCAGTGCTGTAATATTTTCAGTGGTGCTTCTGCCCACAGAACATACAGCGACACACGTGCTGATTTTCTTACCATGCATGTTCTGGAGTTTTCTCCGATGAAGGAGTCTCTCAGCACTTGGGTCAACTTGCTGGCTCTAAAAGGAGTGTGTGGTTTGTTCCGGCCCAGGGCTCGAATACACTCCTGCACAAAGACAGGAGCATCATCATCATCATCATCATCATCATCACAGAACATGAGCGTTTTGAGACTGAATAAACATAAATGTCTCCGGGCAGTATGGAGAACAGTTCAGCCTCTGCAGCAAAGACACTGATGCACAGGATATTTTAAGCACTGAGGAGGAGACCTTGAGCGCCAGCAGGCTCTTGTTGATCTCGGCTCCTTCGAGGCGAGTCTGACGGTCGGCGCTGGACGTGTCTGCTCCTCTCTCATTCCCCGCCAGGTCAATAAGGGAAAACTTTCCGTGCATCTTCCCCCGTCGACGCAGGATGATCTGAAACACGGCGTGGCTCCGAGAGGAGTGAGCGTTCGCTGAGGTCTGGCCCGAAGTCCTGAAGGAGACGCAGAAAAACATTTTTATTTCTAACATGAATTCAGGTGCCGTCAAACTGCTGCACTCGTTTCTGTTTTATTCAAACGACGATCATCTCCTGTGTTTACCTGCAGCTGTTTCCCACTTCGATGAGTTTGAGGACGTCCTCTGTGCATTTCACCTCCCTCTCCTGCAGCCCCACCACCTGGACCTGCTGCTTCCCGTCCTCCAGCACCCGTAGCTTGGCTTTGCGGTTTAGTAGGTCAAACACCTTTGAATGCAGGCACAGCAGGTTTATGTTCAGCTTGTAAATGATAAATAATGGAGGTTAAGTGTTGCCTACACAAACTCAATCCACTGTCTGAATACACTGATTACTCATCACGTTGAAAGACACTTGCCTTCCCACTGTAAATCTCAAAAAACGTGGCAAAGACTTGAAGATCCAGCTTCTTGTAATTTGGCTTCTTTAACATGAGAAAAACATCTCTGGCTGCACAGGGAGAGAAACACAGACACTGACACTGAGTCAAGTCAAAAACAGTAACCAGCAGTGAAGACAGAGGTGAAGAGGGACACTAACCGGACAGTGCATAGATCCCTTTGGAGCAGTCCTGGTTCTTTCCTGAAAAGTCGCCTCCCATCGTCTGAAAAGGAGATAAGAGTTACAACAGGAAAAGTGCACTGAAAACATAAACTCTTCTGAAGTTAAATTCAAAGCACTCACGTGTGTTTTCCCACTTCCTGTTTGTCCGTATGCGAAGCAGGTCGCCATCCCCCTCTCGAAAATGGTCTCCACCAGCGGCTGAGCCGTGAACCTGCGAGCGGAGGAGCACTTTTCTTTAGCAACAGGATTTCTGCTCAGGGTGCCGGAGTGAGGAAAAACACGTTACCTGTAAACCATTTCATTGGTGGAGTTCTCATCGAAGGCGTAGTCGAATCGGAAAGTTTGGTTCTCCAAGTAGCGGGTCAGGTCGACTTTCTGCTTGGGCTCATGGACCATTACCACGTCCCTGCTGGGGATGGTGATCACATCCAGATCCTTTGTTGATAACTCTAAACAGACAAAGATGAATATACAGGAGTTTAGTAGTTTTTCTGATTCTGTAAGCGAAGACAGAGCAGCTCTGTGCGAACGCACCTTTGGTATAAAGCTACTCTCACCTTTTTTATTCAGGGGGCGTGCACGCACACATACACATATCCTGTGCTCCTCGATCTGAAACATGACAAAGGCAGAGTTTAATTATTGTTTATATTCTTGTAAAGCTTTGAGTCCTTTCACAGGACATGCGGGCTGCTCATGTACTGAGAGTAATGCTACAGACGATAGGAAGACGCCTCAGCACATTTTATTTCCCCTCGTGAAGCTTTGAGGATGGAAAAATCAACTTATTCCACGAGGACAGTTTCATATAGCTTCATTGAAGCTATATGTTGTTTACGTTTAGTGAAATATTCAAACCCTATATGTTTTTTATGGCGTCTTCTTCCATCAAATGGAAATATTATGAACATTATTTTATTCTGACGTATATGGAAACTTCTGGATCGCATCTAAAATTTAAAATAAGGTTATTTTGGTCTCAACAACAAGATTATAATGACTAGTGTGGTCTAAGAAGTCAAAACACAACCAAAGGCTAAGTCGAAGTTAATGATGACAAACTTCACAACAACAAATTACCAGAAGCAGATGTCCTCACATGTAATTAATTATCAGACAGACCTACCAGGTCATTAGTGGTTAAAGGCCTGTAGTCCAGACTGGCTCTGAAGTCTCTGATCATGCACATGATTTCATAGTTTGGTAAATTGACATCAACCTCCTGCGATGGAACAGAAAACCCAAGTGTCAGATGAAATGAAATATACTTCCAAAAAGCCGACAGGTTGTGCATTTTGTATTTTTTACGTATGTATACAGGCACAGCGGAGGAAGATGCACACCTGCCGATCTAGTTCCAGCTAAATCTAACGGTCCAATACGAGAGTCCTGCAGTAAAACGTCCACTCATGAAGGTTATAATGTTTTAGAGATGATCGCACAGTTGAATCAGCTCCTCTTCAAAACAGCAAAACTGAACATTACAACCTTCATGAAGGAGGATTTATAACAGGACTGCATTATTTTTAGCAGCCTAAATAACAAGCTGCCTGGGTGTTTGTGTTTCTTTGCTCCTCACCTGTGCTCTCTTCTCTCTCAGCTCTTGCTGCTGAAGTCGTCTCTTCTCTCGTTTCTCCTGCAGTTTCTCCACTTCCTTCACGCAGTTGGATTTTCTCCGTGCTGGAGAGGAAGGAGCAGAACAGCCTAAATAATCCAACCAAAATAATCTACTGACAAAGTAAGTTTTTAAAAACACATCACGAATATTTAGTTTCATTTTTTTTTTTAAAAAGGCTGGCCTCTGTAGTTTTTAGCAAACGTTTCTTGAACAGGAGGAAAATGTGTATTAGTCGGGGACTATTTTTAGCGGCGGACTGTCATGCTTTGAATGTTCTCTCTGATTTTATTTCCACAGTAGCGTACATTTATGCTAATTCCAACGGCCACAGCAGAAAACTAAAACAAGTGCTGTAGTATGAGTCGAAATCCAGGAGCCAAAGCCAGTGAGACGCTGTGAAAGAGCCTTTGAGGCCCTGACGCTCACAGCTGTGCGGGAGCATGACATCACTGGCTCTGGCCTGGAGACATGCTCAGAGAAGACAAACCGATGCATGTCACGCGTTACATGTGTTACCGTTCTGCTGCTGTATCAGGGCCTGGCTGAGCGCAGGCTGGGGAGCGATGGAGGGCGGAGGTTGCTCTGCGGCTTGGCTGTGCTGGCTGGGACGGGCCCGGGTGGTTCCCACTGCTGCAGCTGAGGAGCACACAGTCCAAGATAATCACTCATTGATGCAAGTTAAAGGGTCAGTTCACCCAAATTATTAAGCAAACAAACTATATTTTTCCACATACCCCTACTGGTATCTATCCATGCAGATAGTTTGGGTTTTAGTTAGAGCTGCAATGATCAATTAATTGAGTAGTTGACGGAATAATTTTATTATAATAATATGTTATTGTTTTCTTAGTCCTCTGTGACGAGTGTTTACAGAGAGATCTGCGAATTGGAAAGTTCAGCATATGTGTGGACAATAAACCTGAACCTTTTATTAAATGTTTAACAAAGCCTAATAAAGGACAGGAAGTGTATTATTAAAACAACATAGTCCCATTAACCATACAGATCAACTGCCACAGCTGTTGACCCATAATTGGAAAAAATAGGCAAAGCAAAGAAACAAAAAAACAAATAAAACCTTATGTTTCTATCATGTTTGTTTATTTTGAGTAAGCACAGGCCTAAACAACAGTTACAAAGCTATGTGGTGCTTTAAAAACACTGTATTTCAGATTTAGATTGTGGATCAGTGAGTTTCTAGCTGTCTGCACATTTAAATCAAACATACCTCTGTTCTCCCGTGGAGCATTCTCAGCCTTAGGTATTGCTGTAATCCTCCTGGTCTGAGAATGAAAAAAAACAAACAAACAGAATTTGCACAAATTTAATTTTGTGATCCAAAAAGCACAAATCAAAACACAGAACAAAAATACACACCCCAAACATACTGAACAAATTATTCTGGTCATGAATAATAATTAATGAAGATGTAATGAATAAGAAAAGGGATTGATAACTGACAGTTGCTGGTGACGAGCAGACCTTGGGGACTTTGCTGGTTTTGGCGACATTAGAGGGAGGAAGAGGAGCCTCAGGACTCTGTGGTATCTCCTCGTCAGGAGCGACGTCTGGATTCAGGGCGAAGATGCTCTCCAGGTCGATCTGAGGCAGAGACGAGGGACAGACATGGAGTTAAGACACTGATAAAAGTGTGATATCTACAGACCAGCGATGTGTTTAAACCAAACAATCTTTACTTACTTGATTTTCACATATGTATGTGTGGAATGGATGAACGCTTATAAATATTTGCTATTCTAAGTTCATTTAATTGGGTTTTGGTGCCACACAAACAAATCTCCTGACATTTTGAACTGACTAAATAAAATTAAATGGCAGAAAGTGCAGATGGTACCTCTTTCCCTTTGGTGTCCCCGTTCTCGATCCACTCCACTGTCACACTCTCATTGTCTTCATGCAGTGATGTGACCATCGCCTGGTGTATTCGTCCTACAGTGGGAGTTACACAGAGAGGATGTAAAGAGACGTTTGGCCTGCTCAGCATCAGCACCTATAGGTTATATACTGTAAACTGCCTGAGCCTTAAATCACATTCAATGAGTCGTGAACCAAAGACACTGATTATCTCAGACTCTGAATATCATTTGGATTTTTTTTTCATGCAGGGGGGAAAAAAATGATGTCAATGCCTCATGTCCCCAGTCACAGTTTTAACTCTAAAATAAGATGCTAATGGGTGTGGCTCATGAAGGAAGATGATAAGACTTTCCCCTGCCATTCACCATGTGTGCCACGCAGCTTCATCAGCTGCATTTTAATGGCTGTTACTCTGATTCTTGGCAGCATTAAAGTCAGTCATTAAAAATCACACATCTGCGGCAGAAAATCTGCTGTAATACAGAGTTTTTCTGTGGCAACGAGATGAGATGCAGGCAGAAGGGAGAGGCCCCCATGCATGCATGCAACCAGCCATCCATCCATCCATCCGTCCGCCCGTGATTCACAGGCCACTGCTGGATGATGCAGTGCAGGTCGGTGCATGCATCTCATCCACTCCCTGGAGCCATGATGCAGAGGAGAGAGGAAACACAGCGAAGCAGGGCAGGTGTCATTCCTGGCTCATGTCACGGCCGGACATCCGCACAGGTGGACGGACCCGCCCGGATGGCAGCCCGGTGTGTGTTTTTGACTGACAGACGACACCAGCATGGCAATTTAAAACAAAAACACACCATTCTTGGCGGTTTAAAGGCTGTAACCCTTCACTCTCTGTTTTTTTTTTTCTTCTCTCCACACGATAACCCAGTGTAGCATCTGGCTAGCTAGCAGAAACACCCCGCTGCGGTTAGCTCCCCTCATCCGGACCAGCCGGATGGAGAGCGGTGTCTGTGTGTGTGTGTGAACCTACCGTCGCTCCGTTTGATCTCCACGTAAATACCCACGAAGATCTTCCCGAAAATCCCGGCCATCGTGTGTGTGTGTGTGTGTGTGTGTGTATGAGTGAGTGTATGTATGTATGTGTGCGTGTGCGTGTGCGCAGAGCCAGTCCAAGTTGTGCGCTGCTGCAGAAACTGAGGTCACTATCGGTCAGTCATAGAAGAGGAGAGGGAGCCGCTGCGCATGCGCGGACTGTGTCTACCAGAACAGCTCGAACCAAAAAGCATCTTCTGTCACATTTTAAATGCTAATCAAAAATATATTACCAAGTTACTCACTCTGATCCAGTGATGGGAAGCAACCTTTACTCGGGTGCTTCAGTGTAATTCTGGGGTGTTTACATTTGAGTATTTTATGCCACTTTTATATTTCTACCCGACTACATTATACAGCTGTAGTTACATTCCACATTTACATTTCAAAATAAAGCCCTTACCAAAAAAAAAAAAGCAGCCCTGAGATCCCGTTCAGATGTCTATAAGCTGTTCACAGTTTCTGCATTCTGCATTAAAACAGATGAGATTAGATATAAAAATTAATTCTTCATCTCCAGCTTTTTCTGCAGAACCAGTTGAGCATTGCATTGAACCCCAGACAGTCTCTGTGTTGACAAATTGTGGGACAATATTTCTGGAGTCATTGTCTGTTGCTGTTGACTTTGAAAGCTATCACCTGCCTCCACGGTCCTCCACTGGCTCAACTTTACAAAGATCTGTGGCCAGTTTTGAGACCTCAAATCCTAAATATATATACACACACACACACACACACACACACACACACACAGTATATAATATGCATCCGTAAGTAAGTTCCCCTCACTGAACACAGGATGGCAGCACACACCAGCGCAGAGGATGATACAGAATCTGGTTCACAGAGTTCACTGATGCTGCTGTGACTGGCGATCTGTTCTAGGTGTACCCCACCTCTCACCCACGGTCAGCCGGGACTGGCTGCTGCTCCCTGCGACCCTGATGTATTAGTGTTTATAGCTGATGGATTGTGTTGATGTGTCATTTTCCTCTTAGAATGTAAAATGTTGTCATATAGTTTCTGATTCCAGTGAATTATTCATCACTACAGGACTTCTGGAGACAAACGCTTTCACCCAAACACTCACTTGATATTTCAAATTAATATAATTAAGATAGATGAAATTAGCATGCCAACATCTATCAACCGAGCTAACCGGGCGACGCTAATGTTTAGCAGGTATAACATTTACCATAGACTGTATAAGACATAGGGTGACGTAGCACCTGTGACGTCACCCATTGGTTTCGGGGAGTCGTTTGATATTTACCTATGCAGCAGATCTGATAACATGAAAAAAGTACATATTTTGTAAATTAAGGGATAAAATAAAAATAACGAAATGAGAGAAATTATTTTAATGAATAAACAGTTTAAAAATAAATTTAAGAACAAATGAAAAAAAAATCGTAATTGCGCATCGTAAAAAGATGGCGGTGCTGTAGGGAGATGCCTTTGAAACTAAACTCTGTCACACAAACTTGATGTCTTGTGATATGACAACCTGAACAGCTCGGTCTTCGACTGGTTATCTTCTAGCCAATCAATAATTTTTCCACGGCGAGGTTCTCGGGGAAATAAAATATCTCCAAAAATGTTTGGATCGAAACTGCCGATCGAAACTGCCGAACACACTTACTAACAGCATTTATAACTCTTTCCCGCCATTACCTGCCACGTCACAGATCCTAGAGATCAGTGATTGGATGGTTTCCTGACTCAATGCACCTTGGGAGTCGTAGTCAACGCCTACTTCGAAGTTTTTAGTCAAGCAAGCTAGCGGTCCCCATTACATTACACTTGTTATTGATATTTTAATATGACCTCGGCATAGTTTAAAAAACTCGCATCTTCCCTAATTAAACACAGATATATTCATAATGCACCACCCGGAGAGTAGGCTAAGTGACCGAAAACAAACACACCCCTGACGTTGCTAGCCCAGCAGGTACGCGGCGGTGCTAGCTAATTGCTGGAAACTCCTGCGGTGACTTCTACATTTATTTGTGAACTTCTGCCTCCAGCGATGAGTTTGCGGCTTCTCTGTGAACCAGATTCTGTCTGTGACCGTTGGTCCGTGTCACGGCAAAGCGCTCCTTCAGCTCAGAAACCGCATGGGAACTTTGGGGTGGACTGTTTATATTTTTCATCGACAATGAACGAGCGCAGACGTTGAACCTGGAGCAGCCTGTGGAGGGAGCCACGGTGCACAAGACTCACAGAATGAGCTTCATACAGGTGAGTCCAGCAACACACTCACTGATCGTTGCGCCTCTACAGATGGGAGAGTCAAAGGCCACTGTGTGCAAACACTGTGCAGCATTTCTTCTTGCTTCCGGGTGTGTGTTCGTGAGCTTTAGCTGCTGTGGAGTTTATGTTGTCTGTACATTTCTCCGTTGACTGGTGGTGAAGCTTTTCTTGTCAGCATATTTACATTTTATGCCACTTTATACTTTAGTTCAACAACATGTAAGCAACAAAAAAGACGGCTGTAGTTGCCTCTCAGATTAGTGTTTTATATTTAAAGATGTATAAGAAGCTTATTAAAAACATACCATGGTAAAGGTTGAACCAGTGGCTCCCAGTCTATTTGGAACTGGGAGCCTGTCTCCTGTCACATTTTAGGTGTTTGTGAGTTCTTAGCATTTGCGATGTTTCATGTCTTAACTTTTCTTGTGGTTTTATTCTGATAACTCTTTTTGTGTTCAGCGTGCAGAGTCACTCTCAGAAACGCAATCTCTAGATTTGCTATGAGATATCCGGGGTCAGATAATCATTATGATTAGCTGATGAACAGAAAAATAATCAGCATCTGTTTTGATATTTGATTGTTTCAGTCACTTTTAAAGTGAAACAAGGCCACATACTCTCTGGTTCCCTGATTTCTTGCTTTTCTTTGTCATGCATCATTCTGAACTGAATAGTTTTGGGTATTAGCTCTTTTGGTTGAAGAAAACCAGACATTTGCAGACGTGATGGCAGGTTAATCAGTAATGAAAGCAATCATTGGTTGCAGTCCTACTTGAGAGTATTGAGATGCATCCACAGTGGCTCATCCAAACATCTGTCAGCCTGGCACAGTGCTTCCCACCCACCACCCTCCAAGAACCTGCCCTAAGCTGTAGGTGTCAGTCCCCCTGTGTAAGAACCATCCATCCACTGCCTCCTAAGCTTATCCCTCTCACCTTCCTTTTAACTCTTTCATTAGCAACACACCTTCCCTGTTCCTCACCCTCTGCCTCCACACAGGCTGGCAGACACTCACACATCCCCTCGCTCCCCATCAGTCCATCCAGTCCCCGAGGTGTCGGCCATCACCATCTCTGGTTTCCCCAGCAACCACAGCCTCCCCTGTCAGACTTGAGAGAGTGCTTTTCTCTGTTTGCTTTGGTTTCTAGAGGATTAATGGACATGCATTATAGTTCTGGTGTTGTGTCTGGGTGTGAGGAGGATACACTGAAGCATGTCATACAATGAAAACAAAATACACAGAGTTAGAGCTGCAATTATTTGTCAAGTAATCAATCAGTAGATCGGCAGAAAATTGTCCGGCAGATCTTCACATTTAAGCGGCAGATGTTTGGCATTTTATCCTGAAAATGGCAAACGATAATTTTCAGAATAGTTGCAGAGTAATTGCTGCCAATGTAAAACAAACTCAGACAAACTGAGGTTTGTGTTTACTTCAGAGAAAGTAGAACAAATGAAATGCTGTGAGTTAGAGCTGCAGCTATTAATCGATCAGTTGATCTGCAGAAAATGAATCTGCATCTGTTTTGATAGTAATCTTTTCAGTCACTTTTGAAGCAAGAAAATACAGTGAACACTACAGTGAACTACATTTTCAGAACAATTAAAAGAGCATGTTTCTATGAAAGGATGCGCTCTTCTCTCATTTAACCAACCTGCTCTGACATGTGACGACATATGAGCTAATTTGTCAGGTGTAAAGCATCGACTGAACCCAGGCCGACTGTTCATGCATATTTCTGGGGATCATTCGCATTATTTTACATACCAATATTACATGTAGTGCTGCTACTGCAAAGGATCTATTTTGCAATCATGGATAATTCATGATCTGCACAGACACTGCATATGAAAATCCTTTGAAGGCGGTTTGGGACTGGGAAATTCCCTTTTCTTCCACTTGCCTTCGCTTTGTAAAGGCCGTGCTGCTTTTGTTTCAGTGCCTGTAAATTCACACAGTGCAGAAAATGTTCTTTTCAGTCAGGTAACGTGACTCACCTGTCGTACAGAAGCTAATATCAGCCGCGTGTGTTAAATTAATTCTGCTGTAGTTTCATCCAGACGTGTAATGACATGAACAGTGTTGACAGCTGTACCAGACAGAATCAGAGGGGTTGATGGGTGACGTACGGAGAAGTGTGGGTGTGTCTGGTTATGATCAGGAGTTTTTTCATTGTTTTACTTAAAGTAAAGGATCTGAATCCTTCTTCTACCATTGGCTGTGTGTGAGATGTGGTGGCCGTGTCAGCAGTCAGCACATTGTTGACTCAGAGATGACCCATGCAGACACATGTCGTCTACTGCATGCACTGTAATTGCACCAATTCCACTGCTAATTAATAATCACTGTCAAATCTGAGGATCCGTGAGGGAGAATGGGGACTGAAAGGTCCGAGGACAAAGGAGGCAATCGAATTACCGTCCATTTTACTGATTTCATTTCCGAGGTGGAGGCCGTGGCAGCGGAGCGGCTTCAGTGGGTAATGGTTTCTGGCAACGATGGGGCCCTTAGTCCTGTTCACTGGAGCTGCAACATCCCCCCAGGGTTTCATTGGCAGTTAGAGCTATCGTTTCTCTTCTCTTGATGTCATTTAATGAAAAAAAAAAAAGTTATGTTTGTCGTTAACCTCCCGCAATGTTCTTTTATGCATAAAAAAAACTAGGTTATTGTCTCAGCTAAACAATGTCCTTTTGTAACTGTGTAGGTCAATTGAATGTGAAATGAGATAATTTAGAATTCATACATGAGAGCTGTGTCTTTATTCGGGCTACAAATAAACTGCAAAGCTGCACTACATTACAGTGATTGTCAGGGAACAGGCCAGAGCCCTTTAATTGGAGGGTTAGGAACTGAGAGGAGGAAGGAGGGGGAGGAGGGGGAGGATGCTGCTGCAGTATTTAAGGCTGAGAGGAGGAAAGGGAGAGAGACTTCTTCAGGGATAGGGTGCTTTACTTTGAAGTGTGTGGTGGGACTGTGTGCAGCACAGAATCCCCCCGATCCTTTCGTCTATCAGGCTTTCTTTACTGCCATGTTTGCTCATTATGTTTTCATGGGCTGATTCTAGACGCCTGAGTCGAATCTTTTGGCCCAGGAGAGAGAAA
This sequence comes from Toxotes jaculatrix, assembly GCF_017976425.1. Classification (NCBI taxonomy): domain Eukaryota; kingdom Metazoa; phylum Chordata; class Actinopteri; family Toxotidae; genus Toxotes; species Toxotes jaculatrix. Next base: position 23,547,328 of record NC_054409.1, on the reverse strand, counting down.
CTCCAGGGGAATAGGAATGAGGCAGAGGCGCTCGTGTATTTTCAGGTCGGCTGTCGACATGGATTGATGCCACTCACATCAAAAATGCTGCTTTGAATCCAGTTGATACCTTGACATGTAAAGAATATGTTATTGTGATTCCTTGATTGACATGTCACGGTGAGTTGGCTCGTACGAACCAAGCCACCCCAGCTAGGTCTGTCCTCTTAAGGCCTAATGATGACCTTCAGCCATTAACATCACGTTATATTTATTCACGCTCATTTCCCCACATTAAATTTAGCTCCTGCCTCTTTGTCCTGTTCTGCTTTTTGTTCAGATTATGTCACACAAATGGCAAAAATAGATCCGTAAAATCATTTTTGTAAATGATGCTTTGCAGACGTTTGAGATTCTCTCAATGTTTGTTATGGTCTTGATTCTTGTCCTCGTTCACTTTAATATCCATCAAAGAGATTTCTGAAGTAGAAACACTGTGGACAGTTTAATGAGACGCAAAAAGATACGAGATTGTTAGGTAAAAGGCAATAATTACCTAAACTCAGAAAGAAGATCTGAAAAAATATCCAATATATTTGTTTGCCTTTAAAATTCCATTATTTTCCACTTTGATAACATTGAAATTAAGTTTTAGGAGCTAACCACATGCAGTAAGAGTCTTTAAACTCTTCTGTTGTTTAACTGATTCTGAATCAGTAAAGTAAGCTATTAGTATTAGTATTAGTAAAGTAAGTTATTAGCCTGAATTTGGATCCAGTTGTTAAAAGTGAGTGTTTGAAAGAAGTTGTTGTAAGTGGTGGAGTTTGTTTGGAAGGCAGACACTGTGGCAGCTGATAGAGTCCATCTAATGCATCTCTTAATGACCTGATACTCACTCTGAACCAAATCTATGTGGACTAGCTCTGTAATGAGATGCATTAGAGTCGTGTGGCTCAGAAATCCAATACTCCCAGCCATCCTCTCTCCACCAACCCGCTATCAGCCGGGCCATAAACCGGGCTAAATTTAGAGGAGTCTTTTGTCTCTTGCAGCCATGAAATCTTATCGTTTTTACTTCTGAGACTTGTCAACACGCTGAAAATTGATGCCTCGTCAGATGATGTTCGCGCTGTTTTAAACGTGATTCCATCGATTCCTCTCTGCCAACCCGTCCGTTATCTGTAGCGCTGTGTGCCCTTCCTGTTGCACCGCTTGTCACTTATTTCAATATGACTGTTTCACGGCGAGATGATAAAGCCATTATCCAGCCTATTCAAAACCTGTCACATGCCATCGCCGAGCGGGTAACAATTAATTTTCTCTAGTGACAATGCCTCAGCCGCTCCCCGAATTCAGATTAAATTTCTTTGTCAATTTTTATTTGAAAATGTATGTTTCACAAACGGGTGTGTGCCGTTCAATTTGGCACACGTCGCTGTGCTCACAATCCATTTGATGCCCCTCAGTGGGGCCCCAGAGCTGTCAGCCGGCGAGTCAGTGGGATGCTGCGGATTGTGACAAACTGCAGCAGCTGACAGCTGAAAGATGATGTGGAGTGATTGTGCCGCTCTGCTGGCGGAGGGGATTTTTACCGTTATATAAGGACCGCATCGCATTTCACATACATGTAAATGTGTGCATGCCATGAGGTGTCATAGGCAAAAACACAGTCACACGCACAGTTACTGCGTTTAGGCAAAAAATTGGTTAAGACCGGAATTTGACTTTGTGACGTCTGTTTAAATTTTATAGTAACTTAGTGACGTTAGCAGAATATAAAGGTGTGATAAATGGTTTATAACACACTATAATGTAGTTGTAAACAGCTGTAATTATGTTACGTACGTATGTTTTATGGCAGTGACGTTTTTAGCTGAAACAATCAGCTTCAAAAGCCATAAAATGAGGCTGTTACTGCTCCTGTAGCTGCTGCTCTCTGCCTCTGTGTGGTGGTTTGGTTTACTGCTGATTTTAGTTCATGGGAATTTAGTTAAAATCATGGGATATTGTTTGTGATATTGTTTTTGAGATGGCTCCGATTTAAATTTATGATTTATGTACAAAAACAAATGGTTTAACAGTAGGGCCTCAGATGAATACCTCCACTTTCTCACATTCTCCTGGTGGGGGAACAGCACTCGATCCCCGTTGAGCCTGTGCATCGACAAAGCCGGTGCAGAGAAAACATTTTTTGTTATGAAATATGCATGCTGTGTTCAGCACAAAATATGTCACCGCTATCCTGCTCCGAACTGCTTTCCACGATCCGCCTTTTATGAAAAATGCATGTGTTGTTGTGCCTGAGAACTTGTGTGCAGCCAAACTTCAGTTCGATTAGGGAGAAATCAAAGCGCGGTTCCTCCGTGAGGAATTATTCATCTTCATTGAGATGCATTTTGGTTTCCCGAAAACTTACACGACATTGAATGAAGTGGAGAGGGGAGGATTCCTCTCTTGCATGAGCGGCCTCCCACATCCTCGAGCTCTGCATGAGGACGCACAAAACAGAGCCACAAGCTACAATAAATCTCCCTCTGTGTAGACGTCTGTGGCACTGATCCTGAAAATACACTAATAAATCAATAATTACAGCACATAGCTGAGGGATAAAAAGTTTTTAAAAGAGCTCCATAAAGTAAAAACACATACTTTACGGTGTGATGGATAGATCGAAGTTTAGACAGAGTTGCCTCTGAATGCTGCGTCTGTGTGTGTGTCTCCTTGAGAAGTGTGGATTTATAACAGTGCTGGACCTGCTGAAGGCCTCGTCCTCCACCTCTCTGACTACTATTAATCACCTACACCTGGATCAGAGGAGCCCGAGTCGCTTTAAGAACTATAAACGTCTGTGAATTTTAATGACCCGGGTCACATTCGTTTCTGGGGAGTCTTAAAGACCCTGAGCCCCGAGTCAGTCACTGCCGGTGAGTGATCGAACACTGATTAGATGGTGTGTGAAGAACTGTTGTCCAGCTTATTGAAGATACTCTGCTATCACAGGTTTTCTGCTTCCTACACACACACACACACACACACAGTGGCTGCATTTACAGTTTTAAACCTGTGAGTGGTGCTGCAGCCACTGAACATGCATGAATGTGTGTGTGTGTCTGTGTGTTTATAAAGCTTCTCCTCCAGTGATCACAGGACAGTGTCTGCAAAAAAAAAAATACTGTGACAATTAAGACAATGGAGCAGACAGAATGAGGCCCTCTGTGTATTCCTACGTACGGTAACCCCCCCCCACACACACACACACACACGCACACACACACACACACACTACCCCCCAAACTCTGTCCTTTTCATTAACTTCATCATTTTCACCACTGTCTAATTGGTTGTGAACATTTCCTACTATAATTAGAACCATTTATCACTAATTTTATCTGTGTTTATTTTCTTCCAAAACAAAAAAAAACACAAACCCAGACAAAGATAACGCAGTATGAAGGATTAATCTGGCAGTTATGTGTTTGATTAATCGATTAATCGTTTAGCTGTTGGTGGCTTATTTACGTGTTCTGTTTTGTTTGAAGTCCAAAAAAAAAAGTATTCAGTTTGCAACAATAAACGACAAAGAAAAGCAGCTGATATGCAAATGTTTTTTTTTTCAGTTGTCTAATCGATTAATCAGTTAATCATACCAGTGTTCACAGCTTATGTTAGAGCAGATAAACACTAAACCTTTCATTACAGTCCTTACCTTTACTTTTGCTGCTGGTTTTGTTTTGTAAAGAGAAAAAAAAGACCTGAGCCTCTGAGCTGTTCAAAGGCCGAGCGTTGGTTTTATTAAAGCTTCATTCACATCAGTTTCTAATCTGTGACTCGCTGTTTGAGGAAGGTGTGAAGTGAACTTTAGAAGATGAAACAATATTATTGTGGAGTGAACTTTTGGTTCTCTGAGATTCCAGTTAAGTTACGGAGGGTTTTTTTTTTTAAAGCCGGAGTCAGGTTCCAGCTTTGTGCTGTGTTTTGCCTCTGGCCTGTAAATATATGCGTACGGTGGCTCCCCCGTCTCCTCCTCACACATTCATTTGCTTTACTGGCAGCTCTGGCAGCAATCACTGGAATGACCTGGCCTAATGTAGCGAGGAGATCAGTAGACCACGGTGAAAACCATCCTGCACACACACACACACACACACACACACACACACACACTCCCTCCCTCACACACATGCGCACAGAGGCAGAAACATCTGCGACAGACTAAACAAAGGACCAGAGAGCCGAGTGTCAAAAGTGGATCATCAGCACACTGAGCCAATACCCGCGTGTTTGCTCACAGCTGAGCAGCCATCTCTAAATGTTAGCTGTGCGCCCGTCCTGTTATTCTGTCTCTCTCAGTGTGGTGTATCGTATACATATATACATGTGGCCTGTTCATACATACTCACCACCCTCAGAAGCAGCTTTGATTTGATGGTAGCTGACTGATGCTGTGAAAGGAGCCCGGGGGCAGTGTTCTTGTAAGCATTAAAATGCGTGTTTCATCACGACAGCACTCTCCCAAATGAATATTGCAGGCAGAAGGTGAGAAGGCAGCGGGATCTGGTGTTAGAAACAGTAGACATGGCATGAGGAGGGGAAAGGGTTGGTTCATGTGGCGTTCTGTAAAGTGGCCCTGGAAGTCAACACACTGCAAAATAAACAAAACAAAAAAAAGAAGCTAACATGAGGAGTCCATCAAATTTCTGCCATAATGTTTGAATCGTGAAAAACCAGGACAGCTGCGTAGAACTGGTGATACCAGAGTGTGGTAGCAGTTGTGTATTTGTTTGTGTTTTGTGTGTCTGCGGCACCTGTTTGTGTTTGGTTGTGTTTCCTCTGCAGTGTGTATTTTATGTAGCTCTTGCTCATGTGATGCTGCAACAGATCAAAATAACATCAAATCAGGAGTAAAGGTAAAAAAACAGGTAATGTTAGCGAACTAAAAGCACCGTGTGAGGCGTTGTTATTTCACCGCACAGTACGACCTTTTGTGAAGCTTTGCTATATTGAATTAGGGGATCAAGAGTTCTTTACACAATTCATATCCATTGACATTTTGTGGGCTCACGGGTTGCACATTGTGCCCCTGCGGAGAAAGCAATCGATGGCCTCAGCATTTCTCTGTGGGCCGACACGATCGCGCAGCGCGGGGGGAGAGTGTGTGCGGCCACGTCCTGTTCCCGTGCCGCCCATGGGAGAGCTGTGCACACAACTCTGCGGATTCACACAAGGTGAAAAGGTGGTCAAGATGCTGCTTACTCATCTATTCTGCTCACGTTTGAACCGAGGAGGCAGACAGACGAGGCGGGGAGGTGGGTACCTCCTTCACAGCTGAACCCCCCCAAATGTCACGGAGGGGGCAGCGCGTTATTGCCATGGAAACCCAGCCTCAGTAATATTTGATTTTGATCAGCAGCGAGGCTCTGATGGGATCCCTCTCGCCTGCTCTCTGCTCTCCAGGTGATTGGATTTTCAAAGTTCGGAAGCAACCTGGAACAGATTGTAGTCACTGAGCTCTTGTGGCCGCTGGGATTAGTTTTAACTCTGGTGATAATTGGGCTGGGGAAAAGAGGACTCCATCTTCATGATTTCTCCTCCCCTTTCCATATGGAGTTCTTCTCAGTCTATTAGTTTGTCCCAAGCATCTCTCCATGCTGAAATACCAGCTCCCAGCACGAGGAACCGGCTCCCGGCGCACAGAAATACTGTGCGTGCTGCTAAATTACATCATTTCTAATAGACCGAAATACACAAAACAACACACCTGAATCATGAACAACATCAAGATTACTGTATCTAATACTGCACAGGCCCTGCTGCCTGCAATATGAACCCTTCTGTCTAGACACCCATTACCCGCCTGCACCTAAAACAGTGGAATCAATACCATCGCAGGGAGTTATAATGGCCCAATTACTGTTTGTAGGTTTGTCAATGCCACGTCTCTGAGGACCCCTGCAAAAGGCCACACGAACCCACTGTGTGCAGGAGTAATGCCATACATTTGTAATAGTGTGGGCATGTGTGTGTGTGTTGGATTGTATTTCCTAACCGGCACTGCCGTGACATTTAAGAGAAAAAGGTGACTGAGCTGCTGTGTGTTCAGGCTTGTTTATATCGTGACTCTGTGCGAGAAACAACAGCACGAGCTGCTCGGTGCACACGCCGCGCTCCATTGTAATGTAAGATCTATAGAATAAATAAACAGAAAGTCCAGAGTTAGCACGTCATCATCAGAAAATTATCAGTCAGTCAGATCTGTTATTATTGTGACTTAATGCTTCATAATGTTCTTTGAATGTGTGTAAAGCTGCTCCAACTAATGAAAATGAGAAGAAAGGATTGTGCACAGTTTGTTTCGATGCTGAGGTTCTGTGTTTTATTTTTATTTTATTTGCCTCATGATATTTTTTTGTTTTATTTGTAACGTTTTCATCTATATTGATTGTCTGAGATCAGTATAATCATTTGGTGAGCTGGTGAACCGGTGAGTCGACTTTGTGGAATGTGAAGCATTGTTTTGGTTTTTACGGCCCATAGCTACTGTTTTAGTTTAGTCTCTTTCATCATCCTCGTTTCAAATAGCAGCAGGCAGCTTCTTCCCTCCGTCCACTGCCCGCTCAGCATCAAACAGCAGACAGACTCAGTCAGAGAGCAGCTGGTGAACATAGTGGAGCATTTAGCAGCTAAAGAGCCAGATATTTCCCTCAGGAGGTGGTGGAGACAAAGATGGAGCTAAAACAGAGCGAATATTGTACTTAAATTTGTCAGGTGGCCGAGAGCACGACCCTAAACGAATGCTAACATTGCTCTGTGTCTGCTGGATGTGTCATTCAGCAACTGTTTACGAAGTTATACGGTGACATTATGTCAATATATTGTTTACAGTTTGTTCCACTGTTCCCAAATGGTCGGAAAAATCAGTTTATTGCAGCTTTCAGGGGTCGAAGGAAAAAGGGAGTTGTACAAACATTTCACACGATATAAATTTATCTGCTGCCACATCAGCATTAACGTGAATGCTGAAGAAAATAGAACTCTTTTCAATCCGTTCACATAGATAATAGTTGAAGACTTTCCTTTGGTTTGAGAACCAGTGACTGACAGATACATTAATACATAAAGAGGAAATTGGTGACAAGAAAAAATAAAGGTGTAATTTAAAGTAAAATTGAAAGATCCAGTCACATTATTTAAGTTCAGTATAGTTTAGTAGTTGTTTTTATATATTTGAGTCTCATTTTCTCAGCTTTAACATGTTTTACTTGTTGTTTATAGTTGTTTTTGGTGGTTAAAGTTAAACTGTTGAAGCTTGACTGTCACATTTTTGACGAGATATTTTTCAGTGGTGAAATATCAAACTTACTACACATAAATGTTGCTTCTAAAAACCAGATTTTAAGGGACTTTTCTCAGAAATTTGTGTTTAAAATCCAGCGAACATTGGCCGATATCCTGTCGTCTGATTTTTATTTAAAACTCTGAATCTCTGCCTTGAAATTAACCTGAAATTAACTTGACTTTACTTATCGATATAACATGCACACACACTCAGACACACACACACATTACAGGTGCTCTGTATTAGTAGGAACACATGCTGCTGAGGAATTCAGCATCAGTCAGAGTCACGGTTTTCATTCCTTGTTGTTATTGTTCTGTAACGTAGCAGAGTCTCTGGAGGTCAGTGTGAATGTCACTGTAATGGTCGCTCTAATAATATATGAATGAGAGTCATTTGATTTTTGTACAGTGTCATTAATTAACGCGTGCGTGTCTGTGTGTTTTGCTTTCTTTGTGTTAGCACTTTCCCACCCTCCATCCCTCATCAGAGCCTCCACCTCCGCCTCCACCTGCCTGTGAAGAATGGCTTCACATCAGAGACATAAATCACCAGCCACAGAACAGGTACCACCTCCAAACAAGGGTGTCGGCGTGGTTTCAGAGGGTGGTGGTGGTGGTGGGGTTCTGCACTTCCTTCATGCAAGTTTTCATTAGTAGAGATCAGGGGAGTTTTACAACCCTGAGTTTTGCCTGCAGGTACAGCCTCCACCAATCAGAGGGTAGAGCGGCTTCCTGCAGCCCGTGAAACCTGCGTCCCAGCTTCGCCGTCCAAAGAGTCTGGTAAGAGAAAATTTTCGTGACTGAAACAGACTGAAGCTTTTGGTGGTCTCTAAACTTCTCATTTGGTTTCATTTAAATACCTGTTCAAGGCCCAAAGAGATAGAATTATTCAAAATTTAGCTAAAAACAAATTAGAAAAAAAGTCCAAAATATGAAGACAAATTAATCTTTCAGTCTTTTTTTTTTTTTCATCTGTCCTTCCCCATTAATCATCTCATGACCCCTCAGATCTGTCTTGTGACCCTTTGGAAGACCCAGAGAAAGGTGTACAGTAACTCAAGGTGAAATGGATGTAAAGGGACAGAACAGGCTTCAGTTGTAATTATCATTCCCTCAGAGTTCACGCTCAGGTATCTCACCTGTATTTGAGTGACAGCAAGGTTACACTGATGTAAAAGATCTGACCCAAGTCGCCCTCCCCACCCCGCTGTCCTCTCTCTGGAGGTCTTTGTCGCTCTGAGGGAGGGGAGCTGAATAGACAGCCTGTAGGAGGCTCCTTTTTAGGACCATTAGTCAAAGGTGGGGACACTATCGAGGCTTTGATTACAATGGTGTGGACTATTCCCCCAGGGTCCTTCTCTTCTTCATTCATATTCTGCTCTTTAAACATCCCATTCATCAATTACCGCCACCGCTGCAGCCACATGGTCACTATTGTCCGTGTGCATTTACACACAGTGGGGTGCACGCACATTATGCAGAGTACACATTAACATCCCCAAACATGTACGCTCCATTATCACAGACACGCACAGATGCACACATGTATGTACAAACACACAAATGGCAGGTTTAATGATTTGCTGAATGTAGTGGCGTGGCGTCCCTCGTTTGTATCGTTTGGTGTTTTTTTGATGCCTCGGTTTGGGGAACGGAGAGAGACAGGAAATGTGGAGAAAGAGGGTAGAGGAATGACATGAATGTCTGTCCGGCCAGCCGGGAATCGAACCGGCTTCTTGCTGCTCACGTCGTTTGTGCCCATGTTGTGTGCGTTTGGCCTTTTTAACCCTTGTTAGCCACACTGGCAGCTCTGGCGATGGCGGCACTGGCGATGGCGGCGTCGGTCTGCCGGACTGAAATATCTGAACAGCAAAAGTCTGCAAAAGATGCTCATGGCCCCAAGAGGATGATTCCTCATCCCTCATCAGGGTAGCGGCAGCTGGCTAATGCCTTTGATTTGTATGTGTTTAATTTGTGGCGGGGACGATACACATGATGCTCATCATGGTCACCAACCTCCTAAACCATGAAACTCACCTGCTACAGAAACGAGTGGACATAAACAAAGCCGAGAGCAGAAAGCAGCGCAGCGCGATGCAGAGCTGGGCCTCACAAAGAGACCTGCCCCCTCGGAGGCAGGCGGCTTCACAGTCCATTTGTCAGTTTACAGATCACTAGCTCCTCTAAAAGACACTGAGGGCCACAGTCCAAAATCTGGCACAGCGAGACACAGGGCTGGGATGCAGGAAGTGGGGATGTGTGCACTGGAAGGGGCCAGAATTATTAAATTATTATATGTTAGAAAAGTGTGGGGGTTTGCATGTGACAGGGTAATCAGGTGTTTGACGCTGTGGGGAGGTGTGACTCCGAGAAGGAGCGGGTTTCTGCCTTAAACCGTGTCAGTCTGATTTTAAAGACCTTTGTTAGCCTCCGTGAGCCGCGTGTCGTAGCCTTTACTGCAGATTGTAGAATAAGCTGCAATTTATAGTAGTTAAAGTTAGCGACACCTTTACCTGCTGCACCGTTAAGGTGATGTGTACATTAACCACTTTATAGTTTTATTACTTTCATGTTTCTGTCGTATTTGTTTGTATAAACAGTGAAAATATTCTTCAGAACCTTGAACTTGTTTGATATATTTTGAGTGATTATCACTAAATATTAGTGAATGTTTAAGGTGCCATGTTAATGCATAACAAGTCTGCAAAAAATAACCATGATGCACCTGGATCTGGAGCTTTTTAAAAAACTTATCACACGGATGGCACATCCATGCTCCCATCCACCACATTTTCCTTTCATGTCAGTGCTGCAGCCCTCAGGTTCACGTCGAGCGTCCGATTTGAGAGGCTCTGAGGGGATTGGAATCACTCAGGAGGCGCAGTTTCATCTTTTCTCTTCCTCCTGTCACCTTTGTCTTCTGCCTCGGTCCTCCACATCTGACAAGATGACACCAAAGCCTTGTTTCCTCCCTGCTCCTCACGCTCCCGACGACACTCAGTCATTCAGGTAGAGAAACATGCAGCGAGTGACGCTTCACTCCTGATGAGCACAGTGAGCCAGTACATGCATGATAGCTCGTCCTGCGGCGGAGGTGGGGCTTGGTAGAGATAGAAAGATCAGGATGGTTAGTCACATGAGGAAGAAGTGATGGTATCCAGCTGAGCACTGGGCAGTTCTTTCCTTTGGTCTCAGAACAGCTTCAGTTCGATGGTTCCAGCAGATTCTCCGGATCATTTCTGCGGATCTGTCTGCTGCACATTCAAGCTGCCAGTCTCCCGCTCTGCCACATCCCAAAGGTTTTCTGTTGGATCCAGATCTGGAGACTGGGGGAGGCCACTCAGGTTCACTGAACTCACTGTCACGTTCATGAAACCAGACATGGGGCACTGTCCTGCTGCAAGTCGCCGTTAGAGGACGGTGAACTGTGGCCGTAAAGGGATGAACACGGTCAGCAGCGATGCTCAGAGCAGCAGCAGCAGCAGCAGCAAAGGTCAGACTGCACCGCTGACTGTAAATGGACTGGACTGTTAAAAACATGCAGACAAGCTTGTCCTGCTGTGCACTTAGCAGATAATCACATGGTCAAACATTAACACCAGCCTTTAAAGCCTGAGATCGCAGGAATAGTCTGGTAAAGCACATTAATTAACTGCCCCCACACATTAATACAGTATAAATGTAACAGATACCCTGAGGTGAATTTCCTCTGCTTTAACAAAGGCGTATAAATTAACTTTAATGTATTAATTCCATTTTATTTTTTCTTTATCGTAAATCTCACGGGGGGGATGATGTTACACGTTTACATCGGGAGGCGAGGAATTACTGCAGCGAGGTCGAGCGTTATCGAGAGGGGCAGTTCAGATGTTGAATTCAGGCTGATTCTTTTCAGGTGGTAACGGCTCTGAGTGAAACGATCTCTTTATTCTATTAAAAGCTGAGTTCGCGCGCTTGTTAGATAAGTGAATAAATGGCCTCTCAGGCGTAAGCTCCGCAGGTATTAATTAGTATTTAATCACCAACACTGGTCATAAACATCAGTGAAGGGCAGACGTCGTGATACTTCAGCAAAGGACAGAACCAGAATTACCTGATTACACTAACTCACTAACTAACTAACCAACCCACTAACTCACCACAACAAACCAGTCAGACACGAAGAAGAGCTTGTCTAGTCAAACTGAATGTGCTGGTCTGTGTGTTTCACTGCGCTGGTTTCCAACCAGTAGCAGCTAATGGTAACTACTTGGCATCTCCAGATGTTTGACATTTGCATCTCTCTGTAGTTGGTTTGTGTCTCCTCCTGGTCATTTTGTCTCTGAGGACATTTTGCATCCCTGTAGTTGTTTTGCGTCTCTGTGTGGTTTGTTCTCTTTGTGGCCGACTGCAGACATTTTGTGTCTGTTTGTGGTTGTTTTGTGTTTCTATGAGGACATTTTGCGTGTTTGTAGATGGTTTGTGCCCATTTGTGGTGGTTTTGCGTCTTTTTGCTGTTGTTTTGTCTCATTTTGTTTGCTTTGTGTCTCTTCCTTGGATATTTTATACATGAAGACCAAACCAAACCCGTTGGCCCGTTCAGTAATCCATCCATGCACTAATGTGCATATCCGTGAATCATTTAATACGTTTGGTAACATACTGTGATGTAACTGTGAGCAGTTAACAGCTTTTTTTAGTTTTTATTGAAACTTAAACAGTTCAGGTCCCATAAAAAACCTTAAAAGTCGTTTTCAGGGATTAACAAACTGGTTCAAAGCCTCCAATGAGGCATTGAAAGTTAAAGCAGACTGTCCCTACAGGTGTCCAAACTTTCTCTGAGCACTTACAAACCCTCCGTCTGTAAAAAGGCAGAGTTGGAACAGACTGTACTGGTTAAAGTAAAGCGTTACCGTGGATCAGATTACAATAACTTGGCCACACTCAGGTGTTAACGAGGCATTTCCTCTGCCACATTATCGTTCAGAGTTTTTTCTAGTACCACTCACATTTGAAAAGGTTCCCAGTGAAGAGATGATACTTAATACTGGGTCCAAAGAGCCTCAGTATCAGCAGCACTTGTTAATGCCAATCAACAGGCAGAGAGGACCTCTCTGTTGCTAAGAGACCGGTGAGGATATTTTCCTCAGCCCAGTGAGACTCTGGCTGATAAGTCATTACAGGCCTCTGGGGTAACTGACCATCGGTGTAATTACTCCAGTTTTGTTTTGAGAGCGGCATTTTTATTTATTTATTTATTTTTTGAATGAAGCAACTTTTATAAATGGATCAAATGTTGGATTTTTCACGCTGATCAAAAGTGCAGCCAGTATTTTTAAAGCAGCGTCACAGCACAGAGACACAGTACGAAATAAAACTCGTCTGTGCTGCGTGAAACATCAAAGAACCGAAGAAACCGAATCAATTCATCTCCGTACATCAGGAGAAAAGATCTGAACCTAATTCCATGCGGATTGAAATGTAAATGACCAAAATAATTAGATGAATTGTGTCGGAGTTTCACCGTTTTCTCCCTGGCTGTGCTTCAGTAAGGAGGACTTTTGTTGTGAAGAGGTGGCCTTTCAGGAAATACCTAATTGCTATTGGCTGTTTCGTTGACCGTGACATTTATGAAAACTTAATGGACAGCAATCGCTTCTGCTTGTGACATTTTGGAATCCGCTTTAAAGCTGTGAATATGAAGGTTTTCGACTTTACAGGCCACGGGACCCAAAATGAAAACGACAGCAGCTCCCACACCGAGTCTCGTTGGCGCAGATGAAAGAGCGATGAGAGGAAAGAGGCTGACGGTGTTTTCATCCTGTAAGAAAAGGTCAGAAATTCGATGCATCTCGATAGAGACAGGAGGTCTGAAACACAACCTTCTCACAGGTTGTTGAACTCTGCAGATAATTGAAATGACGAAGTAATGAGCTGATGTTCCTGCTCCAGATTTATCAGAATTGAATGGCTTTGGAAACCAGGACAGTTCTCAGCAAAATTAAAATTTTCATTTGTACAAAAAATGGAGAAATTGGTCTAAAAATGTCTGATCCCTTTGAATGATGGCCAGTTCATGGCTTCAGTATCGTCCATGAACAGATAATGGTTCGCAGGTAAAGGTATGTTTATGTAAGAGCACTGTATTTACAGTGCTGTGTAGGCCGTACGCAGGCTGATGTCTCAGAACCTGGGAGTTCCTTTGCTTCGCCCTCTAATCACCAAATTAATGCAATTTATTTAATGCTTAATTAATGTGATTCAAATTAATGCAAATGAATGTGCGTTTTCCCGACCACTACCGTTACGCTGTGTGCTGAGCGGGTTTGTCGAGATAAACAGTTGGTGGCAGTAATTCTTCAGTCGGGTGCCGTTTACGAGACGAGCTCCACTTAGACTCCACTTAAACCTCAAACGGTGAAGAACGACGCGGAAAACGTGACGGAAACATCACATTTCTGTTTGTTTACGTTTGTCACTCGCACACGTTTGCTGGTGTGTTCAGTCCTTTCAGAGACACAGTGTCTCTCTCTTCCAGGGACACAATGTCTCTCCAAACTCAAACTGAACAAAGCTGAAGTCTCTACACGTGTGTCTTCACGTTGTCTTGTGCCGGACACCCTATATAATTTGACAGTCATGGTGCATTAGGCTCTGACATGGATTAGAATCAGAGAGAAAACTGATGCTAACACACGTGGTTTAAATGACTGTGCAGCTCATAAAGAAGCTGAACGACGGGGAGTTTACCTTCAGGTAACACTGTTGATAACTAATTTATCTAAACACCAAAAAAAAACCACTGTTGAAAGTTTAAACTCAGCTGTTGAGTTGTTCCACTTTGCATCCCTCTGTGCTGTAAAGCCACTGAGGGCTGTAATCTGACAGCAGATCAGTAGTTAGGGGCTACTTGTGTTGCGGGGGCAGGTGGGCCGTTCTGCCCGCAGTCACTCCGCTGTGCCTTCATTTGCATACTGGATCAGATTATCATTACATTATATATTCCAAGGACAGGCCTGAGCGTGATGGATGATTGGTGCAGTGTAGTAATCTTCACCACGGCGCTTTGTCCTCGTATTTCTGCCTCCAAACTGAGCAGCAGTGATCTACTGCTCTGCTGATCCAGGGTCAGACGCTCAGTTTACCGCTCCGTCCAGGGATACCTGCAGTCAGTTTTTACAGTCTGTATTACTGCATCATACTGTACGTTTGTGGATCTGTAACCTTCCTCACATTAATGCACAGAAATGTTGTATTTCTAACGTCGTCGTTCCATCGTTAGACGTTTGACAGGAGCTCCTCTAATTATTCTCATCATTTCCATCATCTCTTAATATTCACACAGTAGCAGCAGTGAATGGAGATGTGCAGCCATTTGTATTTTCCTTTGCTGATTTCCTCTAAAATTGGGATGAAATTACACCTACATTTGGACGGAGTCGTTTTTTGAAAGCGGTCCTCAAACAGGAGAAAATGGTGCATTTATTGGGGACTATTTTCAGCGGTGGATTAATCCACATTAGGTGCTCCAGTGAGCAGTGTGTGTGTGTGAGATTAAAATAGAGTTAAACTACAGTGTGTGTGTTCTTGGTAATGAGGGAACATGTCAAACAGTGCAGCGGTGTAGGTCTCTGCGGGTCGCACTCGTTAGCAGGAACAATTTATTGTTGGAGTTTGTTAAGAAAAATATAGAATTCTGTGATGAGACTTTAATGTTTGAGGTTAACAGACTTCCTGTTTTGTTGACAGGTTAGTGAGGGTCTCTCTCTAATGTCCCACGTACGCCGTCTTATCTCGCGGTCAGTTGAGCCTTTTGAAACTCTGAGTTCCGACATCGTGAGACAAACCTTTCTCGTGGCAGCAGGCGCGGGATAACAGGCCGGTCCACACAGAATCTGTGTGATTAAGGGTGATAAGATTTATCTGTGGTGCCAGTTACACAGATGGGGTTACAGAAATAAGCTGCCGCCTGGTGACAGGATACGCTCTGACTGACGTTTTGGTGTGCGTGGTCCACAAAAGCCTCAAGTAGCAATGATGGCATCCAGGGCTCAGTGTGCAGATACAACATGATATGAATGTGCCTGTGTGGAGGTGTGTGAGCGACAGATCGAGGAGTTGTTGGCAGCCATTTTAAGATGAATCTGTGTGGATGTGAGGCTTTTCTGAGTTACTGGTTTTACACTGGTTTTACTGGTAGAGTCAGCAGGTCGAGAAATATTCACAAACCCAGACGAGTTTGTCGTTGACCTCGGAAACAGTAGTTTGACAAACGACTGAAGTAAGTTCCACTTACTGGAAATTTTCCCAGACTTTCTGTTGTGTCCTTCATCAGTGGACAGAGATTTTTTTTTGTTAACATTGTTAATGGTTTATTATAAAGTGACGTAAGTACACAACTTAGGTCACATGATAAGAGGATGAAAGCTGTGGACAGTTTCCAGTAAACGGACCTTGTGCTAAGAATTTCTTGTGAAATTAAATAATAATACTAAGTTTAGGATAATTAAACATGTATGTAAACATGAGACTAACGTTTGGCATCTCAGAATGATTCAGTAATAAATCTGGTTACTGACTGAACGTCTTAGTGAAAGTGGAATCTGTATAAACTCTGAACAGCAGCCAGAAGAATGAACGATGTGTAGAAACAGTCTCAGAGTGAAAGCAGTGGTGTAGTCGATGGTGTAGTGGGAGCTTCTGCAGGCCCCAGGACCTGACGTCCATTCAGTCTCTGCTCGGCCTGAGTTTGGACATTTCCATCATTCAATGGTCCTTTTGTTTTCTCAAGAAAACTTCCTTTTTTTAAGAGCTTCCTGTCCGTACGGGTCCCTGCTCGCTGTTGACAAGAGACAGGAAGTAGATAAGGAAAGCTTAAAATTCCCAAATTATCTTTGCAGGAAGTAAAATGAGCACTAAGAGAAATTATGACTTCCTCCTCGAGGCCACTGATCCGTGCGACTGTTCACACAAAATTCAACATTAAGACCTTCGGATACATGTTTTTGCTTTTGTTCAAATATATAAAATAATTGATAACAGCTGGTACTGATGTAACAGTTTGATGAGACAGACCCCTAACAAGCTGTTTAATGAGGATTTCTACAAAATCTAATGGTGAAAATATTGAAATTAACTCAAGAAGCAGAATCTCTGAGTCCTGACAAGTGACACGATATAGAAATGGATGGAAGTAAATTGCAGTCCCAGACCACATGGGACCAGAATAACTGGATTCACTGATAAAGTTTGTTAAGAAACTTTCCTCATTTAATCAGTAGAGTGGAGAGAAACAGCCGAGGGAGCTGAAGCTGAACGACCAGAGCCAACTGAGATCCCAATAATCCATCGGCTTCTGTGGAGTCTCCGTCTTCACACGTAAATAAATAAAAACTCCTGCAGTCATTCTCTCATACACGTCAGTTTATTTGCTTCTTCTTTTTTTTTTTTTGATCCTGATCCATTTGAATCAGAAGCCATGAAGGTTTTAGTGAGATGGAAACGATGAGCAGGTTTCCGTGTGCACAGGTGTTCAGGTCTGACCGGGATCAGTAGCAGTAGGAGCAGCGTTTTGTTGTTGTTTTTATTGTTGTTGTTGTTGTTGTTATTGTCCTTTTACACCCCACTCTCCTGGTGTCCCCTGTTTGAATGGACGTGAGCAGTGTGACCTTTGTGTCCTATGATATTTCCTGGTGTCCTTTATTTTGTCTGTAGCTCGTTGATCTGATTTCAGAATCCAGTCTTCATCCATCAGCAGCATTTAACTGTGTGGACTCACACACTTCGGCAGCATAGAGACATCCCAGTATAATCACAGAAAAACCAGTACCTGAGTCACATTATGATGCACAAACCAGCTCCTCTAACCAGCGCGTGATCATAGTTATGTTGTAAACTCTTGTTCCTGAGCGGCTGCTTCGTATTTCTCCTGATTTCTCTCGTGTAGCTTCATATCAGACTTTCAGATGATTAGTTAATGACATTCAGTTCTAATCAATCTACATTAATAATGAACTGTTACATTTCGGCACCGTTAGTTTTAATTGATTTAACTGAGCCATGTATATTTTCTCTTACACTGAAGTTAATTAAAATTAAAAAGCAAATGTCTTATCTCTGACCCTTAGACGGAATAATTTTATTTTACTTTCCTATAAATCTGTAATTAATATGTATAATTCATATAACGAAGTTTTACTTTACGTTTCTTTAAAAGTGGTTCAGACGATAGAAACAGTTGTAAAATTTCTTCAGAAATGACTTTTCAGACTTTAAGTGATCGATATTTCGAAACTCACTTTATCTTATGATAATAAATTGTAATAATAAATCAAAGGTGAAAATTCTCCGACAGATTAAAGGAAAATACAAACCGTAGGACGGACTGGAGCTCAGATAATAAAGAGAGCAGACGACATCCTGCTGTCAAAAAACTAATTTAATCAAAACAAAATGTTGATTCATTAACAAGTTTATAAAACAGTGATTTAGTTACATAAATAAATCGATCAGTGTATCAAATCTTAGTTTCAACTTCATGAGCATGTTGACATGGTTGTACAATCATTTACCAAACGTAATAAATAAAAGGGAGTATATTTTGTTCCTACAGACAGACCTCTAACAGACGACACTGACAAACAGATGAGATGAGCTTTTAAAGCACAGAGCACAGAGCCAGTTCAGCTACAAATGAAAAGACACTAAAAGGTTGCAACCAAAGTCGGCTGGAGTATGAGAAAGGTTTGGTAGTTAGAACTCCCATTTGGTTATTTTAAAGCATTAAGACAAGGCAAGAAAGAAGGCTGTTCTCGTGTGTGAGGAATTCTAGAGAGAAATTAAAGACGGTCGAAGAGGAGGAGGAATAAAGAAGTAACACAACAAAGTGTAAAGAAACGTGGAACAGTCGAAACCTACAGCGCAGAGCAGCCGTCTGTTACCTTTTATTTTACGGGTTCTGTGTTTTCTATCTGGTTTCCAGAAATTTTCGTCATACTTTCCTAAATAATCAGCTGAGTATTTCCAAGAAAGGCCCAAATAATATGGAACTAATTAAAGAGCAAAGGACAAAGTGTTTGTTGCTGCAGTTATTAAACATCTGCTCGTTATATTCAAGTTTTTAGGAAAGAAAACTAGGAAATGATGTTGTAGGTAAGTGGGAAAAATCACAGCTGATCACTTTGTGTTTTACCAACATTTACTGCCGAATTATTCGGTTCTTTCCAGGAAACTTCTGAGGAGATTATTTGGAAATAAATTGGAATCTGTGGACCCAGAAAATGAAGCGTTGCCGGAGCACCACACTCCGTGGGTCATCCTTGTAATTTGCAGCTAAATGCCAGCGAATCTGTAGGAAATTAGGAGGAAAGTTTCCAGGAAATTAGTTGGAAAACACAGGACTTGAAAATAAAGCCTTAGCCAAACTTCTGTCCTGCACAAAGTGGAGATGTCAGCAGAGGAGACATGGACACTGAGCGTAGAACAGCTTCATTTTGTGACCGAATCAGTGCAGGAGGAGACACGAGGGCAGATTTCTGTCCACTGGAACGCGGCAGCTGAGCGTCGTCGCTGCTCTGCCTCCACAGTCGTCTCTTTCTCTGACTTCTACAATCCTCAATACGCTTCTGTGTTCAGGAGAATACACTTTTTGCTTGTCCACTTCCCGCAGCTCATTGCGTGTCCGCAGAGCCGAACGTGCCAGCGTGTACTTCGTATGTACGTCTTTCTGAACTGGCCCCTGATGCAATGCAAGGCGAACGTGTTGAAGTCCTTCTGATATGTTTTTTTTTTCTTGTTTCAAAAACCAAAAGTACTGCAGCTTCAAGTATTGTGCCTTACATAGAATATTTTGTCATAAATTAGTTAACATATACATTTTTTCATATTCAGACATATACTTTCATATATACAAGACGATAAAATGCTTTTGTTCTCTTTTTTGTCTGCTTTCTTTCTCTTTTCTTTTTTTTTTTTTTTTTTAGAGAAATCCCTGAGAATGTATGTTGACAGTTGCAAAGTTTCCACAAGAGCAAGCACTGCGACAGTTCGTTGTTGTGTTTCCGTGACAAATGTGTCTGTAAAACAACGTTTGAGACAACACTGCAAAGCCAGAACAGTCAGCCTGAAGACGGCACAAACAAATATCGACCCAGTGAATGAATTCTGATCGTTGAGTTGGAGTTTTTCCTTTCACTCTGTTTGAGCAGATAGGCGAAGACTGGGCGAGGACTGGGCGAGGACTGGGCGAAGACTGGGTGAGGACTGGGCGAGGACTGGGCGAGGGGGAGGAGTAAAGCTGGATCCTTTAAAAGAGGTACTCGTCACTTCAGATGGAGTTGCTCCATTTGGTTTAAAGCCGCTTGTTTTCTCTTTGAGGCTGTGAACGTTAGCTGAGGGAAGTAGGAGGAGTGCAAGGTGGACATTTAGCCACTGGACGATACAGTATATACTCAGTGTAAAACTCTTACTCTCCCGCTTTCATACATGTAAAGGGAAACACACAAACTTCCACGATTTGACACTTCTATGCTTCTGCAAACTTAATGGTTTTTATACACATCAATACCAGGTGACGCTTTTAGAGTTTAGTCTTTTTTCTTCTCTCTTTGATTTTAAACTTGTCAGTTTCAGGAGAAAATTGACCTTAAAACATATTTCATGTCTCATTCCGATCACGATGGGCTGTCCGTAATATTCCACAGCTGAAATCAACCACGGATCTGTGCTAACGCTCGAATCGGATAGAAAAAAGTCTAATTATCTGCCTTCAGGAAATCGTGTTTTTTAACACATTAAAAAAAAAGCCTGCACACTGAGTCCGAGTCACAAAACGTTTCAATCTTAGTTGGAAATTTGTCAGGTCAGCACTCAAACTTAGATTTATTTCAATCATCAGATGGAAAATACAGTTTGTATGTTCAGATTGAAGTGATGTGAAAGACGTAAGATTCATGTTTTCCTTTAATGATGGAAAAGGAAAATTAAAATTAATTTCTTACTTAAAACAGACAGAAGAATTACGTGGAGGTAGAAATGATTTTACGCCGTTAACATCCTGTAACTTTATCTACAGTGCTACAGCATGATGTAGGTCGGAAACACTTAGTCCCAGCAAGACTTTGAAGTAACTGGACATTGACTTCTACTTTCAAAATTAATTTATTATTATCACTATTATTATTATTATTTACAAATACTGTCATATAACTTAGCAAAATGTTGGGAAAGTCACTAAAGCCTAACATCCACTTTTTCTAGCTTGTAACTTTATTTTTCCATGTTTTGTTGGTTTTGATGCCTTTGTTCTTCTACACGTTTACTTTCTTGCATTGTTAATTGCATTAAGATGCTTATCATATATGATATTGTGTAATATATGTTATCATATATATGGGTGTTTACCCATTTTTAAGCACTGAGACCTGACAAAGATCCGACTGGGATGAAAACGTCTTTTCAGTACATTTTGTTTGGTGGAGTCAGCTTGCAGGCGTTTTTATTTTCAGATTCATTCAAATTCAGAGAACTTTATTGTCATTCCTTCTACGTCAGGTACGTATTAGGAACGAGATTACGTTGCACCAGAACCTTACTGACACTTTTTCAGCCAGTTTTTAAAAACCAGTTGCCGGTTTTAACTCACCCCTTAATACACCCCTTCAGTTCATCATCACATTAGACCCAGCGGTCCCAAATCGTAGGAATAAGATTTGTGTGAATGTTGTTTTAAGTGGATTTTCACTTCAAGTTAAAAAGGATAAACAGGGAGACTCAAGTTAGAAAAAGAAGGGCAGCTTGGTCTGTCGTTCCTCTGTCAACCAAATCTCTCTCGAACGAGCATCATGAGTTTCTTCTTGCCCTTGTAAATCTGTTTCAGGTTGTCTATGAACTGTGTGAACTGGATGTGTCCGTCGTGCGCCATGAGAAACGTCTCTCTGGCTTTACTGAGGAACTCGATGAACTCGCTGTAGTGGCGCGGGCTGATGTGCGTGAGCCGGGAGTGCGTCGTGTTGATGTAGGCCCCGATCGTGGCGTCCAGTAGCTGCCTGAGTGGAGCCTTGTCCAGAGACATCAGCTTCCCAGAGTTCCTGCGACTGTGCAGCGCCACCATGCCCGGCGTCGTTAACGTGCACCGCCGTAAAATGTCCGACAAGACGGTGGCACACTTCACGCTCTTCACCACCAGGGGGATGACCGCTGCCAGTTCGTTTTTCCCCAGCGAGTGGCTGAGCGCACACGCCCACAGCACGTCGTTGATGGCCGGGTGCGTGTCTTGGTTGTAGCTGAGGTTCAGGTGAGTCATGGCTAACGTTGCTAGTTTGTACGCCCTCATAGGATAACCGCGGTGCTCCATGTAGCGTGCTATTGTAAACAGCTGTGTGTAGTTCATGCCTGTGGCGGCTGCGTCCAGTACAATCTGATAGGCTGTCTCGAAGGCAATGTGGTCCTTCTCGCAGAGCGTCAGGGCTGCCAGGGCACAGTTTTGGGGGTCCTTCATGGCACACTGCAGGGCCAGGGTGCGGGCGGAGTTGGCCAGGTTCTCCTGCTGATGGCAGTCCAGATGCAGGCGGACGATGGTGCTGTTGGACATGACTGTGCTCGCCACGACGCTGGTGGCTTCGGTGGGGGTGAAGAGGGTGAACCAGCTCTGCATGATGCTGTCCAGTGCAAACACACCTAGAAAGAAAGGAGAAGAAACGTTAGGACGGGAAGTCTTCTACCTGTCGCAGAGTTCATTGTGGTGGGTGTTTCCATTCATTCGTTTTTATTTGTGAGCCATTTTTAAAGATTTACAGTTCAGAAGGAACCACAGAGGTTCCCAGTGGCTCCTTTTAGACCCTGAGGACATTAAACTCCACCATGTATCTACAGATCATACAGCAAAAAATACTTCTGGGACACTTCGTTCAGACTTTACTCTTTCTTTCACTCGACTGTTTGTACTCAAAAATCGTTAAAGTTTTCCAGAATTCCAACAAACAAAATGCGTCGCCAGTCTCACAATGGCTTTCTACCTTCTAATTCGATTCTCTCTTTCCAGGGCTGTGACATTATATGGCCTGGCCCCCACTCTGCATCACCAACTGGCATGTTCTCAATGAATCCATTCAAACTGTGCTCGCAGAAACAGGGACTCCTTTTCACTCCCCCACCATTCACCAGAAATCATCTGGGAGGAGGGTTTTCCCCTCTGGAGCTTCCTGTCCACTTCAGGGAAATCAGCCACTGGGTTTCAGTATTCAAGTCCAAACATAAGGCCCACTTAATCAGCCCGAAGCCCACAATCTTCCATAATTACTGCTCTGCCAGTCATTCCCTCCCCTCCTGCTGAGAGGCCTCCAAAATCCACTGTGAACGTCTGGTGAAGGCGGACCTGAAGGCCCGGTGTTTACCGTGGTGGGTGAGAATGAGCATTTTCAGTTACAGTTTGCTCTAAATCTGAATGGAAGCCTGGTTTGTGCTACCTTCAGCGGTGACCTCGCTCTTTACTTCCAAAGCAACACAGGATGTATTAAGATTTATTAGACCGGGGTTACAGGTTACCTCCGAAAAAAAAGCCCCATTCAGAGCTGAGACGTTCACGGTCCCTTACTTTTAGTGGGGAAAAACAAACTCACCGACTTCAGTGGCACAAGTGACGAGCCATCGCACCATCTCCCTCCTCCGCCAGTTCAGGGTGGACAGGGTCATTCTCATCACCTGTGAGAAACATGACATTAGCTCTGAGTCTGCCCGATGTGTTTGTTGTTTACTTGTGTTTGTTTGTGCATTTGTGTGTTTGCGTGTTTGCGTTGTGTACCTGAAGGCCCAGCTCCAGGGAGACTTTGAGCAGTGTGATGTCCGGCAGGCTGTCCATGAGAGTGGCGATTTTGAAGGCATCCTGGGCCAGTTTGAAGATGTGGGATGAGGAGTGGATGTTCTTCTGGATGGATTCTAACACTGTTTGCAGCTTACGAGCGTCGCCTGAAGACAAACAGTGAAAGAAAGGTCAGTTTACGTCCACACACAATTATCCTTTCTTTAGTCGCTTTGCTGATGTATCGCTGCACTGTGTTTGTACCTTTAGCAGCAGTGAGCATGGTGGAGGCCAGTTCACACTGTTGGGTCTCTATGTGGCTGAGAGTGAACCAGCGAGGGTAGCGGTTGGGCACCACCGACACTATATGGTGAGGCCGGGACAAGTCAGCGGAGGGGGCCGTGGACTCCAGGACCGGCAACCTGAGTGCAGAGGAAAACTTTATTAGGCACAGACGGAGAGACGCAAACACACAGAAACTCGTCTGTCCACTCTGACGAACATCTCTTGGAGGTAAAGAAATTATTTGAGAGCAAAGCTGCTGTTATAGAACCAATCAACAGTTTTCCTGTGTGTGTCTGGCCACATAAACTCAGGTGGATCTTTGCCTCAGGCTATAATAAGGACGGGTTTAAAAATAACAGCTCTGTTCCTTTTTCCTCCGAACACTATCCTGTTATATCCAGTTATAGTTGTTATGATACCAAGACTTTAATATTCCTCCTTTGTAATTCAAGTCTGGAATTGGAAAAAAAATAAAAAAGCTTTACATATTATAAAAATCAAAGGGGTCTAATTTGGGGCGAGAAGATATAAAGTTTCCCGTGGCGGTCAGGGAGGAAACCAACAGCGTGTATTTATTATTCACACATTTTATAAAACTCGTTTTCAGCAGTGTTGAATTATTTAGTGAATATTCCAGCAAAAGGAGGTTTTGTCATTAAACAGTGCCCCAGATAGCTCCTAAATCCGCCTCTCCTTCTCCATGTCCGTATCCATCACGCTCTCTCAAGGAGGCAGAGAAGGACGTGGCAGTTAAAGGGTAATAACTCTCTGTCTCCCTCTCTCTTTAGCTCTGTTTCGTCTTTCATCACCACGAGTACAACGTCACGATGCCGGGTAAAGTAAACGCATCTTTTTCTCTCTCTTTCAACTGTCCAGGATAAAACAGCCTGAAAACAGAGCTTTAGTTAACCATTAACTTTTGTCTGTGGTTGTTCATTTTAAATGTCTATATAACTGAAAACACAACAGAGGTGTTTCATTATTTGTTTATA
Source organism: Toxotes jaculatrix (assembly GCF_017976425.1). Taxonomy (NCBI): domain Eukaryota; kingdom Metazoa; phylum Chordata; class Actinopteri; family Toxotidae; genus Toxotes; species Toxotes jaculatrix. Next base: position 23,522,959 of record NC_054409.1, on the reverse strand, counting down.
TTATGAACTTAGTCATTCTGAATCAGGGGCTCCAGTATTTGGATCACGTAGCTCATGAAAAATAAGATTTGTCCTAAAACAGCCTGGAAACGCTGGTATGGACACTAACTGTCTTCACTCACCTCATGGCCCTCAGTGCAATTTTGTACGCCAGTTCAGCGTCGTGAGGTAGCAGCGAGGTGAACAGATACTTGGCAAAAGTGTGCATGGGGACGCTTTCTCTGTAGAGCAACTCTCCCAGACCACTGTAAGGACCAGCTGGAGGAAGCAAGACACGAAACAAAGATGGGTTCAGTCAGAGTCAGAGAGATCAGTGTAACGTCACAGATTTCAGAGGTCGGAGAACAGCAGCACGATAGTTCACACTATGACTGATCCGCTGATCAAACACACAGACTGATCTGAACAGAATTACTCAGCCCAGTATCAGAATGAGGATCAGCTTGTTAGTTAGCCTGGCGTCACATTACAGTCCGAAATAACATGAACTCGCCCGTAAATTACAAGAATCTCAGATGAGATCGAAGGTTGACGGTTCTAGGAAAAGTCATTCAGATGGATCCACCCTTTATTTCTCTGAACAATCTGTTCCTCTTTGTAGGTGGAAGCGGTTTTACTCAGAGCCACAGGGTGGTACGACGAAAAAAGATAAGTACAGAAAATTACGTGTATTCGTTTCATTATTGCTTTTCTCTAAGGTCGTAATTCAGTTTAATCTAAACCAACGTTTTAAAGGGTACGACTGACATTATTCCATGTGTTAGTTCATCTCTCCATACTTTCTGACGTGTTTCTTTACTGTAAACTGACAAATAAACTTGGGCTGGAAAAAAATGGCTAAATCTCTTGTTCATTTATGCCCATAGGCCACGATTCAAGACGTGAGAACAGCATCAGACCCTCGCGTTAGAGAATCTAGAACCTGAAAGTGCTTCACGATGTCTGAGCCTCACTCACCCTCTAGCAGGTAAACCGCTTGCTTCCGGAAGATCTTCACCAACGAGTCGTCTAAATTGACTTCTTGGAGCTTGGCCAATAGCTGCTCTTCGTTGCGACACACTTTCTCCTGGGCGTAGAGGCCGTCTGGCATCACCCTCTGTTGGCCCAAACCAATCAGAGCCGTCTCCGCAGCCAGCGACACGAACGACTCCCCCTCCTCCAGGAAACGCTGCGCCGGGAAGACAGGATGCTCCGTCCTCCTGCCTGAACCTGTGGGGGGGGGTGAAGCAGACGATTCAGATTCAATAAGCAGATTCAGAACTGGATTGTGATTCGATAAAATGCTATGGAAACTCATCCCTAGTGAGAGAGATGACTCAGGTAGGAAAATGTTCCCTATGGGCTGTGGAGCTGAGTATTGATACATCTATTGATCTATTTGTTCACTCTGGTGTTCCTGTTTCAGAGTGTATTCTCCTGAGGATGGTAATCATGTGTTTTAATGGCTTAATGATGTCTTAGCAGACCTCACAGTTCATCCCAGGAGGGCTAACAGTCCCTAATGAATACACACACACACACTCAGATATAAATAGAGTCTTAATTGAAAACTTTCACAACTTTTTCTATGCAGTGGCTTCAACATGTTGCCGATCACTTCACCTACTTTCCAAGAGAAACTCACTGTGGCTGAGAGCTGCCGCGACCGTCCTCTCTGGCTACAGTGAGCTGGAATTCGTGGAGCTGAGCTCCCTGCATAATTAATGCATTTTAATTGGAGTGTTTTTCCTGCTGCATTTCTAATTCATGAGCTGTTATTGGAGGATGACTGCAGGCCAATCAGCGCGTCTGTGTCATCACTGCTGATTGCGACCTGAGGGCCCGGAGCTCTGACAGGAAGACGCAATCACTGCAGTGTAAATGTGTGTTCAGTGTCTGCAGCAGTATCTGTATCACTGCATTTACTGCATTTACTCACTACAGTTATTCAAGTGGGAAAAAAACTGTATCAGAACTTTGATTTTTATGTTGTTTTTCTTTGAAACGTTTTGCTGTTAAAGCCCTTTGAATTGTCTTTGTGTGTGGAACTCGCTGCCTCAGTAAAGGACCTGAGTACTTCCTCCTGTGTTGTGTGTCGGTGTTTACCTGAGAAGTCGAGCAGGACCGTGGCTCCGTCCTCGCTGCCCTGCCCCGTCTCCATCAGGGTGCTGAACAGAGTCCCGATGGGGTCCAGAGGGTGGCCCACCCAGCCCTCCAGGTTGGTCACTGATGTTATGCCTTTATGGAGCAGCTCTGCAGTAACATACATACATACACACAGACTGTGAATGAAATTATTTATGCTGTGCTGTTATGAAGGTGTCTGAAAAGAAGAGATGCAGCCGCAACTTCTGTGGACAACAAATCCTGGTCCAATGTGCAACTTATACAGAAGAGAAGTAGAAACCCGAAACCTCCAGAGGACACAGTAACACAGAGCAACTGAAAACTCTTCGGATCTGGACCAGATTAGATCTGAATAACTGACTGAAGATGTGATGAATCAGAAAAACATTTGCCTGCGTGAATTGTTTTCACCAGTTTGTTTCTTAATGTCTTTTATTACTGTTAATTGTTCTGCAGCTTTTAGCACACTGTTAAAATATTTACTATTTCCTTAATCATTGTTTTTCCTCTGTAAAACAAAATCTTAAGGGCTTCTGCTTTCATGAAAGAATACAGCCATTTTAAACTGGAACTGTAAAATCTAACTTTACTTTTTATTGCAGGCAAAAGTGTCTGAGATGGTTTGATTGTATTATGATTGACAGAAGGCTCCTGCAGAACATATTAAATATGAAATCATGAATATGTGAAGGTTTATGGCCTAATATTAAATGTTCTGACACGTCTGTAAAATGTGAGTGATGGCTTCTCAGTCTCAGTGATTACTGGAGTTGTTTCTGTGCAGTGAAATGAAATACTGAGTAAAAAAAAAAAAAAAAAACTCAAATCATGATTTAGTGTTTCTTTTCAAGCTTTGTATACAGAACTCATACCACACAGGATCCGAGCTTTATATTCTTATCCATCCTTTAAAAGTTTTAGGAGCCCAGTTACATAAAAAAAGCTTGATGGAGGATAAACTGACCTTTTTTATGAGTGCGGAAGAAGTCCAGCTGTTTCTGCTGTTGCCTCCTCAGCGTGTTGACGATGGCGATGGCCAGCCTGAGCGCTTCCTTGGGGTAACCGTGTGATCTCAGGGCGTCTACCCGTGCACAGGCGGTGGGGACGTGCTCTGCCAGATGGAAGAAGAAAAGACATTTCATTTTCTCCCTTCGCCTCTTATTAATTTAACTCGCGTTGCCCCTGACCACGTGTCCCCCGCTCTCTCACCGTGCCACAGGGGCCACCCTCGGGCGTCGAAGAGGGAGCTGTCCAGGTTGTCATGGTAACAGTAGTTGGCGTAGTGGTCCTCGGTGATGATGTGTTGCAGGTGGGGGTCCTGCCAGTGCAGGTCGCAGGCCTCGATGGCTCGCGTGAACACAGTCCGGTGAGGCCGAGTCAGTGAATCTGAAAGAGTGGAACAAAGAGAGGTCAGGTGGTAGCACAGAGGTTCCCATTATCATTTCGACATTACATTTAGTTCGATACCTAATATACCTGATACCTAATAGATTATACTATGACGTTTTTTATGACATTTTGAGGTGAAAAAAAATTTTGACTTTTTTTGGCCGAAAAAAACGCCATACTATACTATGACGTTTTTTATGACATTTTGAGGTGAAAAAAATTTTTGACTTTTTTTGGCCGAAAAAAACGCCATACTATACCATGACGTTTTTTATGACATTTTGAGGTGAAAAAATTTTTTGACTTTTTTTGTCCGATTTTGACGCCTTACTATATTATGACGTTTTTTATGACATTTTGAGGTCAAAAAAAAATTTGACTTTTTTTGCCCGATTTTGACGCCTTACTATACTATGACGTTTTTTATGACTTTTTGAGGTCAAAAAAAATGTTGACTTTTTTTGTCCGAAAAAAACGCCATACTATACTATGACATTTTTTATGACATTTTGAGGTGAAAAAAATTTTTGACTTTTTTTGGCCGAAAAAAACGCCATACTTTACTATGACGGTTTTTATGACATTTTGAGGTGAAAAAAAATTTTGACTTTTTTTGGCCGAAAAAAAAACGCCATACTATACTATGACGTTTTTTATGACATTTTGAGGTGAAAAAATTTTTTGACTTTTTTTGTCCGATTTTGACGCCTTAATATACTATGTTTTTTATGACTTTTTGAGGTGAAAAAAAATTTTGACTTTTTTTGTCCGATTTTGACGCCTTACTATACTATGACGTTTTTTATGACATTTTGAGGTGAAAAAAATTTTTGACTTTTTTTGGCCGAAAAAAACGCCATACTATACTATGACGTTTTTTATGACATTTTGAGGTGAAAAAATTTTTTGACTTTTTTTGGCCGAAAAAAACGCCATACTATACTATGACGTTTTTTATGACATTTTGAGGTGAAAAAAATTTTTGACTTTTTTTGGCCGAAAAAAAAAAAACGCCATACTATACTATGACGTTTTTTATGACATTTTGAGGTGAAAAAAATTTTTGACTTTTTTTGTCCGATTTTGACGCCTTAATATACTATGATGTTTTTTATGACATTTTGAGGTCAAAAAAAATTTTGACTTTTTTTGGCCGAAAAAAACGCCATACTATACTATGACGTTTTTTATGACTTTTTGAGGTGAAAAAAAATTTTGACTTTTTTTGTCCGATTTTGACGCCTTACTATACTATGACGTTTTTTATGACATTTTGAGGTGAAAAAAAATTTTGACTTTTTTTGTCCGATTTTGATGCCTTACTATACTATGACGTTTTTTATGACATTTTGAGGTCAAAAAAAATTTTGACTTTTTTTGGCCGAAAAAAACGCCATACTATACTATGACGTTTTTTATGACATTTTGAGGTGAAAAAAAATTTTGACTTTTTTTGGCCGAAAAAAACGCCATACTATACTATGACGTTTTTTATGACATTTTGAGGTGAAAAAAAAATTTGACTTTTTTTGGCCGAAAAAAACACCATACTATACTATGACGTTTTTTATGACATTTTGAGGTGAAAAAAAATTTTGACTTTTTTTGTCCGATTTTGACGCCTTACTATACTATGACGTTTTTTATGACATTTTGAGGTGAAAAAAATTTTTGACTTTTTTTGGCCGAAAAAAACGCCATACTATACTATGACGTTTTTTATGACATTTTGAGGTCAAAAAAAATTTGACTTTTTTTGCCCGATTTTGACACCTTACTATACTATGATGTTTTTTATGACATTTTGAGGTCAAAATTTTTTTTGACTTTTTTTGTCCGAAAAAAACGCCATACTATACTATGACGTTTTTTATGACATTTTGAGGTGAAAAAAATTTTTGACTTTTTTTGTCCGATTTTGACGCCTTACTATACTATGACGTTTTTTTATGACATTTTGAGGTGAAAAAAATTTTTGACTTTTTTTGGCCGAAAAAAACGCCATACTTTACTATGACGTTTTTTATGACATTTTGAGGTGAAAAAAAAATTTGACTTTTTTTGGCCGAAAAAAAAAACGCCATACTATACTATGACGTTTTTTATGACATTTTGAGGTGAAAAAAATTTTTGACTTTTTTTGTCCGATTTTGACGCCTTAATATACTATGATGTTTTTTATGACATTTTGAGGTCAAAAAAAATTGTGACTTTTTTTGGCCGAAAAAAACGCCATACTATACTATGACGTTTTTTATGACATTCTGAGGTCAAAAAAAATTTTGACTTTTTTTGGCCGAAAAAAACGCCATACTATACTATGACATTTTTTATGACATTTTGAGGTGAAAAAATTTTTTGACTTTTTTTGGCCGAAAAAAACGCCATACTATACTATGACGTTTTTTATGACATTTTGAGGTGAAAAAAATTTTTGACTTTTTTTGGCCGAAAAAAAAAACGCCATACTATACTATGACGTTTTTTATGACATTTTGAGGTGAAAAAAAATTTTGACTTTTTTTGGCCGAAAAAAACGCCATACTATACTATGACGTTTTTTATGACATTTTGAGGTGAAAAAAAATTTTGACTTTTTTTGTCCGATTTTGACGCCTTAATATACTATGATGTTTTTTATGACATTTTGAGGTCAAAAAAATTTTTGACTTTTTTTGGCCGAAAAAAACGCCATACTATACTATGACGTTTTTTATGACTTTTTGAGGTGAAAAAAAATTTTGACTTTTTTTGTCCGATTTTGACGCCTTACTATACTATGACGTTTTTTATGACATTTTGAGGTGAAAAAAAATTTTGACTTTTTTTGTCCGATTTTGATGCCTTACTATACTATGACGTTTTTTATGAAATTTTGAGGTGAAAAAAAATTTTGACTTTTTTTGGCCGAAAAAAACGCCATACTATACTATGACGTTTTTTATGACATTTTGAGGTGAAAAAATTTTTTGACTTTTTTTGGCCGAAAAAAACGCCATACTATACTATGACGTTTTTTATGACATTTTGAGGTCAAAAAAATTTTTTGACTTTTTTTGTCCGATTTTGACGCCTTACTATACTATGACGTTTTTTATGACATTTTGAGGTGAAAAAAAATTTTGACTTTTTTTGGCCGAAAAAAACGCCATACTATACTATGACGTTTTTTATGACATTTTGAGGTCAAAAAAAATTTGACTTTTTTTGCCCGATTTTGACACCTTACTATACTATGACGTTTTTTATGACATTTTGAGGTCAAAAATTTTTTTGACTTTTTTTGTCCGAAAAAAACGCCATACTATACTATGACGTTTTTTATGACATTTTGAGGTGAAAAAAATTTTTGACTTTTTTTGTCCGATTTTGACGCCTTACTATACTATGACGTTTTTTATGACATTTTGAGGTCAAAAAAAAATTTGACTTTTTTTGCCTGATTTTGACACCTTACTATACTATGACGTTTTTTTATGACATTTTGAGGTCAAAAAATTTTTTGACTTTTTTGGGCCGAAAAAAACGCCATACTATACTATGACGTTTTTTATGACATTTTGAGGTGAAAAAAAATTTTGACTTTTTTTGTCCGATTTTGACGCCTTACTATACTATGATGTTTTTTATGACATTTTGAGGTGAAAAAAAATTTTGACTTTTGTTGGCTGAAAAAAACGCCATACTATACTATGACGTTTTTTATGACTTTTTGAGGTGAAAAAAAATTTTGACTTTTTTTGTCCGATTTTGACGCCTTACTATACTATGACGTTTTTTATGACTTTTTGAGGTGAAAAAAAATTTTGACTTTTTTTGTCCGATTTTGATGCCTTACTATACTATGATGTTTTTTATGACATTTTGAGGTGAAAAAAAATTTTGACTTTTTTTGGCCGAAAAAAACGCCATACTATACTATGACGTTTTTTATGACATTTTGAGGTGAAAAAAAATTTTGACTTTTTTTGGCCGAAAAAAACGCCATACTATACTATGACGTTTTTTATGACAATTTGAGGTCAAAAAAATTTTTGACTTTTTTTGGCCGAAAAAAACGCCATACTATACTATGACGTTTTTTATGACATTTTGAGGTGAAAAAATTTTTGGACTTTTTTTGGCCGATTTTGACGCCTTACTATACTATGACATTTTTTATGACTTTTTGAGGTCAAAAAAAATTTTGACTTTTTTTTGTCCGATTTTGACGCCTTACTATACTATGACGTTTTTTATGACATTTTGAGGTGAAAAAAATTTTTGACTTTTTTTGGCCGAAAAAAACGCCATACTATACTATGACGTTTTTTATGACATTTTGAGGTGAAAAAAATTTTTGACTTTTTTTGTCCGATTTTGACGCCTTACTATACTATGACGTTTTTTATGAAATTTTGAGGTGAAAAAAATTTTTGACTTTTTTTGGCCGAAAAAAACGCCATACTATACTATGACGTTTTTTATGACATTTTGAGGTGAAAAAAAATTTGACTTTTTTTGCCCGATTTTGACACCTTACTATACTATGATGTTTTTTATGACATTTTGAGGTGAAAAAAAATTTTGACTTTTTTTGGCCGAAAAAAACGCCATACTATACTATGACGTTTTTTATGACATTTTGAGGTGAAAAAAATTTTTGACTTTTTTTGGCCGATTTTGACGACTTACTATACTATGATGTTTTTTATGACTTTTTGAGGTCAAAAAAATTTTTGACTTTTTTTGGCTGAAAAAAACGCCATACTATACTATGACGTTTTTTATGACATTTTGAGGTGAAAAAAAATTTTGACTTTTTTTGGCCGAAAAAAACGCCATACTATACTATGACATTTTTTATGACATTTTGAGGTGAAAAAAATTTTTGACTTTTTTTGGCCGAAAAAAACGCCTTACTATACTATGATGTTTTTTATGACATTTTGAGGTGAAAAAAAATTTTGACTTTTTTTGTCCGATTTTGACGCCTTACTATACTATGATGTTTTTTATGACATTTTGAGGTCAAAAAAATTTTTGACTTTTTTTGGCCGAAAAAAACGCCATACTATACTATGACGTTTTTTATGACTTTTTGAGGTGAAAAAAATTTGACTTTTTTTGTCCGATTTTGACGCCTTACTATACTATGACGTTTTTTATGACATTTTGAGGTGAAAAAAAATTTTGACTTTTTTTGTCCGATTTTGACGCCTTACTATACTATGACGTTTTTTATGACATTTTGAGGTGAAAAAAATTTTTGACTTTTTTTGGCCGAAAAAAACGCCATACTATACTATGACGTTTTTTATGACATTTTGAGGTGAAAAAAAATTTTGACTTTTTTTGGCCGAAAAAAACGCCATACTATACTATGACGTTTTTTATGACATTTTGAGGTGAAAAAAATTTTTGACTTTTTTTGGCCGATTTTGACGCCTTACTATACTATGACGTTTTTTATGACATTTTGAGGTGAAAAAAATTTTTGACTTTTTTTGTCCGATTTTGACGCCTTACTATACTATGACGTTTTTTATGACATTTTGAGGTGAAAAAAAATTTTGACTTTTTTTGGCCGAAAAAAACGCCATACTATACTATGACGTTTTTTATGACATTTTGAGGTGAAAAAAATTTTTGACTTTTTTTGGCCGAAAAAAACGCCATACTATACTATGACGTTTTTTATGACATTTTGAGGTAAAAAAATTTGACTTTTTTTGCCCGATTTTGACGCCTTACTATACTATGACGTTTTTTATGACATTTTGAGGTGAAAAAAAATTTTGACTTTTTTTGGCCGAAAAAAACGCCATACTATACTATGACGTTTTTTATGACATTTTGAGGTGAAAAAAATTTTTGACTTTTTTTGGCCGATTTTGACGCCTTACTATACTATGATGTTTTTTATGACATTTTGAGGTGAAAAAAATTTTTGACTTTTTTTGTCCGATTTTGACGCCTTACTATACTATGACGTTTTTTATGACATTTTGAGGTCAAAAAAAAATTTGACTTTTTTTGGCCGATTTTGACGCCTTACTATACTATGACGTTTTTTATGACATTTTGAGGTCAAAAAATTTTTTGACTTTTTTTGGCCGAAAAAAACGCCATACTATACTATGACGTTTTTTATGACATTTTGAGGTGAAAAATTTTTTTGACTTTTTTTGTCCGATTTTGACGCCTTACTATACTATGATGTTTTTTATGACATTTTGAGGTGAAAAAAAATTTTGACTTTTGTTGGCTGAAAAAAACGCCATACTATACTATGACGTTTTTTATGACATTTTGAGGTGAAAAATTTTTTTGACTTTTTTTGTCCGATTTTGACGCCTTACTATACTATGACGTTTTTTATGACATTTTGAGGTGAAAAAAATTTTTGACTTTTTTTGTCCGATTTTGACGCCTTACTATACTATGACGTTTTTTATGACATTTTGAGGTGAAAAAAAATTTTGACTTTTTTTGGCCGAAAAAAAAAACGCCATACTATACTATGACGTTTTTTATGACATTTTGAGGTGAAAAAATTTTTTGACTTTTTTTGGCCGAAAAAAACGCCATACTATACTATGACGTTTTTTATGACATTTTGAGGTGAAAAAAATTTTTGACTTTTTTTGTCCGATTTTGACGCTTTACTATACTATGACGTTTTTTATGACATTTTGAGGTGAAAAAAATTTTTGACTTTTTTTGCCCGATTTTGACGCCTTACTATACTATGACGTTTTTTATGACATTTTGCGGTGAAAAAAATTTTTGACTTTTTTTGGCCGAAAAAAACGCCATACTATACTATGACGTTTTTTATGACATTTTGAGGTGAAAAAAATTTTTGACTTTTTTTGGCCGAAAAAAACGCCATACTATACTATGACGTTTTTTATGACATTTTGAGGTGAAAAAATTTTTTGACTTTTTTTGGCCGAAAAAAACGCCATACTATACTATGACGTTTTTTTATGACATTTTGAGGTGAAAAAAAATTTTGACTTTTTTTGGCCGAAAAAAACGCCATACTATACTATGACTTTTTTTATTACATTTTGAGGTCAAAAAATTTTTTGACTTTTTTTGGCCGAAAAAAACGCCATACTATACTATGACGTTTTTTATGACATTTTGAGGTGAAAAATTTTTTTGACTTTTTTTGGCCGAAAAAAACGCCATACTATACTATGACATTTTTTATGACTTTTTGAGGTCAAAAAAAATTTTGACTTTTTTTTGTCCGATTTTGACGCCTTACTATACTATGACGTTTTTTATGACATTTTGAGGTGAAAAAAAATTTTGACTTTTTTTGGCCGATTTTGATGCCTTACTATACTATGATGTTTTTTATGACATTTTGAGGTTAAAAAAAATTTTGACTTTTTTTGGCCGAAAAAAACGCCATACTATACTATGACGTTTTTTATGACATTTTGAGGTGAAAAAAAATTTTGACTTTTTTTGTCCGATTTTGACGCCTTACTATACTATGACGTTTTTTATGAAATTTTGAGGTGAAAAAAAATTTTGACTTTTTTTGGCCGAAAAAAACGCCATACTATACTATGACGTTTTTTATGACATTTTGAGGTGAAAAAAATTTTGACTTTTTTTGCCCGATTTTGACACCTTACTATACTATGATGTTTTTTATGACATTTTGAGGTCAAAAAATTTTTTGACTTTTTTTGGCCGAAAAAAACGCCATACTATACTATGACGTTTTTTATGACATTTTGAGGTGAAAAAAAAATTTGACTTTTTTTGTCCGATTTTGACGCCTTACTATACTATGACGTTTTTTATGACTTTTTGAGGTGAAAAAAATTTGACTTTTTTTGCCCGATTTTGACGCCTTACTATACTATGACGTTTTTTATGACATTTTGAGGTGAAAAAAAATTTTGACTTTTTTTGTCCGATTTTGACGCCTTACTATACTATGACGTTTTTTATGACATTTTGAGGTGAAAAAAATTTTTGACTTTTTTTGGCCGAAAAAAACGCCATACTATACTATGACGTTTTTTATGACATTTTGAGGTGAAAAAAATTTTTGACTTTTTTTGGCCGAAAAAAACGCCATACTATACTATGACGTTTTTTATGACATTTTGAGGTGAAAAAAAATTTTGACTTTTTTTGTCCGATTTTGACGCCTTACTATACTATGACGTTTTTTATGACATTTTGAGGTGAAAAAAAATTTTGACTTTTTTTGGCCGAAAAAAACGCCATACTATACTATGACGTTTTTTATGACATTTTGAGGTCAAAAAAATTTTTGACTTTTTTTGGCCGAAAAAAACGCCATACTATACTATGACGTTTTTTATGACATTTTGAGGTGAAAAAAAAAAATTTTGACTTTTTTTGGCCGAAAAAAACGCCATACTATACTATGACGTTTTTTATGACATTTTGAGGTGAAAAAATTTTTGGACTTTTTTTGTCCGATTTTGACGCCTTACTATACTATGACGTTTTTTATGACATTTTGAGGTGAAAAAAATTTTTGACTTTTTTTGTCCGATTTTGACGCCTTACTATACTATGACGTTTTTTATGACATTTTGAGGTGAAAAAAATTTTTGACTTTTTTTGTCCGATTTTGACGCCTTACTATACTATGACGTTTTTTATGACATTTTGAGGTGAAAAAATTTTTTGACTTTTTTTGTCCGATTTTGACGCCTTACTATACTATGACGTTTTTTATGACATTTTGAGGTCAAAAAAATTTGTGACTTTTTTTGGCCGAAAAAAACGCCATACTATACTATGACGTTTTTTATGACATTTTGAGGTGAAAAAAATTTTTGACTTTTTTTGTCCGATTTTGACGCCTTACTATACTATGACGTTTTTTATGACATTTTGAGGTCAAAAAAAAATTTGACTTTTTTTGCCCGATTTTGACGCCTTACTATACTATGACGTTTTTTATGACATTTTGAGGTCAAAAAATTTTTTGACTTTTTTTGGCCGAAAAAAACGCCATACTATACTATGACGTTTTTTATGACATTTTGAGGTGAAAAATTTTTTTGACTTTTTTTGTCCGATTTTGACGCCTTACTATACTATGATGTTTTTTATGACATTTTGAGGTGAAAAAAAATTTTGACTTTTGTTGGCTGAAAAAAACGCCATACTATACTATGACGTTTTTTATGACATTTTGAGGTGAAAAATTTTTTTGACTTTTTTTGTCCGATTTTGACGCCTTACTATACTATGACGTTTTTTATGACATTTTGAGGTGAAAAAAATTTTTGACTTTTTTTGTCCGATTTTGACGCCTTACTATACTATGACGTTTTTTATGACATTTTGAGGTGAAAAAAAATTTTGACTTTTTTTGGCCGAAAAAAAAAACGCCATACTATACTATGACGTTTTTTATGACATTTTGAGGTGAAAAAATTTTTTGACTTTTTTTGGCCGAAAAAAACGCCATACTATACTATGACGTTTTTTATGACATTTTGAGGTGAAAAAAAATTTTGACTTTTTTTGTCCGATTTTGACGCCTTACTATACTATGACGTTTTTTATGACATTTTGAGGTGAAAAAATTTTTTGACTTTTTTTGGCCGAAAAAAACGCCATACTATACTATGACGTTTTTTATGGATTTTTGAGGTGAAAAAAAATTGACTTTTTTTGGCCGAAAAAAAACCGCCATACTATACTATGACGTTTTTTATGACATTTTGAGGTGAAAAAATTTTTTGACTTTTTTTGGCCGAAAAAAACGCCATACTATACTATGACGTTTTTTATGACATTTTGAGGTGAAAAAAAATTTTGACTTTTTTTGTCCGATTTTGACGCCTTACTATACTATGACGTTTTTTATGACATTTTGAGGTGAAAAAAAATTTTGACTTTTTTTGGCCGAAAAAAACGCCATACTATACTATGACTTTTTTTATGACATTCTGAGGTGAAAAAAATTTTTGACTTTTTTTGGCCGAAAAAAACGCCATACTATACTATGACGTTTTTTATGACATTTTGAGGTGAAAAAATTTTTTGACTTTTTTTGGCCGAAAAAAACGCCATACTATACTATGACGTTTTTTATGACATTTTGAGGTGAAAAAAATTTTTGACTTTTTTTGTCCGATTTTGACGCCTTACTATACTATGACGTTTTTTATGACATTTTGCGGTGAAAAAAATTTTTGACTTTTTTTGGCCGAAAAAAACGCCATACTATACTATGACGTTTTTTATGACATTTTGTGGTGAAAAAAATTTTTGACTTTTTTTGGCCGAAAAAAACGCCATACTATACTATGACGTTTTTTATGGCATTTTGAGGTGAAAAAAAATTGACTTTTTTTGGCCGAAAAAAAAAACGCCATACTATACTATGACGTTTTTTATGACATTTTGAGGTGAAAAAATTTTTTGACTTTTTTTGGCCGAAAAAAAACGCCATACTATACTATGACGTTTTTTATGACATTTTGAGGTGAAAAAAAATTTTGACTTTTTTTGTCCGATTTTGACGCCTTACTATACTATGACTTTTTTTATGACATTTTGAGGTGAAAAAATTTTTTGACTTTTTTTGGCCGAAAAAAACGCCATACTATACTATGACTTTTTTTATGACATTTTGAGGTCAAAAAAATTTTTGACTTTTTTTGGCCGAAAAAAACGCCATACTATACTATGACGTTTTTTATGACATTTTGAGGTGAAAAAATTTTTTGACTTTTTTTGGCCGATTTTGACGCCTTACTATACTATGACGTTTTTTATGACATTTTGAGGTCAAAAAAAAATTTGACTTTTTTTGCCCGATTTTGACGCCTTACTATACTATGACGTTTTTTATGACATTTTGAGGTCAAAAAATTTTTTGACTTTTTTTGGCCGAAAAAAACGCCATACTATACTATGACGTTTTTTATGACATTTTGAGGTCAAAAAATTTTTTGACTTTTTTTGTCCGATTTTGACGCCTTACTATACTATGATGTTTTTTATGACATTTTGAGGTCAAAAAAAATTTTGACTTTTGTTGGCTGAAAAAAACGCCATACTATACTATGACGTTTTTTATGACTTTTTGAGGTGAAAAAAAATTTTGACTTTTTTTGTCCGATTTTGACGCCTTACTATACTATGACGTCTTTTTATGACATTTTGAGGTGAAAAAAATTTTTGACTTTTTTTGGCCGATTTTGACGCCTTACTATACTATGACTTTTTTTATGACATTTTGAGGTGAAAAAAAATTTTGACTTTTTTTGGCCGAAAAAAACGCCATACTATACTATGACGTTTTTTATGACATTTTGAGGTGAAAAAATTTTTTGACTTTTTTTGCCCAATTTTGACGCCTTACTATACTATGACGTTTTTTATGACATTTTGAGGTGAAAAATTTTTTTGACTTTTTTTGCCCGATTTTGACGCCTTACTATACTATGACGTTTTTTATGACATTTTGCGGTGAAAAAATTTTTTGACTTTTTTTGGCCGAAAAAAACGCCATACTATACTATGACGTTTTTTATGACATTTTGAGGTGAAAAAAATTTTTGACTTTTTTTGGCCGATTTTGACGCCTTACTATACTATGACGTTTTTTATGACATTTTGAGGTCAAAAAAAAATTTGACTTTTTTTGCCCGATTTTGACGCCTTACTATACTATGACGTTTTTTATGACATTTTGAGGTCAAAAAATTTTTTGACTTTTTTTGGCCGAAAAAAACGCCATACTATACTATGACGTTTTTTATGACATTTTGAGGTGAAAAAATTTTTTGACTTTTTTTGTCCGATTTTGACGCCTTACTATACTATGATGTTTTTTATGACATTTTGAGGTCAAAAAAAATTTTGACTTTTGTTGGCTGAAAAAAACGCCATACTATACTATGACGTTTTTTATGACTTTTTGAGGTGAAAAAAAATTTTGACTTTTTTTGTCCGATTTTGACGCCTTACTATACTATGACGTCTTTTTATGACATTTTGAGGTGAAAAAAAATTTTGACTTTTTTTGGCCGATTTTGACGCCTTACTATACTATGACTTTTTTTATGATATTTTGAGGTGAAAAAAAATTTTGACTTTTTTTGGCCGAAAAAAACGCCATACTATACTATGACGTTTTTTATGACATTTTGAGGTGAAAAAAAATTTTGACTTTTTTTGCCCAATTTTGACGCCTTACTATACTATGACGTTTTTTATGACATTTTGAGGTGAAAAAATTTTTTGACTTTTTTTGCCCGATTTTGACGCCTTACTATACTATGACGTTTTTTATGACATTTTGCGGTGAAAAAAATTTTTGACTTTTTTTGGCCGAAAAAAACGCCATACTATACTATGACGTTTTTTATGACATTTTGAGGTGAAAAAAATTTTTGACTTTTTTTGGCCGAAAAAAACGCCATACTATACTATGACGTTTTTTATGGCATTTTGAGGTGAAAAAAAATTGACTTTTTTTGGCCGAAAAAAAAAACGCCATACTATACTATGACGTTTTTTATGACATTTTGAGGTGAAAAAATTTTTTGACTTTTTTTGGCCGAAAAAAACGGCATACTATACTATGACTTTTTTTATGACATTTTGAGGTCAAAAAAATTTTTGACTTTTTTTGGCCGAAAAAAACGCCATACTATACTATGACGTTTTTTATGACATTTTGAGGTGAAAAAAATTTTTGACTTTTTTTGGCCGATTTTGACGCCTTACTATACTATGACGTTTTTTATGACATTTTGAGGTCAAAAAAAAATTTGACTTTTTTTGCCCGATTTTGACGCCTTACTATACTATGACGTTTTTTATGACATTTTGAGGTCAAAAAATTTTTTGACTTTTTTTGGCCGAAAAAAACGCCATACTATACTATGACGTTTTTTATGACATTTTGAGGTGAAAAAATTTTTTGACTTTTTTTGTCCGATTTTGACGCCTTACTATACTATGATGTTTTTTATGACATTTTGAGGTCAAAAAAAAATTTGACTTTTTTTGCCCAATTTTGACGCCTTACTATACTATGACGTTTTTTATGACATTTTGAGGTCAAAAAATTTTTTGAATTTTTTTGGCCGAAAAAAACGGCATACTATACTATGACGTTTTTTATGACATTTTGAGGTGAAAAAAAATTTTGACTTTTTTTGGCCGAAAAAAACGCCATACTATACTATTACGTTTTTTATGACATTTTGAGGTGAAAAAAATTTTTGACTTTTTTTGGCCGAAAAAAACGCCATACTATACTATGACGTTTTTTATGACATTTTGAGGTCAAAAAAAAAATTGACTTTTTTTGCCCGATTTTGACGCCTTACTATACTATGACGTTTTTTATGACATTTTGAGGTGAAAAAAAATTTTGACTTTTTTTGGCCAAAAAAAACGCCATACTATACTATGACGTTTTTTATGACTTTTTGAGGTGAAAAAAATTTGTGACTTTTTTTGTCCGATTTTGACGCCTTACTATACTATGACGTTTTTTATGACATTTTGAGGTGAAAATTTTTTTTGACTTTTTTTGCCCGATTTTGACGCCTTACTATACTATGACCATTTTGAGGCTAAAAAAAATAACTTCGTCAAAAATTTTTTATTACGGCCTCAAAATATCATAAAAACGGTCATAGTATGGTAAGGCGTCAAAATCAGCCAAAAAAAGTCATATTTTTTTTTGGCCTCAAAATGTCACAAAAATGGTCATAGTATAGTAAGGCATCAAAATCAGCCAAAAAAAAAATTTTTTTTAAACATCCTCAAAATGTCATTAAAATGGTCATAGTATAGTAAGGCATCCAAATAGGCCAAAAAAAGTCATATTTTAGTAAGACCTCAAAATGTCATAAAAAATTTCATAGTATAGTAAGGCTTCAAAATAGTCATACGCATGTAGCTCACGTGAAGCCGACACGTCACTTGTATTCTTCCGACCGCAATCCGTGTAAACTGTGGAAAAGATCTATAGCGTGGCTCCATTTTAGCAACATCGATGCTAACAGTGCACAATGCCAAATATGTATTGGCATGAAGGACACTCTGCCAGTGCTTTCTCACTTGGCAACAAGTTATCTCTGTATGCAAGCAACATCCACAGAATGAACACTTTCTACTGCCGGGGACACTATTAGCCTGGAGCGAGCTTGTCTGACACCTGAAAAAGCAGACATGCTGATTTTTCTACAGAAGAATTGCTGAGTCATATAATGGTATGCTGCAGTAAGCTTCATATACTGACTTGAAACTGTTAATTTTGCACTGAAAACTACGCACTGGTTCATTGTGAGACATTTGTTACGTTGTACTTTTTTCACTTTTTTACGTCATACGTTTTCCATGCATGCATGAATGCAAAAGTGCAGAAACTGAAAAATAAAGTTTTTGTTATTAAAGTTATGTGTAATGTAGATTTTCTAAAACATGTTTTTAAAGTTTGCTATTGAAAAAAGTATTGTCCAGGAATCTGAAAATTTTTTAAGTATACCCAGCCCTATCAATAAAACGAATGCAGAGACATCACAGACAGCAGCAGTGGTAACAGCTCCTGCCTTTTCACTCAAAACAAATGTATTAACTCATAGAAACGTTTCCATGTCTGTATTTTTCTCTGCTTTAGTAGAAGCACATGCAGGAATAGAGGCCAGAAAAAGTGTCAGGACCTCAACTGTGTTATCAGGTTCATTCTATTAGCTGCACTAAAAGGGTAATAAGGCTTGCAGGCACGAGATTGAAGGAAGGAGACGTGATTTAAAGAAAGGGGGGAGGGTGGAGAACGAGGAGTTAACAGTGTTAATACAACAGCAGAACAGAAGAGGAGGAGCATGAGACACAGAAAGAAAGAAAAGATGTGCAGTGGGAGACTGGAAATAAAAAAAAAATGAAAGGGAGGCGATGTATCTGCCTCAGCCGGGGTGTCATCTCACCTGGGTTGCCGGGAGGGCCCTGGGGCAGAGCGTTGGTCAGATTGGTCAGCTCGCTGCCATGGTTACCGTCCTCCAAGGGGCAGACGTCCACGTTGTTCCACCTGCGAAGCTGTCGAAGCCAGAAACCTTTCTGCTCGGGTTTACAGTGGGGGTTCAACACAATGCACATCCACAGGGCCCCTGTACAAACACACACATTTACAGTAAAACACAAAAACACTCACACACTCTGCTCTTTTGTCCTGCAGCAAATTGGAGGAACATCAGTTTACAAACAAACAAACATAAAGACGATTCAGAAATGGTTTATAACCTTTAAAACACACTGCCACACCTGTGGGACGCTGAGGCCTGATTCTCTGAGTGCAAAGAAATTTAGGATCCACACATCACTGCAGCAGCACGGGTTCAGACCTGTGGCTCCAAAGTGTTTCCCACACAAAAGCTGCTGCTGCAGTCCTTGCTTTCCATTTTAATGCCAAAAAACTAACATTTCTATCATTTTTGTGCTTCTGTAACTTTGGTTCAGTGTCTCTTAAACTCATTCTGACATCGTGTGGGGTCCTTGATAATCTTACAGGCTTTTTAGGACTTGCTGACTGTGAAGCTGTGCCAGGGATCTTTGTATTTTGACAACACTTCAGAGCTGAGGTTCACAACACTTTGCAATTAGTTCTTTTGACAGAGCCAAGTAAACCAGCGAATAACTGAAAAAGTTAAAACATAAATTCACTAAATCTCAATCTGTCCAACACAAGAATTAGATTTCAGCACTTTAACCATGAACATTGACTTAAAATGATTTATTCATTCACAAAATTCTCAGAAGTGAGAGGAAATCAGCACATCCTCACGTTAGAGAAGCTGCAACCAGAGAACAGAGAAGTTTTGCTTTTTAAAAAAATGAAGTCAATTAAATAATCAGCTAATAGCTGCCAATTAATTTTCAATTGACTTGTTAATTAATCAGCTAATTGTGGCTGAGACTCCCTGCACTGCTGCCTTAAAACATGGAGACACTGGATACAGACTGGAGGATAAAGGCACAATGAGGGATATGCGAAGAGGTAAATAAAGGATGACAGATGACAAAATGAAACAGGAGAAGAAAAGAAAAGGAGGTGAAGTGAGAAAAGAAAAGGGAGGACACCGAGGAGAGGTGGGGAGGAAGTGAATGGAGGAGGGAGGGAGGCTGAAGATGGGGGGAGGGGACAGGAGGAGAGAGGCTTTATCCTCCGTCTCTTTGTTAAGGCTGCACCAAGGACAACAAGGAGGCGGAAAAATAGCAGAGAGACGAGTGACGAAACGCAGAGCAACGATCTCCAACAGAGCAGGAAAATAAAAACACAAACGGAGGGAAAACACCCTGAAATTTAACCTGCAGGCTAATTTATGATTTATCAAGTGGAAGATTTGTGATTTAACATTTAATACAACAGTTTCTGTTATGGATTTAAATGTCCAGGAGCAGACGAGTGCACAGCAGCAGGGACCCTGAGTCTGAGACCATGTCCTGGGTCCTTCACTCAAGAGTTTCAGTACAAGTTTACTGTAATTGTACAGAGTATTTCCAAAAAAAAAGCAACAACAACAACAACACAGAACGTTAATAAATATAAATCTATAACGTTAAACAGTTAAAAACATTTTTAAGGCTGTTGCCGTTGTTTTAAAGAAGCCGTGATTGAGTTCAGTTACAAATCACTTCCAATTCCTGTATTAAGACATAATAAGGCCACATACTGTAGAAGACACACACTCTCTCCCTAAAGCAGCCACAGTGTGTGATGTTGAATTTCATGTATCTGTGTGTGTGTGTTTGGTTTCACAAACCTAGTTCATCCCACAGCTGCCTGTACTTGTCAGTCATGGTGGTTCCCTGTTGCCTCCACAGCACCAGTCTGGGGTCGCCCATGAACTGCTCTGTGATCAGCGTTAACATGCGAGCTCCGTTGGAGTCCCTCATCTTCAGCATCTCTCTCACCTGCACGGGGGGGCATTGTGGGTAAACGTTACCGTACAGCATCCACAGTGCAGTGTGTGTGATATTTGCCGAGCTGAGGAATGTGTGTCGTCCTGCTTTGAGCACCGTTACCTTGCTGAACAGGAGGTTGAGCTGCTTCCCTGAGCCATGGTACCCGCCCTGGGAGAGAAAGAGCTTCACCTGTTCCTGAACTTGCTCCTCGTCCAGGTGCCAGCAGTTCTCATCGTCCACGCTGGCCCCCGCCGTCGGGTCTGGAGCTCCTGCGCCGAACAACGGAAATACATTCGACTTCATCACATCAATACAATATAATAAAAATCTGTAGAAACTTTGAGTAAATCTAGGCAATAAAAAAAGGCAGAGAATTATTACACAGCCCATGTCTTCAGAATAAAGTGAGCAATCTTTGCTTTTTTGTCAAAAATTCTGTTATGAATCTGAGCATAAAAAAGTTAAATGTAAAACTTCCAGCTGCCAAGGCAGAGAGGAGAATAAATGAATGTGTGGATCGTTTACTTTGACTCATTTGCTCATTCAGCACATTCTGCACAGAACATCCACATTTCAGTAAAACGTATGTTATGGTTTGATTGTAATCACTGATGCTTTAATGTGTGCACCACTTTAACGCTGCAGATACTGAGGCTGAGATTAATCCCCTCACGCGCTGCTGGGTAACTCGTCACGGACATGAATGTGCTGCGTCAGCATATAGTTCACCCGATGCATTACTGCATTAATGCAGCTCAAACACTGATCGATAACATAAACTCTGCAACAATGACGAGTCTGAATGAGTAAAGAACACAACCCACACTTTCAACACTTCCCGTTTGTCCCTGTGGAGGATTAAATCTGTAAGACTCATGTAAAATGGGTTCTGCTACGCTGCCACAGAGCACATGCAAACACAAACGACAACCTAAGGCACAGAACACAACCCCTGAGAGGCTGCAGAGCCAGTCTCCCTCTGACAGACGTGATGTTTACACGTATACAGTCGTTAAACTACTCTGCACAATCACGTTAAAGTGAGTGAATCACATGTTGCTAAAAGAAAACTGTGTATATGTAAACACGCTGGAATGAGGAATATTACAGGCAGTGAAACACAAAGTGAAGCATAACAACACAAGGTGCTACATGAAACCAAAAAAACGAAAAGAAAATCTAACAAAGTGGAACAAGTTCGACCACGAGGCACGTCCCAAAATCGTTTACTGCAAACACATCTGTGAAGAATCCAAACGTTATCAGGCGTTCAATAAAACACCAGAAGTATATGAACGTACATCGGTCACTCAGAGGGCCGCGTTACAGCGTGTGATGTCCTTTACACACAGTTATACATTAATCTGGGATTGATTTGTTTGTTTCAAGCCTTTAGGATACACTATGCTACACACTGTGTTGCTACATGGAACCTTTGTAACAGTCACTGGCGTATTTTGTGGTACTTTGTGGTGCTTAATGTTTCTGTAAAGCCAAAAACAGCTGTGGTTCAAAGACGGAACTTTTCCAAACTTCATACACTCCTTCAATGTGTGTGTGTGTGTGTGTGTGAGATCAAAGTGTTTCTCCTAAACAGCCTGTTTTTCCTGAGTCCTCTCCCAGGACGGCAGCCTGCAGCTGGATGTCCACTGGTGCGAGACGGAGGAAATCTAACACAGGTACCTGGATTTGTTTGTGTGTGTGTGTGTGTGTGTGTGTGTGTGTGTTTCTGTGCCTGTGTTCGTACACATTAAAGGGCCAGTTCAGCCTGTTCTTCCACTGAAATCACACATAATAGCTGTTATTCGACCCCCGGCTCCTCCAGAGAGCATCGAAGTGGCCTTTAACAAGATCCCGGGCCCCTAACCACTCCTGATGCTGCGCCATCAGTGTGTGAATGTGTGCGTGAATGGGTGAATGAGACAGACATTGAGCACCATGTTTATTCCAGAGCCTCCACTCACCGTGAACCTGGTTGATCTCCGAGTTCTGCGACAGTATCTCATCTGCCAGTTTCTGTGCGGTCGGCAGCACCTCGGTGTGATGCACCGTGATCAGGTACTGAACGAACTTCTGCAGCTGATCTCTGTTCATTTGGAAAAGAGTCTCTGAAATGGGCAGGCGCAGTTTGACCTGCTCGGGCTTCCGTACCCGGTACAGCGAGAGCGCCACAACGTGGGCGCAGTAGAAGATGTCCTTGTTGCCACAGCTGCACGTCACTGCCGTGATTTTGCAGCGGTCGAAGCTGACGCTCACGTTGCAGACGAGCTCGGGCTCCGAGGACGTGGCGGGTTCCCTGACTGTGCCGCTGAGGTGAAACCCTGCACAGAGACATGGAAACATTATCAGTGTTAATAACCTTTTAATTTAATAAACATAAGCATTGATTAACCTGGTCTAACTGATTTTCACAAGCTAAAAGTCAGAAGATCTCTTCCCAAAAGGGAACCGGAGCCAAAATGGAACCAGCCCTTAGAGCCCTGAGAACCCTGCAAAGTGCTGGCAGAGTGAAAACAGTAAAAGGAAGACAGAGAGAGGGAGAGAGAGGGGGGAGGATGGGTGAGAGGGCAGGGAGGCAGAGGGGCACAGAGACCCAAATATTCTCATTTCCTTTTCATTTCCCTTCCACAACACCTCCAGTGCTTACCTTACCCCGAACACCTCTCCCCCCGCTCTCAGGACTGACAGGATCATTTCACCACAGCAGAATCCTGCCAATGTACAGTGAACAGTGTGTGTGTGCGTGCGTGTGTGTGTGTGTGAGTGTGTGTGTGTGTTCGAGGAGAGTTCGAGACTTTAATTTGGACGTGACCTTAAACTCACCTCTTGAACTCACATTTCTTCTTGGTATTTGGGTTTGTGACACGAGAACAAGCCCTTCATACTGAACGCTCTCATTTTCCATTTTAACAAAGAACCCGTGACAGATATACAGACAGAAACAGCCGGGAAAAGTTTTACTGAAGTAAAAGTATTAATACCACACTATAAAAATACTCAAACGACAAATAAAAGGCCTGCATTTAAAATATTATTTAAGCAGAGGAACAAAAGTATTATAAAAAAATGTGCTGAAAGTACTAAAACTACACAATGTAGTAAAATGTCCCCGGTGTGTTGTACTATTATATATTATTACTCATACGTTAATGTTTAAGCAGGATTTTACTGTTGCAGTTGGTAGAAGTGACGGTAAATTTTAACTATTTAACACAAAGTAATGTAACTGATGAGTATTTTCATTATGGATCAGTCTCCAGACAGTTTTCCTGATGAACTGATCCATTGTTTAGTTTGTAAAAATTCAGAAAATACAGAGAAAAGGCAGAAATTTCTGATTCTCTCTGATTCAGTGAATAATCTTTTCAGCTCTGCGTGTGTTTTATATACAAAAATCTGAATCTGTAAATAAACCAGCGACTAAAGTTATCAGATAAAAGTAGAAGGACCTGGTAGGAGATCAAATAAAAAACATGAAGTATAAGTACGTCAGATCCTTGCTCATGTAGAGCATCTGAGTAAATGTACTTTCCACCACTGGAAAACACAGCAGCTGTTTGTGGGAACTGGGTTTAAATACTGTGTCAATCCAGAGGAGACGTGTTGGCAAAAGATGAGTGTGCAGCAGCGTCTTTATGACTAAAATCCTTCTGTGATTAGACGAAGCGGTATCAGTGTGTATCAGGCAGTATGTATGAGTTACAGGTTACCAGTTCTAACAGTGTAAACGTCTGTACTGCTTCAGTTCCACTGCAGGAAACACACTAACAAACTGATTCAAAGAAAGATGCTCAGTCATAAAACACTTCACACGAACTCCACAGGTCTGACGAAAGCACTTCTACATATGCTGAACTGAAAATAAAGGAGCGCGATGTTGCGTCTTGCATCACGTTGTCACGAAAACTGTACGTAACATGGCCGACTGTGAGGCCGAGGAGTCACGCCGCTCACACACAGGCAGATGACAGGCCATGATGCATCAGTGCTGCTCAGACCGATCTAAACACCGTGGGCTGCCAGTTTCTGCTTTCACAGCTATTAACATTCACAACCAATCTATAGAGCTTACAGGGGGTCACATACTTTCAGTACTGTAACTGTCATCAGTATTTATAACAGCTGTGTGTGTGTGTGAGGTGCTGATTTAACTGTGTGATCATTTGCAGGATGTAGTTTGTGCTGCTGTCGATCAGTGATATAAATGGAGTGGACAAAATAGCACGAACGCCTGACAGTGTTAATGCAACACGACCGAACAGCATCAGAAACTGCAGCCACAAACTCAACCTACGGCTACGATAAGAAGCCGAACATTAAAACCCTCATGGAGGAGGATTTATGGCAGAGCTGTGTTAGTTTTAGCTCTGCGTTCCTAATAAACTGGTGACTGGGTGAACATTTTCCCATGTTATGTAAAGTTCAATATGTGAAAAACACACATACATGTGCACAGAACACACACACACACACAGACACACACAGTGCGGAACGTCAGCTGGGAGATTTGATTTCCACTTCGCTCAAATGTTCTCACACATGTGACAACAGGCCGCGTAGCTGACACATATCGTCCCTGCAGCGTGGAACAAGGTTGTAAACAGAGTAGGTGTTTGTCTGCATATGTGGTGGAGCTCAGTGAGACCAAACTGAGCAAAAACAAAAGAGGCGGAAGGACCATGAGGCAATATCTGAGAGCGAAACCTGTGCAGAAACAGAGAAAATGGCGTTTCAGGTCCGACGGCTGCTTCTCCTGCTGAGCAGACACACGGCACAGAAACACACACACAGTGAATCACACTTCACACAACCACCAGTCCACATCCTGTCTTTTAAATACACAAACACACACTCAGAAATGCTCGGTGCTCTCCGTTACGCAGCCCTGCCCCAGTCATGCCTGGCCCACAGCTGAACTACTGACGTAACAGAAAGAGAGAGGGTGACTCGAGGAGGAGGAGGAGGAGGAGGAGGAGGCTGGAAAAATCGGTATGCCCTCAGCTGAGTGTGAGTGTGTGTGTGTGCACATGCTGTGTGTGCACATGCAGGAGTGTATGCTTGGCGGCGAGCCAAAGCCCTGAGCTCAGCATTCTGTAATGCACTTCCTCTCTCAGTGTGTCTGTGCTTCACAGCTTGCATAATACAGCTCTGCACACTGCATAGCAACCAAACTTAACTCCTTCACGCCCGACGCAGCGTCGCTTCAGGCAGGGGTGCAGCACCGTGGGCGTTACCAGCATCAAAACAACGCGATGACGCTCCGCTTCAGTATTACCAGCACACTGTGCTTAAATTTTCTACAATAAAACTGTGATCGTCGATTTGTCGTTTTCTGTATAAAATGTAAAAAATGGACATTTTAAGTTCCCATGTCCTCAGGTGACGTCTCACAATGTCCTGTTTTGTCCTGTTTACAAAAATCCTCACATTTAAGAAGCTGGAAGCAGCAATTATTTGGCAAAAGAACAGTTATTAGATTATCAGAAAAGCTGCTCATCACTTTTCCTGTCGAACAACTAATCAATTAATCGACTAATCACTGTGGCTCTGGTTTATAGGTATTTATAGTCTCCTGGGAACTGGCAATCACACACAAAAACAGTTTTATAACTAACCTTACAGCCTGCGACAGGCAAGAGAACATATTTAAGCCTTTAAATCTTTTTTTTTGGACCTTTTGTGTTTGTTCAGGAAACTACAGTCGTTGCTTTTCAGACTTTTCAGGACCTGCGGATTCACACTCGCCCGGAAACCAAGGTGCAACACTTCACTCCAATTAAGCCCGAGGTAGTTTCAACTTAAGACGTCTCTATAGGCTTCAGCGAGGAGGACGTGTCGGTGAGGAGGGGGGAAAAACAACGGGGGGGCTGTTTTTGTGGTTGAAAACAAGGCCGCGACGTTAGCCTGTGAAAGAGCAGTGGCTCAGCTCCCCACCGAGCTCGGCCCGAGGAGTCCTTCACGCCAGAGGCTGGGGCAGCATCGCCCTCTGAGACTGTGGCTGCAGGGGGTCATTCTCAGCTATGTGGCCAAAACCTTTATCTAACAGGAGTACCAGCACACAAAAGCCAGTTAGACCCACCCCCCCCCCCCCCCCCCCATTCCCAAATTACCCCCACTACCCCCCCAAATCCTCCTCCCTGCTTTACACACAAGCATACACACCAGTCAGCCATTCAGTCAGCTCAGCCTGCAAAGCTGGCCACTCAGGCGTAAGTGAGAGCCTCTCAGCCAAGGTGTGCTTTGTGTGTGTGAGTGCGTGTTGTGTGTGTGTGTGTTGTGTGTGTGTTGTGTGTGTACTTTCGATGACAATGGGGAACCTAATCTCTCACCCGTGGAGATGCAGAGCCACCTCTGGGGCTGCAGGAAGGAGAAGTAAACAACCAATCAATAGTCACGGTGCGCTGATTACCATCTGTCCTTAATGACTGGCTTCAGATCAGCTTCCCATTGCACTTAAAAAACTTTATGGTGCGGTTGTTGTTGTTTAATGATTCATGTGACTGCGGCGCTGCCACGATCAAAAGGAGCAAAACTGACTTTACTGAAACATATTTCTGGCCATTGACTGGATCGTTAAGACCTTTTCAATATCACAGAGAACACAGTTCACAAAGGCCAGAATAAAACCTACAGGCCTACGGGGCCCAGGGGGTCAGGGGGCCCCTGGACCAGAGCCTTTGTCTGAGGTGACTGTTAATGTACCTTGTTTGAAAGTCACAGACCTTAAACAGAGAGTTAAAAGGCTTCAGAAGACAGGCAAAACTATCCCAAAGAGACACAAAACAACCACAAAGAGGTCGAAAATGATTACAAGGAGACACAAAATGACCACAAAGAGACACAAAACGTCCACAAAGAGACACAAAACGTCCACAAAGAGATGGAAAACATCCACAAAGTGACCACAGAGTGAGGCTAACTGCCTCTACACTGCAATTTGCTTGTCTTCTCCATGGATCATCAGCTGGTAGCATGATATCATGAATGTAACTGTAAACTGTTTTTTGTCCATAAGACTCTTCTGAAGGGTTTTTCAGTTTAAAACGAGGATTTGAGTGAACTGGGTCAATCTCTGTCCTCAGCTTAAGCTCCTTATAGTATGGCCATACTAATCAATTCTATTTCTATTTTACATAATTTTTTTATGTTCTGTATAATTTCTGTAAATTTTTTTTGCTCCTTCCTCCAAACTTTTCTCCTGCTTTTGAAACCAAACTCTAGAAATAGCAAACTGCACTGAAATACTACAGGGAGGACGGAGTCTTCTGCGACCGAGTGGGCAGAAATTCCTCAGCACTGTCAGAAAAACAAGAGGCCGCCTTTACAACGCACGAGAAATTGCAAACGGTCTCGTCACTCAGACAAGAAAACGACTCCTCCAGCGAACACCACTGAAGCCGCTGTTTTACGGCGCCCATTTCGCCGTCCAATAAAACGAGACCTCGGCCGAAATTTGTGCCTTTTAATTGCTGCCATTCAGGCTCCGGCGGGGTCCGTCTGGCCTGTGGCGAGCTCTGGGAGGAAACTGGTCCCTGCACTCAGAGAATGACTCAATCTGCCAGTGAGAGCAAGGAGAGATGGGCCTTTTAACAGCCAGTACAGCAGCAGAAGCCTCTCAGTGGTTTTCATCAGAGCAGACGGCGATGGCAGCACATAAATTGATTTCTAAAACAACTATCAAAGCACTCAGAGATGCTGCACTGGCTACCACTGGCAAGATATATAATTAGAGCCTGGTGAAGGCAGGTGTCACATCAGACAGTCGTGTTTTCCAAAGTGGAAAAGGCTGAGTGAGTGCCGGCTGTGAATTAGAACTAAAGTACACGTCTAGGACTGAACGCTTATGTTCATTCACCATCACATGTGATAAGGAAAAGCATCAAATCGTCACATTTGAAAACATCAGCGGGTTACCCGAGCCTGAGGTGACACACGTTTGCATTGTCCAGCCGCAGAGTCCAGAAATACTGAATTTACAGTGACTCACATTTAACGAGCAGGAACCAGCAAATGTTTTGGACTTTTTGCTTAAAAAGTGACTAAAACGTTCATTTGATTGTCAGAGTAGCTGCTAATTAATTTTCTGCTGATAGAATAATTATTGCAGTGCTGTGAAAGCAGAGGTCAGGGCATCACACAGCCTCCTGCAGCTGACTGAGGCGATCTGAGCTGCCGCTGACAGCATCCACAGTACACTCAGCATAGATTTAACTGCCTTAAACTGTAATAATTAATTGTTTATTGTTTAATTAATTTAGTATGGATGGTTTCATGTTGTCAGAGCTGAGTTAGGAAGCGAGGAGCAGCTTAAACGGCAGCGTCCACAAACAGCCAGAGACGTGTGGTGAATAAAAAGCCTTCGTGTGTTTGTTTGAGGTCAGGCGTTCACACCTGCACAAAAACAGGAGGATTTTTATTTGATTTTATTTGAGGAAAGGCTCCATGAATTAATGAACACATACATGACAGAAACAGCAGCCTGTTGCCTGGATATTACATCCTGACTGTGCCCACGGTCCATGATCACTTTCAAACAACACAGCAGCAGAAACAAACAGCAGCACAGCTGCTGTAATGCTACAATACATGGTTAACATCCGTACGAAACATGACAAGACATCAATAAATCAAAGCTTTCTCACAACACAAAGGCTAAAGTCAGTTTGACGCTAAATTATTGAAAGTGTCTGGTTTGGAAAAGTCATCGTGACCTGATCTGTTTATCTGTGTTTCTTACATTGTCACTGGATCCATCAGCTGGGAGAAGTGTAGACAGGTACAGACGAATCACTGAATCGTTTCAGCCCATTTTTAACACGTGAATTCAGGGATTCAAAACTCAGGACCCCCACCTAAACACCTTCATCACGTCATTCCACACGGGTACGACTGTAGGTTTTGGGGGCCCCTGGAGTCCTGGGGCCCCGGCTTTGATGGACTGCTGAATCTAACAGATACAGAACATACATGTGACCACACTGTGCAGACACGTGGATTAACAGATTGACTTCACACACAGGAGCTTTGACACAGGCCCTGTCTCACTGACAGTCCACACAGCAGCACTGCTGGAAAGTAACTAAGTACATTTACTCAAGTGTTAAAGTACTTGTACTTTACTTGAGTAGTGTTATTTTATGTTACTTTATACTTATACTGCACATTTCAGAGGGGACAGTTTACTGCACAACAAATACTTTTGCTTTTGATACTTTCAGTTCATTTTGCTGATAATACTTTTACTTTCACATAATTCTGAATGCAGGGCAATGAAGTATTTTATTTTGTAGTACTTTTCCTAAAGTAAAGATTCTTCCACAGCGGGTACGATCACACATGAACAGGGCACAGTGTGCGTTAATAACGGAGTGAATCTGATTTCAAACTGAGCTGAGGATGTTTGGGACAAAGCTGAAAACAACCACCAGGCTTTCTGCTCCCTGAAAAACACCGGCTCGTCCGTGGAGGATCATGTGCAGACTAACACAAGCAATCTCACAAAGTTTTTACGTCATCGTGTCTTTGCTGAGACTAATAACGGCCATCAGAGGTTTGACAACAAGCTTCTAAAGGGACAGAGGAGGATTTTCCCTCCTTGTCTTTCCCTCGTTTAAAAGCATTTGTTTGAGTGCTGTCTGTTCCCGATGTGCTCAGTGAGAGTCATTTGTTTAGCCTCTGAGGACCATCAGCAGGCCAGCCAGTGCCTCTCCTCTCCAAATGCATTTGTTCCCATTTGTTTGTGCTCCTGAGATGCACCACAGAGAGTCTCCACAGACTGAGCTGCACTGCTGCCGCTAATGAGCCCAGGAATCCCATAAACAAAATAAAATAAAAGCTTCTGCTGTTTGCTTACATGTTGACCTGATTGTATTATATTCTCTGAACCATGTTCAACACAACGCTGAAAGCTGGAGTCTGTTAGCTTAGCTTAGCATAAAGACTGGAAACAGGGGGAAGCAGCTAGCCTCGCTCTGTCCAAGGGTGACAAAAACCCAGCTCTTCTAAAGCTCAGTGATTAGCACCTTACATCTTGTTCCCACGTTTCCAGCTTCATAGACAGCTTTATCAATTTTCTCAGCAGGAAAAGTATTTCACAAAATGTTCCTTTAAATAGCTGCGAGATGCTGATGAACAGCTGCTAAAGTCTGCAGCAACAGGATCCAAACAAAAAAAGGAAACAAAGATGAAGGTAAGCTCACCGCTCTAAATTATTCACATCTCGCCTTTGATCACGTCGATTTAGATACTGACCAAAATAACCAGAGAGGAAAAAGCTGGAGGAAAAAAAAAGCCGATGTGGGAACGGGCAGCACATCAGTGAAGCAGGCCAACAAAAGGCCGATGGGAGAAGCTCACTGTGGGAACAGCTTCGTTGGGAAGCGTTGGGTCTCTGAGTGGACGGAGTTAACTCGCAGTAACCTGAATGTTTCTCCAGCTCCTGTGGGAGAGCGGTGGTGCAACTCCAGCTGCTCTCTGCATTTTGTTTTCCCTTCAATGTCACAATCTCCCTCCACTGGATCACTTCATCTTCTGAGATGTCACAGTCTGTTCCCTGCCACAGCCTCAGTGCGACAACTTCACACACTCAGACCTACAGATGACTCACAAATCTCGGATGTCGCGGCGTCCGTGAACGCACAGACAGTAAGTTCCTGTTTGACCGCACGCCGTGATGGCGAATGACAAAAAAAAAAATAAGGGACAGAAACTAAAGGCCAGCTGTAATGCTGGAAAATACACACATCATCCCCAAATAAATAAATTAATAAACAAACACAAAAAATGAAAACCCTGCAGGACACAAGTGCAGTCTGCTAATCTGCATCTGTCCAAACACACACACACACACACACACACACACACACACACACACACACACACACACACACACACACACACACACACACACACACCTGCTGTAGACCGCAGTGCTCACCAATGTGACCTTTCACTTCTGACCTATCAGCAGTTGCTCCCTTGAGGTCACAGGCTGAAAACACCAGTGTGTGGTGTGTGTGTGTGGGTTACATGGGAGCGTGAGCATGTGGTGAAGCTACCAGAAACTTCTATCACGTCTAAGAATCATCGTCTGAGTTTGCACGTGTATGTGTTCGCTGCCTTTTTTAAAAATCTTTGGGAACATTTGCAGCCTCTGAACTCACAGAACGTCACAGAAGCAAAGCCACAAACAGCGACTGCACAGTAAAAAAATCAGCTTACAGCAGCCGCAGTACTGAAAACCAAACACATCTGACTGGGCCAACCCTTTCCAGTAAGGCTATTTTCATATCTCACCATTCACACGCTATGTTTGCATACATATAAATATAAGACCAGAGATGTCATGAAGAGAGAACCAAGAAGGTACACTTCCTTAATGCTGTTGTACTGAAGTCAATGAAGACTCTTGGTTCTGATCTTCAAATGTGGCTTAACCAAACCAACCTGTGAAATAAAACCCTCCTTCAACAACGCTGATTCATGTTGGACAGTTTTTTTTTAAAGCAGAGATGAGTGGGCAGGTGCAGTGGTCTGGTAACCTCACCTCATTCTAACTTATCTATTTATCTAATCTTTTTTTTTTCACTTTTCAAACTCGCCGTCTCTCGGCTCGTCTCACATCTCGCTCACTCTGGATAAACAGAAAGCTTAACACAACTTTTTTTAGCCCCACACATGCGTTTTATACTCCTCGAAACCTGTACACAGTTCAAACCGTCATAACGTCACAGTTCACTGCCATGTTTTCTGTTTCCGCTGGTCGGATGGCATCTCAGAGAAGGTTCCTCAAAAACACGCAGGTTTCCTTCAGCGCTCAAAGAAAATAAGCCAGCCTTTAAGAATGTGGTCGCGATGAGGGCTGAGACTAACGATTACTCACTGATCAATCGTCCGACTATTGTCGCAATTCATTGTTTAGTCTATAAAACTCTCAGAAACAGAGAAAAATGTCCATCACGTTACTGTGGCGACGTCGTGAAATGTCTCGCTTTGTTCGATTAATTGTCCAGAAAAGCAGCAAATTCTGTTTGAGATTTGAGAACCTGAAACTACTGGTACTATTATTACTTTTATCAGTTATCAGTATAGTTCCAGTTACTCTCCTTTTGACTGAACTGCTGCAGCTCTGATCTAAAGTAGCGTGTTGTTAGTCAAACGACAACACAGCATTTTAGTACATCCACGTAGCTGCTTCCCAGCAGTGACAGATATCATGTTTATTCACCACTTGTGTGAGAAAGGCGGATTAATATCTGTCGATCTGAGCTGCCAGCGACTGTAATCATGATCGTAGCTCGCGTTTTGCGTGTGCGAAGCTCTCAGTCACGGGGAGGAAGGACAGAAACCGTGAGGCGACATGACGAATCCCATCACAGCTGAACAGGAAAGCACCTCCAGCTGGTAAATGAGACGCAGGGAGGAAAAGAGCTGGTTGGTTTAGACAGGAATAGACAGATAATGCGAGGCAGCGGAGAGCAAAACGAACTGTGCCGCCCAAACAAAGAGCGAGCCGATCGATCAGGGGGAGGGCTGAGGGAGGACTGAACATTACTGTAGCGCTGTTTGTCTTCTAGTCCAGTCGGACCTGCTGTTTAAGCAGACTGACTCCTTTCACAGAAACGTTGAGCAAGCTGCATTGTCTGTTTAGCCTAAATATAAAGGAGGTTGAGGGTGTGTAAATCTGGTTTGATGCAGTGCCATGATAAGGTGTGACCTGCATCCTGTTTTGACAGCGAGGGGCCCCTCCTCCCGGGGCGACGCTGTAGCAAAGCGTTCTTTCCTCTTACAGGCACGACGTTATGACGTTACGCTGACAGTTAAACGGCTGCTCTCAGCCGGACGGAGACAAAGACGCCGCCTGGGTATGTTGTTGGATCAGTTGTTCGAGACACACACATGTAAAAACACACACACAGAACACACACACACTCACTCAGCTCGATTGGATTGTCGACAGTTTGACAAAAGCCTGGAATTTTTCAGTTGTCAGTGATTCATCGAGAAAATATTTGGCAGATTCAGTCGAACTTCAGAGATTAACATTTCACATTAAAATCACATGATAAGCTCATTAAACACAATGCACTTTTAAACCAACAGATTCCAACCTTGTTCTCGTGTGACCCCTTTAAAAAGAAACCAGGGGCCACGTTTACATCTGTTCCACCACAGAGACATGTCCCCTCTAAACTTATCACATGGTTTAATCTAAATAACCCAAAGTGGTTAAAAAAATCTAATGTTTCACAAAAAAGCAAAAGATTAGAGAAAAACCTCAAAGCCTTCGTCCCCCATTAATCATCTCATGACCCATCAAACTCATCCTCTGACCCGTCTGAGGGGCCCCAACCCGTGGGTTGGGGAGAATGTTGTGCAAGGCTCATTAAAATATTATAAGTAATTACACATCACTCATAGAACAAGTAATTACATTACTAATTGATAAATTATTAATTACACAGTCTCAAAGTCCCTGTAGCCGAGCCATATCCAGGACCAGTCTGCCCAGTGAACACACCAAAGACCAAACTGTCCCTGTAAATCCCTGATCAGTAAATGTAATGTAGCATCAGTGCGAGCGCTCTGACTTTGAAAGCCGGGCTTGAAACTTCCTCCATCCTCAGCATTTTCTAACCCCATCACTTTAACTCAGCCACACACACTCATCTGATCACCCTCCTCCCTTCCCTCGCCGCCCCTTCCTGCTTTAAACTGCATTAAAGCCCAGTCGATACGGTTCTCAAGTGCATCCCGCACTGACTCATCTTTAACAGATGCAAACAATGACTCAACTTGTAGGCGCATGCCAGGCATACCCCATATGTGTGGAAACATACCGGATGAGTTTGCAGGGCTTGTGAGAGCATGTGTCATCTCAGAGGTGTGTGTGTGTGTGTGTGTGTGTGTGTGTGTTTTACAGAACAACTGGTTCTCTGACAGAAACTGACAGTTAAGCAGAATCATACGTGGTTATAATTAGATTGATTACCGTATCGTGTGCTGATTATTCTCATGATTAAAGGGGCGTTATTACTCGGATTTAAAAAAAAAAATGTCTCTTTACTCGTCACAGAGAGTTTGACTCAACGTGTGAAACTGTCTTCTGTGGCTCTGGAGTGAGGGTAGTCTGAAAAACAATGGTTTCTGAAGTCCTGTTCGTTTTTCCGACAGACAATGTTACGTCACTTACAGTAGAAAGGAAAAATGAACCAGGAAACGTATGGTTCGCTCATCTGGACTCATGTTTGTGTCCACCTGTCCAGCGTTCCCTCTCTTTTAGCTCTGTTTTTGGTCTCTACCAGCTCCTGGGGGAAAATATCGATGACGCTCCACTACGTTCACCAGCCGCTCTCTGACTGCGTCTGTTGTTTCAGTACTAATGACGACAATGGAGGATGTTTTCATGTGCGGTAACAAAGTTGTGCAACGGTTTGCCTGGAAGTCTTTAGACAATCGATACAGGATCAAATAGTTTCAGGATATGTCTCAGAACCTGGTTTTACTTGTCTTAACTCCAACACGCTGTGCCTGTTGAAGCTTCAAGGCACTCGCCAAAAAGCAGCAGGTTATCTGTGAGTCAGGCAGCAATGCTGGAGGTTGGGGAAAGGCCTGCAGCGACAGTTGGACCAGGAGAACAAGATCATTTGCTTGTTGTTACAGATACAGACATCAGTGCAAAAGGTGGAGCATGCAAAGGGGAAGAATAATAAACTGAAACCAGACTGGAGATCCCTGAGTAACAAGCAGGAGGCAGGAAGCGAATGGTTATAGGTCCCGTGGCAAAGACTGAGGGGGAAATCTGCATGTGCTGGCTCGCAGTCAGTGGGTTTACATTATGTGACACACAGGCTGGGTGTACTGGGTGAATTTGGCTAAACAAACACGATGACGATTTCTCTTCCTGGGCCAAAGAGGACACTGAGGGCAGATGGCAGGAGCCTTATCTGGCAGAGGGAAACGTGTTGTGTTTAAGGTCAAAGTTAAGGTTGAACTCTCTCCGCGCTTCAGGCCTCCGTGGTGCTTCACTCTGAACGTTGACTCGAGATGTTTTTCCCCCGTTTTCAACAAGCCAACATGGTCATGCACTTTTAGCAACTTAAGTCATTTCTCCTTGCTAATGTTATCCCACGTTTACGTCACACTGGAGTTACCGTAATTACCACTTTCCCACTTGTAAATAGCGTTCACATCACATCAACATCCAGGTCGTAATTTTCCTGAAAGCTCCAGCAGTATATCCGACAACAGGAACACATACATGTTATATACCTGCTATGGGGTGTGTGTTTCTGTTGTCTGAGGAGAGGACAGAGGAGAGGAGCATCCGTCTTCATTAAACATGCCCCTGGCTGTGAGCTATAAGGTAACAGCCTCTGATGGATGGCACCTTTAAGTTCCCATTAAAAGGTAAGCATTGCTCATAAGCAGCCTCTGATTAACACTCAGGCTGGCAGAGGTGAGCCGCCTGCTCTGCAAAGACAAAAGCTCGGGCGCCACTCAGCGCTGCCCCTTCAGCAAACACTTATTTTCATTTCCTCTCTCTCTCTGTGTGCGACTACGGCCTCGTTCTCATGAGAATCGGAGAACAGGACATTTGGCGGCGATGACCTCAGAAAATCGTGAGCAGTGCTAATACGCTGCATTATAAAATGCTCGCAGCACTTCACCTGTTAACTGAAGTGCTCTGTTTGCAGAGCTGTGGAGGTCTGAAGGGCGCTGCTCTTCAGAGACCACCCCATGAGGCCCAGAGTTCCCGTGAGGCGAGGACAGCAGCAGGCTTTGACTTGCTGAGACAGTGCAGGCTTTAATAAAACTCCCCAAACGCCCACGAGAGACGAGAACTCTGAGAGGCAAAGGTGAATCTGGAGCTGAAACGATTAGTCAATTAATCACTTAAGTCACTCAACAGCAAAATAATCAGCAAGTATTTTTTTAACGGATTAATCATCGTAAGTCAAAAATGTCAAACATTCCCACGCTACAACTTCTTCTTCTTTTGTGATTTTACTCAGACAAAATAAGCAAATTAAAGACTTTTTTAACATGTTTCCTGAGTTCTCGTTTTATGCGATCAACATAAGACAAAGGAAACAGCAAATCCTCTCAACTGGAGACGCTGGAACAAGGTAATGCACTAAAAGTTCTTCTTGATTATCAAAACAGTTCCACAGTAATTTTACAAACTATTAATCAACAAAATAAGGAGCAGATTAATGGACAATGAAAATAATGGGGAGGTGCAGCCCGAGGTGTTTCCACAGCAGTTGTTGTTGTTGTTGTGTGCGTGTCGGACAAGCTACGTGCCAATGAGAACAAAACAGGATTTATCGAGTCGATTCAGGGCAGGTGGAGGTAAACTGGTTCCTCCCCTCCTCCATCCGCCTCTCTGCTCCGCCGCCTCTCCTCTCCCTCCAGCTGAAGGTTAATGATGAAGGGATACGGCAGAGGAATACAGATCAGGGAGACGTGGATGGATGTGGACAGAGTGCTAAACCATTCAGGAGCAGCTGCGGTGAGAGACCATCAGTAAATTTAACTAGTAAACAACCTTTAAAGGATAAGGTTGGTGATTTTTTATATTCATTTTTTGTTATTGTCAACAAATCCAACAGTGAATTTACCCGACTAACAAGCATTGTGTGCGTCTCAAAGCCTGATAGGTCTCATTCCACTGAGCCAGAGAGCGCCATTGTTTCCAAAAACACATCAGTGATCCACACTGTTGCACTGTGACATGTTCCTTCATCACCATTAGGACTGTAACTAATGATTATCAATAAATCTGCAGATT
This sequence comes from Toxotes jaculatrix, assembly GCF_017976425.1. Lineage (NCBI taxonomy): Eukaryota > Metazoa > Chordata > Actinopteri > Toxotidae > Toxotes > Toxotes jaculatrix. The sequence continues at coordinate 23,485,746 of NC_054409.1, read as the reverse complement.
GAAAATAGTAAAAAAAAAATGCCATTCACACAAAAACGAGCTTCTCAGAAACAGTCCCACTCACACCGTCCTGCTGCGCCAAATGTGGATTAATCCACCGCTGAAAATAGTCCACCTAATGAACTATTTCTTCCTGCTTTTTAAAAACAATGAAACCAGATATTCGTGACCCATTTATAAAGATTTACATCTTCAGCAGGAGCAGATGGGTTTCTGGGAGCTGAGAGCCACAGACGGTGTGGGGACGACAGGAAAAAATATTTTTAATTTTTTCATGATATTTTTGAAAAAATGAAAAAATACAGAATAACAACAGCCTTATCATTTAAAAGCCTTTCCCTCCGCTGAAAAATGAAACTTGTTATAAAAAGCTTAAGCCGTGTGTGTGTGTATATTTCTATCCATGTGGACTCAGAAATGAAAACTTTAGCCACATTCCTCGTGGTGTCTGACACTGACCTGGAAAATACCTGGGCAGAACTCCAAGACTTTGACCAGCAACAACAGCAGGAAAACTGACTGACTCGGTTGTAGGACATTAACATTTACTGTCTCTGTTACCGTCACTATGGCTCTTTTTTAAAAATTTTATACACAGTGTGGTCAATGCAGTGTAAAACCACACTTCAAAGCGGCAGCGTTTGCCAGCGGCTGGCCTCACGCAGGCACTCGTTTCACGGCATGCGCCCGATGTTGCGCCAATAAAAATCGATCTTGCAGAGCAGAAGCATATTAAGGTGCGGCGCATACATCGTTAATGCTGACCAACAGCCTAAAAGCCTGAGCGCTGGCGTATATGTGCACGTGCACACATACACCAGCAGAGTGGCAAGATCCAATTCATTGATTCTTCATAAAATTGCAGATGAGAGAGCGAGCCAGCAGTAATCAGTGTATACAAGACGCCTGAGGCATCATGTAAGCATCAATGTGTTTGTGTGTGTGTGTGAGATAGCACAAATTAGTGCCTTGATATGCCTAGCTCCAGTTTAATTCAAAGCAGCGTGCTGAATTTAGCCGCTGTTGTATCAAAATATCAGAGATTTAGTAAAAGCTGCCTATATGGACAGAGGATCTTCATGTTGGTTTCTCACAGAACTGTGATGTTTTCTTGATTAATCAAATGTAAAATCTTAAAATCTACGTGGCGTCTATGTGTGGCTCTTTGCCGTGTTTCAGGCGTCTACAAGTTGTTACCAGCTACACAAAGAAGGGAGAGAGAAAGGTCCAAAAACCTTCTTCTTCATCTTCTCGTGACCCTTTGGAGGCGCCCGGGCCCCTGGGCTGAGATCCAATGGACTAAAATACTGAGCTGTATATAAAGTAGTTCAAACTAGCTCCACCTCAAGCAGTAAAAGGTCACTTACACCCCGATAAATTAAAATTAATCTGATGATATCAAATATAATATCAGTCACAGGGGACATTTTACCACAGAAGTAGTACTTTTACTTTGGATACCTATAAGTACATTTATCCTCATAGTTCTCTACTTCTTATTTAGATAATATTTTGAATGGAGAATCGCTGTATTAGGACTTTTACTTAAGGATCTGACTATTTCTTCCACCTCCACAAATCAGGACGATGTGACGACGCTAACACTCGTCTCAGGACACTGCACCTCATCAGGTGATCACCGAGCCAGAACGTCCTTTGCAGGGCAGAACGGGTAAAGTTTTGACTGGACTCTGGTTGGTTTTATTCCAGCGATGACAAAAAGTGCACCGGTGAGATTTCACTGTGTGCTGACACTACGCCGTGAACCAAACCCGACCTAACATCTAAGCACAGAAACAGGCCGGAGCGCTTCTTAAATATCACAGGATGAAATGTGAGGAAAACTACAGACACACACGATCGTGGTGGACGCGGTGCCAGAGTCCACAGACTGCAGTGACAGCAGACGAGCACTCCCCATCAGCCCTCTGTCTACGAAGCAACAGGCCGGTGACAGACTTGAGCACAGAGTCTCAAATTCTGCACTAAAGTGCACAAAATGACAACGAAATTTCTGAGAGCAGCAGAACACACACACACACACACACACACCCACACACAATCCTCTAAATCAAAACTTAAAAAAAGAAAAAGATCAGCGCTGATGTTTCAGCGACCTTTGACCTTACACAGCAGATGGAAGAACATCGATAAAGGTTCAGACGAGGAGAGGAAGGCGTCTGAAGTGTATGAACTTCACCGCATGAAAGTGCAAGCAGGTTAAATATGACCTAATGACTGGGTAGCATGGTTAACAAACACATTACAGCCTGTGTTTCAAACCATGTATAGAAACCATGTATTTACTTGCTTAGGTAAATGTAACGGTGTACATTGGTTTGCATCTGATTTTTTCTCCTCTCTGTTTTAAAGTTGTTTTGGCTGAGAAAGTGCAGCTTCTCCCTCTGAAATAACCGTGCTCAGTGCACATAAACACCGCAGCCTATACTTCAACACGTCTCTGAAGCCTGCACGTCAGCTCAAACCCGTACGTCAACATATACGGTGCGACACCGGGTCATGTTTACGGCCATGAAACCGTCCGTGTCCAGGAGGCAGCGACCATCGAGGGCTCGATAAAAACTACTGATGTCAATCAGAAACAGTTGGCCTTTGTCTAGGCCCTGTTAGTGCCACAGTTAAAGTCAAATTTCAAAAATGTTCCTGCATCACTAGACGCTTGTCTCACATCCAGGAAATCTTATTGTGAAATGCTGTTTTTAGCCATGTTAGTGAGACGGCTGTAGGGGTGGGTCGGACGATCCACCGCTTTGATCCAGATCGAAATATTTCACCAACCGTTTCATGGATTGCCATTAAATTCTACACAAACATTCATCATCTCCAGAGGATGAATCCTAACGACTTTGGTGATGTGTCAGGTTTCTTCATGGCATTTCCTCGTACTTCTGACACAGAGTCATCCTGGTTAAAAACTCTTATGTCATTATCATTAAATTAAAACAGTTATAAAATGCTCTGTTTTAGTGCCTGTGGATCTTTTCCCTTTTAGATTTACTGTCTTTTGATTTTCTTCTGTAACGTCGCAGCTCCAGTTACTGTTTCTGCACACAGGATGTATTTCTGCCTCCAGACCCCCGAGTGCAAACTGAAGCTGCTTCTCTGCATGAGACTCACTGCAAAGTGACTTCACACCAGACGAGCTGGTCTTCCTCTGTGGCTTTAAAAACTACCATGGAGGATGTTGAATCGGTTTCAATAAGGCGCCATTTGTCTTGTTTAGTGAGAATCTAGTTTGATTCTGCTTCTTACTGACACATTTTCATTTTGAACCCATACTGGTTGCACCTTTAAGTTCCCTCATTTTTCTTCCCCTCCTGTTTTATCAGCTCAGAATATTTTACTGCATCAGCTTTTAGATTTGATTGAATATACAAATTAAAAACAGTAAATTTTAATCTCACTTTATGCATCAATCAGTAAAAGCCTTTAAATTTTATGTGTAAGTGCCTCGACTTTGGCTTTACCACTTTCAATTAGAAGCTCAATGAAATGTTAAGGCCAATTAAACCACTGATGGTAAACACAGCAACAATTAATGACCAGTGATGAAGGAATTATTTCTGTTTCACCACCACCAGAAATACAAGACTGCACATTCTTCAAATTTCTTCTATCGGTCTTAACAAAAGTCAGAAACCCCTGAAATATAGAGTTGAAAATCATGTGAGACAAAGAAAAGAAGCAAATTCTCACATTTAAAAAGCTGGAAACATCAAATTATTCAAAAACGACTTAAAAGCCGACTCATCGGCTCATTGGTGCAGCTCTAGACTCTTTAATTAATGTTTTAGTATTAAACTGCCTACGGCCAAAAGTGTATTTGGAGCAGCAGCGTGCTTCGGTTATTTCTTTGGTGCTGGCGGAAAAGCTTCGTCCAGCTCGCAACACAACAACATCGCCACAAACTACGATATTGGCTTCAACCGGGGAATAAAGAAGCCCTCGAGTCCAAACACGAGAAGCTGCAGTATTTTCTCTTGTAAAGAAAAAAAAATGGCTTCCTTTATCTTTTCGCTGATTAACAGTGGGGGTTTGCTGTGGAGGGTCCACACAGCAAATGTGTGCCAATTCATTTCCTCAAGGTCTGCTGCGAGAAAACCTCCCTGCTCCGGTACAGCCCACACGTGGGGAGATTACATCTTTTATTTATCACTTCTTGGCTCTATTTTTCCAGCAAATTCCAGGCTGGGGTGCAATCAGCCAAGAAACCCTCCCTATGTGTGTGTGTGCACTACTGTTATTCCTCTTTGTAAGCATGCATATCGAGAACCCCCCCCCACATACACACACCCCCGCCTCACTCTGTGGAATAACAACCCAGATTCAGTTTCTTCCCTACAGAAACATTTCCCAATATGTGGGAATATATAGGCCTCTCGCTTTGGCAGGACAGAGGCCGGTGTGTGTTGTGAGTGTGTATTCCCTGTGGCCCTTCAGTGAGTACACAAAGAGCACATGAACCTCCTGCATTTAAAAGTGTGTGTGTGTGTGTGTGTGTGTGTGTGGGGGGGGGGGGGGGGGGGGGGGGTAGGTCATGCAGAAATTCAAGTGTTCAGATTGCATTACAATTCAAATTAACCATGCAGAGTAATGGGATTACAGTCCTTCCTCTCTGAGAAGGTGTCCCCGAATCTCGTGATCTCACAGGTGACAGACAGCAACACAATCAAAGACTCCCGGCTGACCACGCCGCGATAAAGGCTGTGAACTGAAGACCGTCTTCATTAAAGTGAGCTATCTCTTCAATTCAACACCACGTCTGCTCCTCTCACGGCCAGGAGCACTCTGTCGTCTTTTTTTTTTTCTTTTTCAATTATAGATACGCACAAAAAAACCCAAACCAATTGGCCGTAGACTGGTGTGAATCGTGGCCCATTTAAAAGAATCGTTGTGCTCAATACGCTTCCTCCTTCCAAATCTCTTCTACTTAACAAGGGAGTGAAAAGGTGCTTTTGTTTGCCTTCCTTTTGGAGGCAACAGGAAGCTTGAAAGACACAAATGAACATGAAAATAGGAACAAAGTGCCAAACTCACAATAGGAATGCTGGGTATTTGATATGTGTGCTGGGTGATTCAAATCTCAAAAAAGGGGCTGTGCTCTTTAAAGCACGTCAGAAAAAAGAGAAAGAAAAAAAATGCACCTGAATGACTGATGACATAAAATCAAAGGTTGCAGAGTCACGGTGGAGGAAAGTTGTCATGTACAAGCAACTGTCGTTTCAGCACACTGTTCCTGTTTCACTCCGAAAAACAAATAAATAAATAAACCCACGCCTCCTTTCAGTGGACTATAAACATGAAAATATGCAAAAAAAAAAAAAAAAAAATGTGCCAGTAATAACATGCTGCTGCTCCACTGGATCTAAATATACAACAACAACAATGTGAGGCTGCATGTTTGACTTCTTTCCAATTCAGTAGTTCACATTTATTAGCTCCTCTTTGCAGAACAGCGAACGCACAATGCATCTGCTGATCAAACTCCTGTGTCGGCTGACAAACGCACAATGTGCACACAAGTATTATTCAACAGCATCTCAACTGTGCCACACAGAACAGCTCATTCAAATGTAATGTGTGTCAGTTGAGACCCAGCCCAACGCTCAGCACTTCCCTTATTACTCAATAGTTTTATGTAATCATTTTAAACTGATTTTTAAAGGTCACCCAGTGTTTTAGTGGCTTCTGGGTTTACTGAATGTGACAGTTCCAGCAAGAAATTGTGAGATTAAATAGAAAAACTGAGCTTCAGTGTCTCCAAATTCTTATTTTAAGTCATGTGAGGTCAACCAGTTGGATTTAACCTCAGGTTTAAAGACATATTAAGTAGTTTTATGTGTTTCCTGATGCTGCAGCAGCATGCCCAACTCATGACCTGACCCCAGACCAGCTTCAAAAATCTTTGGGACTTCAGTGTCAGAGATGGACATGGATGGATTTCACATTACTGCCTGTAAACCAGCAGCAGACAGCAGATATAGGCACTTATCTTTATTCTGTTAACGTTTCTCAGTGTCAGAGTCTGGTGGCGTGGAGATGTGGGGATTCCTTGTTTTTTGTTCAAGCCACAGCTTGATTTTTCAAAGCAATTAGCGGATTCTGAGGCTTTGTAGTTACCCTGCATTTCACACTCAAACTGCCCCGAGAAAAACAGGATTTAAATGCCCCAGTCACACATCCCATTCATGCACCCAGCAGATTTAAAGCCCCATTGTAGCCTCTCTGTGTCTGTCGCTTCACCCTTTGTTGTCAAAGCCTGTCACTTTATCTGCCTACATTATTCTGGTCATTCACATCAATGACATTTAATATAGGCCGTGTTGTTGTTTGCTGGGTTATTAATCGCCGTGTATGGTTGTATTTGTACTCGATATGCCCGGTCCCATCACATCACTCACCGACTTGCAGTACGTTGTCCACGCAGCCGCTCTCCAGCAGACCGATGCCCCGTCGGAACGGCAGCCGCGTGTCGTCGCCGCTGTCCCCGCTACTCCCGATCTCCTCTCCGCCCGTGTTGAACGACGAGTACATACAGATCTCCCGTTCGCTCCTCGGGAAAGACCAGTACACGATCCGTCTCTGAACGGGCTCCGGGATCCGCTCGAAACGCTCCTCTACCCTTTGAAACGGCCACTTTTCCGCGACTTTCCTCGCCGCGATGTCCAGAAGAGACTCCGGGCTCTGGGTTTTGCTCGATTCGCCCTGGGTGGCTGCCGAGCCGCCGCACGGCGCCCACGCGGCCCGCTGGCCTTGCCTACATGTTGCATTGTAGCCCGGTCTACAGCAGAGCCGCTTGGCTGGGGGCTGCTGTACGCGCTCCGCCATGATAGCTCCGCTTTAACGGCGACGGAGGAAGTCAACGCACCATATGAACGGGATAGGGAAGGGAAAACGGTTACCCACGGCTTGATTGTTGGCCGTGTATGGCCAAACCATCCTTTTATGGGAACATGGAGGCAGGGCTTCTCCGGGCTTGTCAAACCCCTTTGTTGACAAATTAAGTGAAGGCGGGGTCTGTCCGGTTAGCTCCGTAAGGGCGGAATTCCCGCACGGCCGCTAATCCTTTGTGAGCCACGTTTGAGACCCGAATAAAAAGCTTTTAAAAGTCGGGGTTGAGCTGTAATAAGTACCGTCTTTTTATTTTTATTTTTTTTTACTGGTGGGCGTTGACAGATATCACGGACGGAGAGACGAAGCTTTGTCCCTCCGTGGATGCTGAAGCCGGGCTGAACGCTGGCTGCCTGTGGGCGGTGATTGGCCTGTCAACACCGGAGCCTCGTGGTTTTGGGGGAGGGGGAAGTGAACGCAGCGCCGCCCCCCTGTGACGTTTACGGTCCGCTGGAATGTGGGTCCGTTTAAAGGAAACACAGCTCATTATCTGATATGTACACAGAGAACTACTATATATAAGTGCGTGATTAAATTTAGAGGAAAGTTGCAGTGGAACAGCTGAAAATGTTGCTCATAACTCAAAGAGAGGCTCTCATTATGCAGTTACACATGAGGAAAATCACGCAGTATATCAGGGGCTGGATTACCAACCGGGAAAAGCAGGCACTTCCCGGGCAGTTATTAATGACAAATATGTTTGTAATTTTCCCCAGTGAAGAAAAATCTCCACTGTGTAGCCCAGTCTTTTTTTTACAGACTGTTTCTGTTAAAGTTTAGTTTTATGGCCTGAAGTGTTTTACTTTATCCTGTGCTTCTTTTTTCTTTTTTTTGGTTTGTTTTTTTTTTGGTTTGTGTTTCATGAAATGTAAAACACATTGGTGGGAGAAGTATTGAGATCTTTTACCTAGAGGAAAAGTAACTCCAGTAACTGTCTCCACTGGTTTCCCCCTGAAAGGTGGTCACTTCAACAGTTTGGCTTTTGACATAACGGAAAAAAAACTCAATATGAAGTGTTCATTTGTGAGATTAAGAGGTGCTAATAGGTGGATTTTGCTCCAGTCTGAATTTCTTTATGCTAAGCTAACTGTGTCCTGGCTGTAGCTTCACATTTATCGCACAGAGATGTGAGTGGTATCACTATCGATAGTGTGATGTCTGATAATATAACACTTCTAAAAAGGGGCTTGTGATTGTTTCTTTGGTCCTGATTATCTCTACATGAGCATCAGCCACCCCAGGCCAACTGGACAGAGTTCACTATGGACAATGCTCATGTTGTTTTTGCCCACTTGCCCTCGGGGGCCCAACTGCTGGATTTCTGTTTTATCAGCTGGTCAACTGTGTTCACCTGGAGTCCCAGGTGTAAATCAGTCCCCTGAACAGTTGGAACAATAGGTTCAGTATGAGAACGCTTTGCACCGTTTTTTCTGTTTGAAGTGCTGTGAAAGGATAATGAGACAATAAGTTGTTTAGAAACAGGAATTTTCAGTTTTTAGTTTGTCTTTCAAGTTGAATAAAAATGATCAGTAGACAGAAATAAAACAAACAGAACTTTGACTGAATGAACAGTACCATCTTAAAGTGAGATGACACAGGTAGCTGCTTGTAATGCTGAGTAAAGACTCGTCTTTTTTGCCATATTTGTTTGAGTTTTCTCAAGTTCTACATTTCCTAAACTTAACTAAACCTCAGTTGTAGCCGTGTCTGTATTTTTGAAAAAGTGGTTCGGAAAAGTTTTGGACGTCCGAGACACGGCAGGACTCGGAGACAGGTTAGATAACAGTTATTACGGGTAGAATAAAAACCTTAATACGATCCTTTCCTTGACAGTTCATTTCAAACCATACAGAGCTAAAGAATGTGGTATTGGGGGGAAAAAAAACTCATAGTCCCAGCAGCCCCATCTGAAAATGATATGGGATATCTCCTTTTCATCAGCACCGGGGGAACGTTTCAGACTTGATTTTAAACAGTTTTATTCGTGCATAAACACGCTGTTTGTCAGTGTAATGAGTTTATCTGTCTCTTTCTGTCTCTTTCTCTTCCCATTATTTTCCGGTTACAGTACCACCTGCTGCTCCTGCAGGACAGCGTTATCAGCAGCCTCATTTCAGCACACTTGCTCCATGCTGTGTAAATGATTTAGGCCCCCGGTTGAAAATCTTTACTATTGTCTCATTTTACCCTGCAGACAGCGCAGCAGAAGCAAAGTAATGACTGAGCCTACTCACTCAGCATGGCGGTAACAGTAGGTGGGCTGGGAGAGGAAGACAGCAGCATCGACACTCACCACACACTGTCTTGAATAAGACAGATCCACTTTCTAACAACTGAGTTTGTGCTCTTTTTTTTTTTAGGTTTTTGGTTGCATCTCAATTTCACTGTAATAAATTAAAATTTCAAATGTTTGTTAATTAGGTTCTAATCTTCTCTTTCACTGAGAATCCTCATGACGGTGTGGTTTTGAGTGACATGTCCTGTCCTGTCTCCCACAGGATGAACAGTAAAGACTTTGGCGATCCTCTGATTTTTCACAGAACACCATCGTGAAATCAAAATAACCAAATATCTGCAAAAATAATGGAAATCCATTATTATGTACTAACAGCAGTATACTATTATATTTACTCTATTTATTGTGTTTAAAGTGACACAAAGGAGAAGTTCTTTTCTAACTGACTGGTAATTAACTTTAGATTTAGATTTAAATCTGTTTGTGTTCTTTATACAACTTTATTCTTGCTGAGTATCAGCACATTGAGTGTTTACCTTAAAGCACAGCTGTGCCTAATACATCCCCACAGAGCTGCGAGCACGGCTGTAGATTCTTACTCTAAAGTGAGCAACTACCTGAGGGCCCCCAGACCTTCAGGGGCCCCTAAGGTCCCAGGTTCACTGTGTTTAGTGCCATTATGGGGTCAAAAATTATACTTGGAATATTTTGTTTTTTGACCAAATTCCTGTAAAACTAATGAGAATCCCCTCAGGTTCAGCTGCAGTTTGTGTTTAGTACTAATTAGATCACGTTAGCATTTCAACACCATGAACTAAGATACTCAACATTTTTAGCTTCTGGTCAAACCTTCATGCACAAACTGAACTAAAACAGAAATAAATAAATATATGCTGCATATTCAACCTATTTCCACAGAGCAGCTTTTTAAAGCTCATTAACTCTCTCTTTTCTGTCTTTGGTTCACACCACACACGGGACACGGCGTGACTGTAAATCTCGTAGCAGATATCCGAGCTAAACCTTCAATTTCAACGTTTGCAGTTTTTGATTTTGTAAATTAAAATTTTTGTTGTGCTGAATAAAGCTCATGCAGCATTTCTTGCTTCACAGAGCTTCATATGTTATATATACGACTCAGGTATTCAGGCATAAAGAATGCTTTAAGACTCCCATTAACATGATTTCTATGGATGGACTCTCCCTGCTCTGCTAAGATGGCTAGTGTGGGTGATAATGACACTCGACGCTCACTCCTGGGGATAATCAGACACACACACACACACACACACACACACACACACACACACACATGCACACATGCACAACACAAACCATAGTATCCTTTCACGCTGGGCTCATTTGCATTCTCATCAGTATGCATGAAATTTCTCACTGAACTTTAATACCCTAACTGCTGCATAATACACTTTAATGAGCATAAAAGTGAGCATGACAATTAAAACTCGCATTAATCACTAAACGCTGAGGGGTGGGGATATGGGGCCGAGATGAGAGAGAGGGAGAGAGAGAAGGGAGGGAAGGAAGGAGGGTGTGGGAGGATACTGAGGACTGGGGGATAAAGAACACTCCACAGAGGATGATGGGGGGAAGAGAAAAGAAAATGAAGAGAATACAAAGAAAGGACGGAGTGAATAGGTGGTGAAGAGCATGAAAATGAAAAAGAAAAAGAGAGAATGGCAACAAGCTTTTGTATATAGGTGTTGAAGAGCTGGCAGCAGCAGATGAATGATGTGTTTTTATCTCAGAGGTGTGTGAGAAGTCCTGCTCTTCCCGTTTGTGCTCCTCTTCCAATTCTGCTTTTTCCCTCTGTCCTTTCCTGTTTCCTCAGTTTCTCCCTTTGCTCCTCTTCCTCTCTGAAAACTGGCAGGAAGTATCGTTCACAGATGAGGTTCCCTCGTAATGAAAACCACACAGTGTTTGCACGTTTACCTTCCCCCCACCGTGCTCTTTCCCTTCTTTGACACGGATGATGATTCGGGGGTTTATGAATATTCAGATGAAAGAAACAAACGCTCATATGATCTCATCTGGATTTCTCACACCTCTGATCTTTCCCCAAAAACAACACTGACGGGCTCGCTTGTAAATTTTATTCGCCTCTTCGGGTCGCGTTGCATGCGATTCCAGATTTTTGCTGCCAATATAAGCAGTGCCGTTGGGCATGCATGAAATCTTACTGTCACAGCGAGTCATGCAGATGTCTGGTTGTGTAAACACAACAAAGAAAGATTATGAACAAACGCTCACAAACATTTGCAGGCGCACACACACATTTACTCAAGCTCTGTACTTCAGTACAGTTTTGAGGTACTTTCCATTTTATGCTTCATTACTTCTACTTTAAAACATTTCAGAGGGAAAAATTGTCCTTTTTACTTCACAGCTGTTATTTGACCATAGTTAGTTGCTTCGCAGATTAAGCTTTTGTAAGTAATAAGCCAATAAAACAGAACACGCTGCTGAAGATTAAACTCAAACACCGTACAGATGACTGATTTTAGAATCGCGCTGAATTTCTGCCACATCAGTCGACTTCTGATGTGCAGTTTGAGGTCACAACACATGATTAATTGCCCGATCGATCAGTGATCTGGCTTTCGGTGGATCAGTTGGGTTTCTGGCAGGTCTGCAGTTCGAGCTCTGTGGACCGATTTCTCTCACGACTGCTGCCAAAAGATCTGTTTACAAACTATAATGAGGCTGTTTTAATATTACTGGAGCAGTAATTTGCATGGTGTGGTTTCTGCATCTCGACTGAGGCTGTGCTGTGATCTGAAACTGAACTTCAGATATTTTTCCTCTTTGGTTCTACAGATCATGACGATGGGCTCGACCCCTAGGTTGGGAACCACTCGACCAACGTACCTAACTGTATATGAAGTAGTTAAAACCAGCTTTGACCCAAGTAAAGGATCTGAATACGTCTTCTACCACTGCAGAAAAAAACATGAATACAAACACTGATACTGCTCAACATTAAATAACCAACACATGCAGACGACACACTGACCTGAGTGTGAATTATCTGCTGCTTAAAATACTGTATAATTTATTGTATCCTTAAACATGTTAATTACACCAATTAAATATCAAGCTGTCCTAGCATTACACACACACACACACACATACACACACACACACACACACACACACACACAAAGCCCATAATCTAATCATCATGTTTGGTGCAGCGTTGACACATTTCTTACAGTGTTTGACCCTCTTTGTCCTTCCTTTCACTGAATCCAGGAAGGTGTGTGTGTGTGTGTGTGTGTGTGTGTGTGTGTGTCAGGAGGAGGCATAATAAAAACTCCATCTGCATTTCCATAAATCAGAGAGGCAGGTTTGTTGTCACCCAGTTGAGGGGCCTGAGAGCAAGGCCCCGGGGCCCGTGGGGATTATAAAGCGTGCAGTCTGCTTGTATGTGTCTGTGTGTGTGTGTGTGTGTGTGTGTGTGTGTGTGGGTGCATGCACATATAGCATGACACATTTTGTGTAACAGTACTCACAACTCATCATCGGTGCTGCAGACGCTTAATGTTTAAAACATATTCTCTTATATTTTGCTGCCTGTCCGTGTCTCCGTTCCTGTCGTCCACCTGCTGTTCTGCAGATCTCTGCTGCCCTCTTTTTTTATTCACCTGCGCTCGGAAATCTCTGCCCTCTCTCCTGTAATAGCTCCACAACATACACTGTAAAAAAAAGAAAAGGTTGAGAAAACTTGAAATTGAGTTAATATTTTAAGTTTATCCAGTGTTATCCAACAAAAATGAATGAGTCGATTTTACACTGGTACGTTCTGCCTCCAGGAAACAGCCAAACCCTCAGCCTGCATAGTCCCACACTGATGCCTTTTATCTAACCAAACTAAACTTAAACAGTGTTACAGACCGACTGATTGGTTCCATTAAGAAAAGGATGTGAACACTTCCATCACATTTGGGTAAAACAGGGACAAACGAGGAAATGGAGGCAGGAGAAAAAAAAACTGACCCAGAACCTCTGGGCATGTCACTGAGAATTTAAATTAATTTGAGACTCAGATACGTCTCTGAGCCCATCATTTAGCTCTCATCATCATTTATGTTCTTTTCAATTACATAAAGGAGTTTTTGAAGTGTTATTAAACCACAACGTCTTCTCTGAAAAGTTAATCAGAAAGTTTCAAAAAGAGTTTTGCTGATAAGTTTTTTTTAAAAATCGTCTCGTCTCCCCCTGAAGATCTCCCCCTGCTCCCAGGGGCCCTCCCAAACCCACCATAGCCAAAGACAGCGCGGGTGTTTGAATGCCCCATCTGATCTGATCCAGTGGGTTTGCGCCGGTGAAATTGATCCCTGTGGAAGATTCACTGACAGGCCTGTGGAGCCACAGTTCAAATGAATTAGGAAGAGGAGAAGAAGAACGGCGAGGGCTTCCTGTTTGCCCTGCTTCTAAATAATACAGCACAATGACAGCCAGGAAACAAAAGCATTTGTGTAGCGAGGAGCGATACCAGGGTACAACACAGAGGAATGCTTAAATTACAGATGAGAATAGAAACGTCTTGTTTTTTTTTTTTCCAGTGCTTTGTTGTCTGTCAGACACTGATGGGAGGTGAACCAGCGGGGGCGGAGACAGCGAGGAGTGTTTGACCATCCAAGAAAAGCCAGTAAAGACACAGGAAGCCTGGGAGCAGCAAAGTGGAGCAATGGGCTCTGCTCCCAGATGGACACAACTTGCTCTTTTTTAACATTTACCACCATAAAATGTCTTCTACCTTTTTTTTTTTTGCACTTAATTGTATTGCTACAGGGTGAAAAAAAAAAACAACCGACAGCCGAGTGATTGTATCCAAATTCCCTGAATGTGATTAAACATAAATGTGGTGGGGAGATTTAGCCCTGAATAATTGACAATGCTGTATTATATTGCTGTAGGAATTATTCTGCCTTAAAATGCTCATTTCACTATGCATGTGTTTTTTAACATTCATGCATCTGAAAAATAATTGAAGGGCCCGTGCGCTGCTGAATATTTCATCCCCCTCCACCTCTTTTTCCAAAATTTCACAGACTGAACGATGGCTTTTGCACCCAAAAAAAGAAGGATATGAATTTTTCAGGCATTTTAAATAATTAAGCCCAAAGTGTTTGGGGCGGCAAAGCCCTGATAAACTAATCTGAGACGGAGGAAAGAGAGAGAGAGAAAGAAAAGGTCTGAGAGGGACATTAGAAATTTATTATTTTATCAGCAGCTATTTATTATTAACATAGAGAGATCCCATTAGCATTCATAGACAAAGGGACTCCAGGGAGGATGCCCTGTGGATTTCAAGGTGATACATTAAATCGGAGAAGTTAAAGGCGGGGACAGTATCCGCTCCAGCCCCTGATCTGCATATTAGCCAACATCTTTCAATCAGCGCAGTCAGAGCGATTCCTCAAGGTGGATTTGGTGAGTGAATGGCAGATTTAGGACGTGAAAATGAATCGTTCTGACCTCACAAAGTCACGTCCTAAATACTTCATGTAAGAATCTCACAAGAAACGCAGTTTCAGGGGACATATGTGTGTCTAGAGCTGAGGACACTGAGGTCAGTGTTTTTAATTCGGGAGCTTAGGAGCAATCTGGGGGAAGTTTACATTTGAATTCCAGTATGAACTGAAAGTATTTAATGCTGCTTTAATGCATATTTTTTAGCTATGCCAGCAACATGGTTCTCAGGATGGCAGCGTTGGTCAGCCCACACCATGGTTGGGTATTTGGTGGATTCCAGTTTATATATTTTAATTTAAGCCCTATTAAGCTAAATAAATAACAGATTCTGCTGTGGCGGTGGGACTCGTGACCTTGGTTAAAACCCTACCTGCAGCCCTGTACAGTAAATCACTTACAGTATGTACACACCTGAGGAGACGCGTCTGAGGTCTGTCAAAATGTCCAAAGACTGAGTAAAGTCAAGCATGACCAGACAGAGAGGTATGTAAGACAAAAAAAAAAAAAAAAATCCAATATCTGTCTGTCTTCTTGATGGGAAGAGAGCAGCTACACTGATGGGTGAAGGAGTCGGCCCCCTCCCGTCTCAAATCCTTCAACAGAAGAGGAGAGAGAACCACACCCTCCCCCGTCTCACCCGCATGGCCTTTATGAAAATATCCTAAATTCAATCAGGATCTGCAAGTTTCATGAGCTGGCCGTCTTCCTCCTGAATTTCTTAACGCGGTGTCAAAACAATCTCGACGGTGACATGTGACAATCTGAGCGCTGAATCAGAAAATCAGCTATTCGAGGCTCAAACCGCCTTCTCTCCATTATTAATCTGTTCTTATCTCACACCCTCACAGCCTCTCTGCTCATACGCCAGTAACCTCTCCCTCTCTCTCTCTGTGTGTGTCCGGCCCCAAAATCTCATTATACTTGAAATTTGAGGGGAGAATGTGACACCATAGGATTGCCTATTATCATGTGGTACTGTGGAGGGAAATCGAAAAAAAAAAAAAAAGTCTACAGTGACGATAGCAGCTCTGTGGAGCATGGGCGCAGTGTTGCTTTGAGCTAAATGCTAACAGCAGCGTGCTAATATGCTCACAATGACAAGGCTAACATGCTAAAGTAGCAAGTAAAGGGCAGGGATGTCATTAGTTTGGCAGGTAAAAGGTTAAAGGTTTAGACTGGACTAAACCAGAGTCTACAGCCATGCTAGTGGACTATAATCACATACAGCAGTACTCTGAGCTGAATGCAACCATAAGCTAACATGCTAACATGTTTTTGAATGGAGCTGGCACATTCCTCTATAACATGTATGTATTTTTACTGTTTCTCATGACTGACGTGACGAAAACAAATTAAAATTTTGACCTGATGTCGTCACTAAAGTAAAACAATCAGAGGATCAGCAAAGCCATTATAATGCATGCTGACGGGGACACGAATGTCAATTCACCACAGTCAATTTCATCACAATCCACCTGATAGTTGTTGAGATATTTCACATAAAAGCACATAGTTTCGCGAAAACTTTGACCTTCAGGAGGCACTAGAGGAAAACACGTGGGATCACTGGCATTAATCCTCTGGGAAGCATGAATGTTTTCATGGCAATCCATCCGACTGTTGTTGAGATATTTCAAAAACACACAAGCTCCTTGTTTGGACATTCTGCTGAACAGCGACTCTCAGCCAATAGAGACAAAAGCAGTACGGAGAAATTATGAATCTAAAACTGGACAAAAGTAGAGGAAACTGAATTTGATAGTCTAATGTTCCGGTTACCATGACAATGTATATGTTCTTCACTGGGCGAGGACAGACAAGATCAAATGAGAACACTGGATTTCATGAAAATCACCATTTGCAATTATAATTTTGAGGAAACACTTTCAAGACACATTAAAGGATTTACTTAAGCTCCTCTCGGCATGTTCAAAGAATCCATTTTCTTTTTCTTTCGGAAAAGAAAATCTGTAGACGCCCTCCTTTGACCTGTGCCAGCCGCGCAGACAGTGCAGAGGATGCTGGGATATACGCCTGGAGTGGTGGAGCTCCTTTGTGACCAAATACTCATCTCCTCTCTCACCCAAAAGAACCCATTAATATTTCAAATTAATGCAAATAACTTTAAATGATGAATAATTGCCCCATATCAAAATTCAATTACTGTTAAACACTGACGAATCACTGATTGAAAATTATGAATAATTTCTTTGACAGAGCAAGTGTCACAAAAAAAAGTGTCTCTCTCAATATGAAGGACTGAGTGGTGAAATGTGAGAACAAAAGGAGAATTTCACAATAAAAGCACATCGTCAGTGTCCTGGATATTTCACTGCGGACCTGTACCTTTGCCTGTTTTTTTTTGTGGCAACATTATTTGCAGATGTGTGTAGGAATCTGTAAATGTGTTGTCAGATTTGCTGAGATTTGTGAATGTATAAAAGAATTTGCAAGCACCAAAAGCCTGAATGTAAATGTGCTTTTGTTATAATAAGTGAAAACTGTAATAATATTGCTGTAATAATATCTCTACAGTATCAGCATCCATCACGCAATATTAAATGTCTTTTATAAGACAGAAGATCTTTAATCAGTTTTTATAGACGATTCAAACTAATGATTTTGAACAGAAATAAAAGTTGTGTTTACATCTTACAATGTGCAAATGATCTAATCTGTCCTAAAGAAAAATTCATACTGTGCTCCACAAAGTTGGTATTAATGACTTGGATGTTATGTTGCCTTAGTTTGTATATTGTATGGGTATTGGTAAAATGTGTCTAAATGCCTTATGCAGTTTGTCAGGCTGAATTAATGTGAAATGTATGTAAAATGATGCACAAGAAGTAAAAATTTCCATAATTTGTAAAATTACAGTCACAGTGTTGCAGCCATGAAAATATTAGCATCTTGGATTTGGCAATTTCCTGATAAAATTTTCATGATACTGTGGTTTTGGTGATGCACTAGAACAAAACTAAAGAATCATATTTATCTAACTCTGAAGCTGCATTCACAGACATTTAAGCAGAATATTAACAACATTAGGATTTCGATTCTTTCCTCTTGTTTTACCACAGTGTCCTTTGTTTTCTCACTCTGACTGTAGAAATGCTAAGAGGAGGTAACACTATGCAGTGCTTAGCTCTCTGATAACATAATAAACTTCCCAGCACCCTGTGTTCTTTCCATTGGAATGGAAAACACATGCTTGGTAAATAATGCTGCTCTGTGGATTACTGTGGTTTATTCAGCGTGGCTGTCGGGTTCCTACTGAAGTTAAAACCCTGCCTGAGCTTTCACACCTCAGCTCACCTGGCCAGTGGCTGCGTGAAGTGGGCGAGTTTGAAACTTTGTCTTTTGCAATAGACTTTTTCCACTAATACAAACAACTTAAAAAGAAAACAATAAATGTGATGATGAAAAAGGAAACCGTAAGTATTCTTTACATTTCTCTTTAACTGTACTTTGATTTAAACAGAATAAATACATTGTGTTAGAGACCAGCAGGTATTTGCTGCATGGTAAAAATTCGAGGCCAATGAGTGGTTATCTCTTTCCCACATTTTCAACAGATTCCCCCTCTGGATTGAAATGTGAGAACAGGATGATATTATTAATCTTTCTCCATGCAGCAGTTTCTTGGAAACAGCTGATGTAACTGCTCAGTCAGTAGGTGTATGTCATGTTTTTTCCCTGACCGTGAAAAAAAAAATCCTCCTGGGGACATTACTCACTAAGCACAGTAACTACGAGGGCAAAGCTGTGGCCTGTCCCACACACGACACGATAGCGCCATCTTCAGGTGGTGCATCAGTGTCATCATGTCTCAGTGTACCTTCTTCATCATGAAGGATCTCGCCTTACAAACTACTTCGTATTTTACAACTCAATATTTCAGTTTCAGCAGAATTTTCTAAAAGCTTCATCAGCAAGACTAAAATGGTGACAAATACATCAGAGAAAAGGAGCCTGAAAATGGTTTTAAACCATAATATATGGAATAATAATAATAACAATAATAATAATACATTCACATTTAAATGCAAGACAGTATTTAATGGCAAATAAAAATGTTTATTATGTGAATTCCTTAAATTGCTGATAACTGAACCCAACAGCAGCAGAGAACCAAATACTGCAGCACTGAGAACAGTGTTCCTGGGTCCAGGATGTGATCTAATGCGATGGATCCCACCCATACAATAAGGTTTGCATTGATCTTTCATAAGCTGCAGAGAATATATATTTTTTCCACCTCCTCAGTGTTACCTGTAGGACTAATCACTGCCACACGGTGGAGCCAAAGTAACACTCAGGTGTTGCTGGTGAGACAGGTCAAGCTGTGCCATACTCAGTGGTGGAAGAAGTACAGGAAAGCTTTAGTTAAATTAACTGTACCAGTACCAGATCTGAGGATCCGACTTCTGTTGAAATACAGAAGGATTATGAGTAAAAGGTTGTCAGACTCAACAACAAAAACACTTCCCACCCACTTTTCCCTTTGACTAATGACTTTAGATTTACATCAAACTCCATTAAGACTGAAGTATGTGGATGAAACCACAGTCTAGGACCGGTCTCTAAAGACAACAAAACAACAACTGACGGGCTGGAGGTCGAGAGGTCAGACAGCTGATGCAGAGAAAACAACCTGGTCCTAAATAAAAAGACTGCACTGAAAAGATCATTGACTTCAGAACAAATCATTCTACAGAGGCACCTTCTCCTAATCAACAACCAACCGAATACAAGAACTAACAAGAACTAAATCGCTTAAGTTCCTTAGCACACACATTAGCAATGACCATGACCAGAGCATCCTGTCACTTTGAATTACTCACATCTGAGCAAACAATGAAGAAAATGGGCAGAATTATCACCAGAGCATCACAGGCTCCAAACTCCACACCCTGAACTCCATATACAAACACAACACCATCTCATGAACAGTGAAGATCACAGACGACCTTCTCCACCCAGCTCTCCACCCAGCTGTTTTGTTTTGTTTTGTATTGTATTTTACCTCCTTTGACCTCAAACAGTGATTTAAATGGGACCATCTGACAAGTTTAAGGTTGGAAACTTTCAAGATGTATTTAAAGCACCAAAAGTAAAAGTACTCATTTATATTTATATATTAAATATTATATTACTGGATGTATGGTACACCTATATAAAGTAATGAATAGGTTTCAAATACATGTAGTGTAGTAAAAAGTAAAATGTCCCTCTGAACTGCAGTAAAGCAGAAGTAAAAAAAAATGAAAACACTCAGGTGATGTTCAAGTACCTGAAAACTGAGTCACGAGACTCAGAGATGTTTTTAAAGATGCAAACAGCCTGACGTTACTTCCTACAGTAAGAAAAACATCCGCAAATAAACAGTAAATATTCTGAAACAAGTCTACAAAACATTTTAAAGTGAATTTTAACCCATCATCTCACACACAGGCTGCAGTACCTCAAGACTATTTTTATATAATTACTGACTCAAAATGAAGTAAAGTTCATTTTGCTGCCATTTCTGTCCCCACTGATTTACCTTCTGTCATTAACGATCTCTTTTGTTAACTAAAGCTAAACAGCTCTGTCTGCAGCTTTTATGAACCAACTCCCAGAGCACCCGTTTGTTTTTAGAGCCACTTCCTTCCTCCCTCCCTCCTTTTCTCACCAGCCGTCTTCCCCTCTTTCTTTTCGCTCTGAGCATCAGATTCCTCGCGTGAGAACGTCCTATTGGGTCCGGTTGATTGTGATATTGGGTTACTTTATTTTTCCTTGTGTTTAATCCCTCACTCAGAGAGACCGGTCAGCCTTTTCTTCGGGGACAGCTTGGATTTCAGAGCTGGACTTAAACGGCCTTTAAAAAAACAAAAAAACAGCTAAAATACAGGTCTTACGAATATTTTCCAAAAGCTAAATAGTGGTTTAGCATTGCATTAGGCGACTGCTCACTTAAACAGGACTCTGATGATTTTATTGAGGTAGAAACCCTCTGGGCACAACACACATGGTTATCTGAGGACTCGAACAGGATGCATTAACCTCTTTGTTTCCAAAAGGGAGGGTACAACAGAAGAGTACAACAGAAGGAAGGACATTCCCTCTATTATTATATAACTTCAATCTGGAAAATAATCAATAGTCATTATGTATAGTGTGATCATGGTACTTTCACAACAAACTATGCTACAGGGTCAAAAATCAGCCATGGATGATAGAAGCAGTATGGATGGACAACTGAACAGCACATAAAATCAGGTTATTCATCATGAAGAGGAGCACTCTGATTTAGCATTGCACTCTTATTAACACTGTTGGACTCAAAATGGACGATACTGTTAATGTTGCATGCCGAATTCACTATTAGAGGTTCCTGTTTGTCATGTATCATTGAATGTTTTCGCAGCTGTAACTGGATTAGTTTGATACTGATGAAAACTCAAAAACACAATGATTCTCAGGCAAGTTCTGCAGTTTCCAGGAGCACCTTATTTCTATGATGTCTAAGCAGGTTTCTGGACATTTAATTGCAATGGACATTGGAGATACCAACATCCTCTGAAAGTTTAAGTCACACTGAGTGTTAAAACGTGTTTCATGTCTCTGTGTGTTTTTTTGTTTTTTTGAAACCTACCTGAATTTCCTCCATGAGCTGTGAGTCACTGTCACTGCTGCTGCTGTTGCTGATGAGCAGCTAAAGTACAATAAATTAAATTCCTGTAGTTTTAGAACACCTGCATGTACCTGTCCCTTTCACCTGGCACCATACGGTTACAAAAAGTCGGCCATCTTGTAACAACGCGCCCAAATAAAGTTTTACCCGGCCATTTAAAGGAAAAGTACACCTGGTACACCTGTGGGAGGAGCCACAGGTCAAAGGAGTATTTCTTTAAAGTTAAAGTGTTTCTCAGCAACAGGAGCGTCCTGAAACCGTAACGGTGCTAAAAGTTCATGTTACATCCATCACTCTTAGTGCTAATTCATAAACATGGTGAACATGGTGATATTAGCATGTTTTATTTGCTAAGATATAATTAGGCACAGTTATTGGTGGAACCTGAGATACATTTAGATTTGAACACAAACTGATAATTTTGTGGTCATTTTAAATCTTTTTGATAGGATTTGTGCGTATTTTGCGTCTCTTTGTAGACTTTTTGTGTCTCTTCCTGGTTGTTTTGCATCTGTTTATAGTAATTGTGATTGTTTTTCATCATTTTGCATCTCCTTATGGTCATTTTTCATTTCCCTGTGGGCGTGTATTGTCTCATTTTAGTTGCTTTGTGCCTCAGTCTGGGGTATTTTGCAGATTGAGACCAGTGGCCCCCTAACCCCTTGGAACCATCGGCCTTTGCCCAGTCGGCCCGTTCAGTAATCCATCCACAGACGGCAGAATGAGAACAGGACCTGAGACCTGTCCCACATCGCTCCAGTGTGGTTAGTCCCTGAGCGAGCCCTGTGATCACACATGAGAAATATTTCAAATGAGCCATTTTTGTCTTGTTATGTATTTGTAGCAGTTTGTTATCAAGTGGAACCGGATATGAACAAAGTGTATGGCTCTTATAAAATGATCTGGATGGATTGTATTGGTGTTAGATTGAAATTTATTGAATTAGGAGTCAGAGGCTGACGTGGACGGTTTTTCCCACTTGGTTAAAAAGCATTTAAACAGTCTGATGTGAATATGTTGTATTGCACCGCCTCACCCAGCTGCTAGCATGACTGTAGACTCTTCAAAGGCCTCAGGCAGCTTTTTTTTTTTTTTTTTAAGATTTTATATCCAATTAAAGAACCAGTCCTGCTCCGAGGAGACACTGAAGGGACCGAGGGGAATCTGCTGTATAAGGGCAGGCAGGTTTACGTAATGGCTTGTGGGAACCCATCTCTCAGAGGAGCAATGATGTGGGAGCAGGAAGACTGGAACAAAAGCATTAATGTGCTATCGTGCCCACGGATACTCCACAGATAACAATACAAGCTGGCACCGGAGCTGCTCCTTAATGGGTTTAACCTGATATCGTTTCATGTCTGAGGTCTGCCGATGACCCGGTTTGGAAACAATCACACGAGTCCTCACACAAACCCTCCAGAGCCATAAAACATGAGACCAGCTGAGGGGTTACAATTCTTTAATGGCAAAAATAAATTAGACTTGTCCCCGGTGGTTTTATTTTGTACACAAGGAAGACAAAGCACTACGGAGCCGATAATTACAGAAGCAGAATGATATGGCAAAAATCTCCTACAGGTAACAAACAAAAAATAAAGTTCTTCTTTGATACAGCTGAGATGGACACACAATTTAAAGTGAAAATAAATAGTCACAGAGCCTCATTTAAATCTATTCACAGTCGTGCATTAGAGTCACCACCTCTCCCATATCCAAAGAGAAAACGTTTGAAATTGTGCCTTTGTTACTGGCTTGAAGTGCCATGAATCCTTTATATTGTATAAAATTTGAAAGTCCTGCAGGGCCAATAATTTACTGCTAAGTTTAAATATATTGAAGGTGTTTTTACTTCCATTTAAACCAAGCTACGACCTTTCTCTAACTTTTGTTGCCTAAATAAGGAAGAAAACTTCATTTCTTAAGTGCTTTTCAAAACCTCAGATACAAGGTGCTTCACGGGTGCAGAGAAATTACAATGCCATGAAATACAGAAGACCCTTATCACCTCCCAGACTCTGGTGTAGTTCCTAAATATAGCACTTCAGTCATTCATTCAAAAAACACAAACAAAAAAACACTGCTTCTGAAAATAAGCCAGCGATTACCTTTGTCACCACAATGTAACTTGGGAAAACAATTTAGTGACATATGAACTTAATGTCTAGGAGACGAGGCTGAGTTTAGGTTCTGCCGTGCCTGTAGTTTCTCCTCACTCACAACGCCAGGAACAGCGTCTGTGTCTTAAGTAAGACCAGTGAAACAAACACTGAATGATGGGTAACGGACATCGTAACGGGGACGTTACGTCTGCTCCCTGCGACACGTCCTCCCACCACTCTGTGTTATTTGTGATGTACAGTGGGAAGTGTTGAGGTGAAACAGCTTCTCTCCATATTCCTCAAACTCAAGATTTCTTCTGTTCTCTACAGAAAAGTCCACTTGTAATAAACCCTGTTGGATCCAGCTTCCCCTCTGCTGACAGGACACTGTGAGCCACATACTGAATATGTGTAAAGAGATAATTATTGGTAAAGTTTTTCTGTTTGAAATGAAAAGGTCCATATTTCCTGAACATTGTTAAAATATAACAATCATCTCCTCCTTCGTCTACAGGAATAATCTCAGAAGTTCTTTCTGAGTCACTGATCACTGGTCTTTCAGTCCAATCAGAGCGAGGCACAGACGTGACTATGGTCCCGTGTTTTGGGAAAGGTTGATGCTCCCGGTAGGATGGACCGGGAAGGCAAACGGGTCGACGACGCCGTTCAGGGGAACTTTGGGAACCTGTGGAAGAAAAGAGCAGAGAGGCAGTGATCATCTGATCATCACCCTGATTGTTTCCAACAGTAATCTCATCTTACCTGAGCTTCACTGTTCCAACAGAAGAACGAGGACTGTACTGATGCGTTTTCAGCAGGATATTCTGGTCCAAACGTTCCCATGCCCACATCTGTACAGGCAGCCATGAGCGTGTTGGGGTCGGACATCATACCCTGGTTGATGCCTGCAACTGCCACGTCTGGACGGGGCAGGGTGAAGGGTGGAGAACTTGTAGTCGCCCCTGCAGCATGTGTGTGTCCTCTGGAGCATGTGGGTCCCAGCAGAGGCCTGTGTGGTCTGGTAGGAACAGTAGCAGCGTTTGGTGCATGACCTTTTTCGTACGTGCAGCTGCCAGATAATCGCTGCGTTTGCGGGTGGAACGACTGAGCGGTTGAGCTCACACTGCCTGGTGTGTGCGAGGAATGTGGAAGTGTGTGATGGTGAAAACTTTGCGGCAGCTGCTGCTGCTGCTGCTGTTGCCACACTGAAGGGCCCAGAGGCTGTGGCCCCACAGAAGTCTGCTGTGAACCAGTGTGGTTTAGAGAACGTTGCACACTTTGGTCCATCACCTCAGAGCCAGACTCGTGGCTGCTGTGAATGTTGTCGGTGTGTTTGTGTGCAGATGGAAGCCAAGACTGATGTGTCATGCAGGACTGTGTTGAAATCATCTCATTGCCACAGCTGTGATTGCTGCTACCTGGAGGCCACAAAGAAGAGGTGCGTCCCTGGTGAGCGTTACGACACTGAGTGGGTGTTCGTGTGCCAGTCGTCCGCTGAGAAACAGCTTGAGAAGCAATTTTCAGCCCAGTCGAATTACAAACATCACCAAGAATATTTCCCAACCGAGTCTGTTCTCCACATCCTTTCTGGTTAGATGTCATGACCGTCATTGGCTGCCACTGTGGCTCAGGATTTGAAAACACAGGAACTTGAATGGATAAACCGCTGATCGTCCCAGAAACGTGACACCCAGCCTGATCTGAACCCTGAACCACGTACCCACCTGTTTCTCTCCTCAGAGCCTCCTCCACATATGAGAACACATCATTAGCCAGGGTGTGATTCAGCTCCCTCAGTGTGTCGTCCTTCTCTTTATTCATCCTGACGAGGGTGTTTTCCCAATCCCTCAGCTCTGTGTCCGCCACCTCAAGACCCTCTATCCCTCCATCCCCAATATCTCCCAAAATCTGCTCCAAAGAGGCAATCATGGCCTCTGACGTGGGGTCTGCTGTGAGGGACCTCTTCTGTAAAGTCTGGATCTGACCCGGCACACTGAGCAGAGCGTGGCTGTCCAGAAAGGCTTGTTCCAAGCACGACTGGGGTTGCTCACAATCAGTGTCCTCTGTCTGGGAGAAGACTGGGAGCTGGGGACTGGGCTTCTCTGGCTGGGTGTAAACAGAGTGGTCCTGCCGGCGAAGGGATCCCAGGAGCGAGGCGGGGTCCAGAGGTTTCTCTGTTGTGGGCTCAGCAGTGGCCGGTGCGTCGGGGCCAGGGGGACCAGGTATGGAGAAGATATCCAGAGAAACGTCGTACAGGACGCCCTCACCGGTGGCAAGGTTGAAGGGGAGCTGCTGTCTCCTCTGCCGCAGGTGTTCCTCTCCCTCCTCATTTCTACAGAACAACAGGAGGCAACAAGCAAAGGTTAATACTGCTCCAACAACTGCACTGTGGCTGAGTGTTTAATGTTTCCAGCGGTTTTATCTGACCTGTTTGCTGTTAAACTGCACTTGCTGTTACCATGGTAACCAACAGGCGTTGGCTAAACAAGGCAGTGATGCTTACGTGAGGGCTTTCTGTCGAGAGATGATGAAGTCCGGTTTCCCTCCGGTGAAGACGATCCTGGCAGAGGCCTGAACCCACAACCACTGTCCTGTTTTAGTCAGCAGCCTGAAGATCGTGAAGCCACTGTCTCCGGTTCTAATCACTGAGGACAGAGCAGGTGGACACAAGACTCACATAAGACTGACAAAAATGTAAGTGTGAACACAGCAGTGAGAACAAAGGGCATCTGTCTTATAGAGTAACTCACTCCTGAGGTGGTTGTCAGCGCAGTACATCATGTCAGCAGCGTGGATGAACTGATAACCAGAGCCTGTTGTGACCAGCTCTACCTCTGTATAACCCAAAACCAGCTTCCCTCTGAAGAAGAAGAAAAAAAGATAGGAAAAGTTGGAAAAGCTGGATCGGATCGGGATAATTTCACTTTCAATCTATATCTATCTCTAGTTTTCTTTACTATTTGTCCTTTCACCTGGATAAGCTTCATTTGTGGCTTTGACTGTGACAGTCACACATAACCAGTCAGACGTGAAAAAAAAAACATACGATCCCCGAAACCTACCTGGTGTCGATGCCCACAGGAGCAAAGTCCATTCTGTGTTTGGTCTGGAAGATGAGGGTCTTGGTGCGGATCTCCATGACTGAAGGAGACTGCAGAGGTGTGGCGATGGCGAACAGAGCTAGCTGAGGAGGAGCCGCCGTCCCATCGGCCCCAGCGTTTCCATGTAAATGCAGGTACTTCAGACGCCCGTGGAAGTTCAGAGCCTGCAGTGGAGCAGACACAGTTCCATTAACACATGAAGTTACACAAACACTGGGGGGCCCTGTAGATGTACATTTCTGTGTTCTGATTTTAGCGTTTAGCCCAAAGAACCACTGTGCCTTAGAGCTGTTAGCATGGCTGAGGACTTTTGTTACCAGGAATCCAGAGGTGTTGTCCAGGAGGCAGCGAAGGCGACAGCAGAAGCTTCTCTCCAGGAAAGAGGAGTTCTCTGGAGGGATGTACTGAGGCAGGACGCTCTGAGAACTGCTCAGAGTTTTACCGCTCAGCTGCCCGTCTGCAGAGAAACAATATTTATTTTACACTGGCATGTCCCTACACTGCATTCCACCATATATCAATACATCATATGAAAATGTCTGATTAGAGATGAGACTATTTTCATTTTCGCCACAAAATTTTCATGTTTTATTCGATCAATAAAGTGGAAGCAGGGAACATTTTTATTTTCTGATTGATCAAAATTGTTGCTGATTAATTTTTTTGCAGCTACAGGAGGAAGTGTCCTCTGCAGTCAAACTGCAGTGGACATGTACAATCAGAGATGACATGAGGGACTGCAAGCAGAGACTGATGCGTTTGAAGGTGCATGTTTATTATTGATGAGTTAAATCTTTACCCTGTGCTCTCACGTCTGCGTCCGTCTGGTCGGGGTTGAGGGCGAAGTGGAGCTGACATCTGAAAATCTCTCTGTCGTCCACATGAACGAGATCATACACACTGTGGAGGACGACATCCGACTGACAGAGGAAGGAGTTCATTACAGCGCAGAGAAACAGAGAGAAATTTACACCGTGTTTAGTGTCACGGTTTTACCTGATGGAAGCCCAAGAAGTCCTGGATCGTCTGCGATGCGTAGAAGATCGAGCCGTCGCTCGTCACAACCAACACAAATCCATTCAGGGCCTGTGAACACAACGAGAAGACATGCACACAACTCCTGCTGCTGCCACACTGCTGCACACACGTAATCCCACTGTGTGTTTGTGTTTTTGTACCTGGAGAAGGAGTTCTCCCTCTGAGAAGCTGACTCCATCCAGGGACTCGGACGGTCTGTTTCTGCCGTCTACAGAGACCAGAGGAGCTGACTTAGCATTTTTCTGGAGCGCCGCTGCAGAACACAATAACAACAACAACAACAACAAACAACAAATCAGCATGAAATACTGTATTTGCAGAGATACTGAAAATCTTTCTCTGTAGTTTTATTTTGATCAAACTGGACAGAACATCTTTTTCCTTTTGTGTTAAAGTGATTTTCAAGCTTTAGCAGCATCTTGTGTAATCTAATCTGTGATCGCTGGCGTTCAGTCAGCTGAGCAATACCTCCTTTCCTTTCTTTACAGTAATGACTCCATGGCACGCTAACAAACCTCCCTCGGCACCCCCTCCTCCTCCTCCGTCCTCCACTCTCCCTCCCCTTTTTAAAACAAATCCACTGGACCTGCCTCTCGTCTCTGCCCCGCTAACTCAGGAATTTGCCCTGACATCTCGGTCAAGAGCAGCTTTCTACAAACTCGGACAACCGACTGAAGTAATCCAGAGTTTGTTATTGTTGCATGAGCTGTAACCAAGCTGGTGTGATCCTGTACATCACCATGTCATCAGGCGTTAAGCTCAGAGAAATTAGACACAACGAGCAACATATGAAGAAGTGAAGACAAAAAAAATAAGTTTTACTGAAAGGTTGATTCTGTTTCATAAATCGTTTAAAGTAAATCTGTAACGTGACCTCGTGTTTTCTCTCCTCGCTTCATACCCATCCTGTCCTGGCTCCATTACGCTCCTCAAACCCCGTGTTTAATATCATTTCCAGCCTCTGGAAATGATATTAAAATACTTAATTAAACAGAAGGCATCTGTGCTCAGGCCTCAGAATCTCTGCAGCAGACGCAGATTTATCTTGCAGGAAAATGCAGCTGGAGGCCGAGGTAATGACACCGCTGACCACGCTGCAGCCGCGCTCACCCATCGTTATCGACAAACACAGGAAGCAGACGTGTGTAATCAGCTCGCCAGCCAAAAAAGACACCCCCCCCCCCTCCCTGACTCTGTTGCTATGGTGACAAAGGTTCACCATGGTAACCTCCACACCTGGTGATGGCCGCAGCAGCAGCATCACCTGGGACTCACTCCGAGCAGGAAACAACAGACAGGTCTGTGCACAAAGTTGTGGTCAGTGATGAGTCTGAGTTTGTTGACACTGCTTCACTTTCTGTGTGCACACATGAAGTGGAGGAATATTTCCAGTTTTAAGGACTTGTGATTAATAACCAGTGTGAAGGATTGTCTTATGTTCCTGTGTTTATCAGCATCTGGAGGTGACACATGACGGGTGACTGTAAACCGGGTGCTGTTTCAGAGTCAAACAACAGATCTGTTTCCATCTTACACACTTGAATTATAACAACACGGTGCATCGTACAACAGCCCGTCCCTGTTTTTCTTCTTCAGGTAAAAAATATTCAAAACATCCAAACACACTTTCAGCTTTCAGCTTAAAGAAAAGACACCAATGACAGCGCGAGGACTGTACGAGAGTTGTGTTATTTTTTAAGGTTTCATTGTGAAGAGCATCAACCACTGAGCTTAAAACATCAGTCCCATTATTCAGCCCTGAACAAACATCCTCCGACAATCAGAGGAAACTTTGATTCAGGAGGCCACGCAGATTCCTTCTCTCTAAAAACAAAGAGAACTTTCATCCCCAAAAAATACCTCATCAGCAGGGTTTTTAGGAACTTTAGGCATCAAACCCGCACGAGATCATTTCCCTCAGGAGTCGTAGAAAATGTTACCAACTTTTTTTAAATGAGTCTTTTTAAATGACTCAGTAAATGAATATAATCACAAGTTGCAGCCCTAGTTTGTAGTGAAGATTACATTATATGGAAACTTTAATTTTCCTTCTTTGCTTTTTTCATGGGTGAAGGGTCAAGTTATGTAACACTTTATAATACTGTTATTGGATTAGTGTTTGTTTAATCTTGTTCTGGCCATATTGGCCTCTTACTGATATTTACTTACTGCACTGTACCCCTGCTGTTGCTAAATGCAATTTCCCCACTGAGGGACTAATAAAGGATTTTCTTATCTTACCTTATCTTATAAAACAATACCTGTGCCTGACGACAGCCTGTGTGTGCTGTCGGCTTCACATAAAAGTCAAGAAGAGATAACTTGTTCACCGTACGACAGCAGAACATGCTGATGTAGACCCAGTCTTAATCTGATTGGCCCTCAACCAGCTTTACTTCGTCATTTTCAACCATAACTCCTCTCCGTTATCACAGATTCATTCCTCTGGTGTTATATTATATAACTTCACCTCGCTGTTTTAAACTTTCTTCTTTATTTTTCAGGAAAATCTCTGGTCAGACTTTAACTGGGATGGTTGCAGGTGTGAAAAACAAACACTCAGGTAACGTGAAGCTGCTGTGGGACTGAGAGTGTTGGTTGTTCAAATGTCTCCATTCACAAACACTGAGATCTGCTCATCCTTGACAGGAGCCCTCATGTGTTTTTAATCTGCAGGTGTTTTATTTTCCCCAGGCTGCCCAGACTTTCAGCGTACAACCCAACCTGCCTGTAGACGTCCTCTCTGTACTGACACATCCCGGCAAAGAGACTGGCTGTGTATTTGATCAGAATCAGAATAAGACCCACTGTTCCAGTCTGTCTGTCTCATGTTGCTCTGCCTGGACACCATCTGCCCTGC
The DNA here is from genome assembly GCF_017976425.1 of Toxotes jaculatrix. Lineage (NCBI taxonomy): Eukaryota > Metazoa > Chordata > Actinopteri > Toxotidae > Toxotes > Toxotes jaculatrix. The sequence continues at coordinate 23,455,325 of NC_054409.1, read as the reverse complement.
AGCTCACTCTCCTGTTTCCCTTCCACTGGGGACACAATTCATTATTCACAGTGTCCAGTTTCCTGTGTGACACCCCAAACACTCCGCGCTCAGCCACACACACACACACACACACCCACACCCACACACACACACACACAGTCTCTCACTTTCAGTATTTCACACACGAATAGAAGTTTCATATGACCTTTACTGTGCAACCTTTACCTTTAGTTACCACAACTGTGTGTGTGTGTGTGTGTGTGTGTGTGTGTCTCTGTGAGACGTGAACTGACCGTGGAAGTAACTCTTAACCTTCAGGTATCCCACACTGAGCCGGAGCACCGACAGTTTGTCCAGGCGACCTCTGACCTCCTCGGAGAAAGGCAGCAGGCCGGTGAGACGGTCCAGCTCGACATTCAGACGGTCCCGGTGGCGTTTGGACGGGTTGGTCTTCGCCGGCAGAGGCTTCGCACTAAAAACAACACACAAGACAGGATGATGTGTTCAGTGCCGCTGCCTAACGCAACATGTTTGTTCTGCTTGATAATCTACAGAACAGTTTCAGTGGGCGTTTTGGGTTGAAGGTGCATTTTTCTTTTGTCCTGTAACGAGCTCATAAAGTCCATCTGAGCTCCTGCATGTTTGCATTTAATCATTTCAGTGTTAACAATCTGATAATGTCAGATATAATAACATATAAGTCACAGGGGAAACCGTTGTTGTGACATTTCACTCAGAACCACAAATTTCAACCTCACGCTGCTGCTGGAGGTAAAGTCAGAGAAGTCACCAAAGTTAATAGGATTCATCCTCTGGGGGACATGAACGATCCAGTGGTTGCTGAGATAATTTAATCTGGTTTGAATGCATCTGTCGATCTTACACTGGATCTGTGCCAAACGTTACTACAGATTACCACAGTGTAATTCCTCTGCAACAAGTCAGCACATGCTGCCGTCCTGCGTGTCCTCCGTCCCTCACAAAAACACAAGAGATGGAGGGAAGAGGAGGGAACACAGCAGGATTCACATACTGTCCAAACAACAGTTCAAAACTCAGAGAACTGTGACCCAGACATACATTAAGCTGGATGGGTTTTTTTTTTTATCACTAATGGATCCGTTAAACAGTGTGAGCGAACGGTTTAATTTAAATTTTAAAAAGTCACTGTGGTGACTACGGATCTATACGTTCATAATAATCCAGCAAACAGCTCTGAGCGTCTCGAGCTCTGATAACGTTCCCAATAATTCGAGAACAACGAGCCTCCAGGTGCTGCAGCGCGGTTCAGACTCATTCTGCACAAACCAGCCTCAAATCCACAGGTGTTCAGTCAAGGTCGAGTGAAAATTTGCTTAAAATGCAAAAAGTTTCACATGGATTTAACTCTACATCCCTCGTTTGAATTTCTGTGGAACAATTTTTTTTTTATAAAATGGTTTAAGCTTCTAAATGGTGAATATTTGTCTGTGAACAGATGTTTTATATCTTTGGGTTTTGAACCAGTTTCATCAACAATAAAAAATAATCAACAGCTGCAGCCTTCGTTGTTTTTAGCTGTGAAGCAAATGTGAATAGTTTATGTACGGCTGAGTAAACTTATGATTTATTTCATTACAGCTTTATCTTTATCTCTCTACTTCCTCCACCACTGGTTGGTTTTGATGCCTGTGACACAGACAGAATAATTCATTCACTTTAATGATGCAGCGGGTGATTTTAGTTACTTTACAAACTGCAGCTTAATCTTTATTTATACATCAGAATTGATCTGTTGATTATGTTTTGTATAAATAATATGAACCTGCAAAGAGCCGGAAGCTGTTAATGAATAAATGCATTGTAGTAAAAAGTTCACCGGAGGGTGACTGAGTACATTTATTCTCCACCGCTGACGCCACACAGCCACCATCACCTGCCCGACTCACCTTATCTGCTCCTGACGTCATTACGTGTGCGTTGCTGCAGGTAAGCTGCCTACCTGTCCCCTGCCCGGAAATAAAAAACAAAACAAAACAAAGAAAACCTGCCTGACTCAGGCCTTTGGTGCAAACACGAGATGAATGTTGAAGGATTGAACGTATCAATAGTTATTATTACACAGTGATCATCACTGCGGTGATTGATTGACAGTGACCAGTATTAACCCCCCCTCGCGCAGTTCAGGCTTGTTGTGCTGTTGTTGTTGTTGTTCCACAGATTTCAGAGAAATAAACAAACCACGATTTAAAAGCTGAAAACTGACTTTTTCTGGACGGGCTTCCTCCTCCTCCTCACCGCGTACACTCCGCCGTTCCCCTGCATGGTGGCGCGGAGCTTTCACTCAACTCTGTCTTTAATTTCACTTCAAAGAAGAAAAAAATCAAAGCAGCATGAAAGGTTTCGGGTTTTTAAACCTCCGGATAAGACACAGCCCGACTTTTCTTCTTCTCTTTTCTTTCCTTTCTTTCAGCCTGTAAAGTTTCCAGGTTGTTTTAAGAGTGAAGGCAGCTCAGGAATAATCCAGATGTGTGCAGCAGCATTTCACAGCCGCGCGCTCGGTCGCTCATTGAAAAATTACCAAACTTTGAGAGGGAAGAGCTGCAGGACTCAGACCGGAGCCAGTCCTCCGTCCGGTTCTCCTCCCGCTGCAGCCAATCCGGTCCACGGTAACATCAGGGCCCCTCTGTCTCACCGGTTATTATTGGTGTAAACCTTTGCCTTTGTTTATCTTCCTTGTCCTCAACTGTTAAACACACACACACTGCTCGTGTGAGTCCGTTGTATGTTACTCTGGGACTAAATGTTCACTGAATCGTTTCCTTCCTGCTCGGCTGTGAAGTTTGACGTGAACCTGCCGCAGCTCAGCTCTCAGGTGTGCTTTCCGTCTTTTCCTGCCTCGCGAAAAATGTTGTGTAACCTGTGACTCCATCCAGTGGCAGCGACAGGTATCGCAGGAAAATGATAGACGGTGGTGGAGGAGGAAGACTTCACAAACTTCTACTTCAGCAAACGTCGAAACCACAATGTTAAAAAGCCTTATGATAATGTAAAAGAAAAATATGAAATAAAATCAGAAAATCTGAGCATGTCTCAAAGAAAATGGCCACAGGTACATTCACATCAGCATTTCCATTTTCTGCTCTTCACTTAGACTAAAGTACTTGAGGAAATGTTAAATTCCACCAACAGTTTTTAATGCAGGTTTTTAATCACCAAATATTTCTCACTTATTACAAAAATACATGATTTTTTAAATACACATTCTAGTGTCTAAGTTATTCAAAGACAAAATCACATTCATTGCATAGTAATTATAAAGGCACAGATTATAAAGGAAGAACATTAAACAGGATATACTCTTCCCAACAACACTGTGTTTTCTCTAATTCAAATTAAAATGGTCCAATGCACAGACTCGACCTCTGGTTCACTAATGCAGCTGATTCAGCTACAGATATCAGATCAGAGTTCGTGTGAGTCCGTGATGCCTGATACTGGCTGGCAGAGTCTGTCATACTTACTCAGACCAGCTGATTATTAAGACACAACTGGAATGTGCTCGATGCTCAGACTCAAAACGCCAGAGGTTTAGGTTTTTCCCAGGGGAACTCCGCTCTGCCAAAGTGACCGTAGCAGGCGGTGGCTTGGTAAATTGGCCGCTTCAAACCCAGCTCCCTGTGAAAGACACACGGTCAAGATGACACTGTTATATTTACAGGGAACAAAGACAGATGTAGGGTTTTAATGCTGTGGGTTTTAATGCTGTGCACACACTTCACAATGACTCCAGGCCTCAGGTCAAAGTTCTTCTGTACTATCTGCAGCAGCTCGTCTTCATCCCTGTTCGATGTGCCGTAGTGAAACACTGAGATGGAGAGCGGATGGCTCACGCCGATGGCATAGGAGATCTGAAATGAAGAGACATGACACCGATGCTCTCGGTCGCTGTAGACAGGTTTCAGAGCAACGTTTTCAGGAGATGGCTTTAAACTGTAACGTTCCTCACCTGGACGAGGGCTCTCCTGCACAGTCCGGCTTTGACCAAAGACTTGGCGACCCAGCGTGCAGCATACGCCCCGGACCGGTCCACTTTGGAGTAGTCCTTACCAGAGAAAGCCCCTCCCCCGTGCCCGCCCCATCCTCCATAGGTGTCCACTATGATTTTACGTCCTGTGAGTCCTGCATCCCCCTGGAAACACAGAAACGTCAGATTCATGTCCTGCATGCCCGCACGCAACCCGACGATCAGTGCTATTTATCTTCTCCCCCCTGTGGTTTCTTACCTGTGGGCCTCCCGTGAGGAATTTCCCGCTCGGCAGCAGATGGTAGATGGTCTTGTCGTCCAGGTACTTGGCAGGAATGACGACCTTCACCACTTTCTCCATCAGATTGCGCCTGATCTCCTCCAGGGTGATGGTAGGGCTGTGCTGGACGGAGATGACCACAGTGTGAACACGCAGCGGCTCCATGGCTCCCTTGTTGTCTCTGTACTCCACCGTGACCTGCACAAAAGTTAAGATCAAACTCTCAGCAGTGTGTTTTGTGACTTTATTACACAGAAAATGAGGCAAGAGAGAGACGGGGACCATCAGGCAACAAAGGTCAGAGTCAAATCAGTCAGTGTGTTTACCCCTCATTCATCAATGTGCCCTTCTGTAGGGCTTTAACATCCCCCTGGTCTTATTCTGCACCGGCTCACCTGGGACTTGGAGTCTGGTTGTATCCAGGGACACTCTCCGTTACGTGACAGCTCCTTCATCCTGTAGTTGAGTTTGTGCGCCAGGAGGATGGTTAGGGGCATACACTCGTCCGTCTCATCTGTGGCGTAGCCAAACATCAAACCCTGAAGAGACAAGACAAGAGACAAGCAGCCCAATAAAGACGGAAACCCGGTTTTATGATCAGGTCGTCGTGTCAAAGGTTTCGTTTAAATTCAAATTCCACTCTTTAGCAGAGTGACTGTTCACAAACCGTCCTTACTGAAATGATTCTAAATCATATAAGGTACTGAACCTGGTCCCCTGCTCCGATGTCCTCCTGATCCCTGCCTTCAAACACACAGTCGGATATCTCCACACACTGCGGCTCCAGAGCCACCAGCACGTTGCAGGTCTTATAGTCAAAACCTGCAGATCACAACAGACCCGTTCACTCCGTTTCACAAACAAATTCTTGAGTCGTCGCGTGCGAATGTTAAATCCCAGCGTACTGCACCTTTTGAGGAGTCGTCGTAGCCGATCTTCTGCACAGTATTTCTGACGACTGACTGCAGATCCACTATGGCCTTAGATGTCACTTCTCCAACCAGCAGAATCATCCCCGTCTTCGCCACACATTCTGCAGCACGACGTTATAGTTTCATGAGCCGAGAATCTGACTCTGACTCTCAGTGTTTGTATTATCAAGCATTCATGACGTAATCACAGCTGCTCCACTTTTCATTTTTATTTACGTAGTTTGTGTTTCCCTTGTATTTTCTACATTTTCTGAAACAGTCAAGTCTCGTAAATTTTCTAAAGCAAAGTTTTTTTTATCTGGTGGAAAAAGCGAGCGAGATAACGCTGCTCTGAACTTTGAGCTAAAGGGCAAACACTGATCCAGTCAAAGACAGTTATCTGTTTAATTATTAGTTCTTAAAAGATAACTAATATCAAAAGATAAATCAGTGGTGGTCTCCACAGGAGACGGTTTATTCAAACAGCTCCTAATATTCGCATCAGCAGTAGTGGAAGCAGATTTGTGGGGAATCGGGGTAAAATTTGTGCTACGTTTGGATGGAAACCTGACTAATGAGAGCAATATGGCAACATCAGTATCATGAGACAGAAAACTTACCACAGGCCACTTTAGAGTCAGGGTCCTGACTCAGGTACGCGTCGAGCACAGCATCACTGATCTGATCGCACATTTTATCTGTGAACACCAAGTCAGAGATGTAAAAGAAAAGAAGAGACACGGAGGACATTGTTTCTGAATACAGAGATTATTCAGTGTTGACAGGTTTGTAGCTGCTACTGAGGACAATGAGGTTCTGTCCTGAAGACTTTATCTGTGAATTTGGGGGCTTTTACTCCCCAAGGTCACAAAATGGGATTGTTTTTATTAAGTTCTGTGCACAAGACAAAAAAAAAAATTGGGATTAGACTCTAGAAACCAGAACATACTCACATTTTTTTTTATTACTAATAAATGACAACTCAATTATCACGGCTGATTAATTTTCTGTTGATGGACAGATTAATCGACTAATCGTTGCAGCTCCCTTATTTTTGTTTTGCTACTTTTGCTTAACGATTTCTTAAATACTTATTATAATATAGTTAATATAAGCTCAGCGGAGCTACAGGGGGCGTGTGCATGTCCAGACACGTCCACACGGATTTAACTTGAGTCAAACTCGGGTTAAACGCGGGTTAAACTCGGGTTAAACACGGGTACGGTACCAGAGTGTCCTTCTCCAACAGACTCGGATGTGAAGAGGAAAGTCTTCCCGCTCCGGGCTCCGCTGCTGGGGTTCATGTTCAGCTCGTGGTCGGTGCAGAAAAGTTAACGCAGGCGATGCGGACTCACACCGTGTAAGTGACAGCGTGCACTGATGTTCGCCGACTCTGATTATATGAAGCAATAATTAACCCTGCGAAGGCTGAAGTTCAGCTGAAGCCGCAGCGGGACGTCTGATCCGGGACAGCAGCGAAACAGCTGATGCAGCTTTTCCTCGGGAGTCGTGAGGGACGGAGGTTTTCTAACACCGTGAAGGAGCCGCTTCCTTTGCGGTGGTGTGCCTGTTAGCGCCTGTGTGTGGGCTGCAGGAGGAATGCTGCCCTGCAGACAGCAGCCTCAGGATGTCGCTGTTACAACAACACAAGCGTCTGAACTCTGGTGACACGTTGGCCTCGTACGTTTCATCTTCTTCACCTCTCATTAAAAAAAGAATATATATAGAATATTTAGGAATAACATGGCCACTGACTGTGCAGCCACAGACTGTGCAGCCATGTTGTTTTTGCTCATTTTGCGTCTCTTCCGGGTCGTTTTGCGTCTGTTTGCAGTTGTTTTGCGTCAGTTTGAGGACACTTTGCGGCTCTTTGTAAGGGGTTTGCGTCTCTGGGATGTTTTGCAGGTGAAGATCAGGGGTCCCCTGACCCCCGGGCCCCTGCGTCTGCGTTTGGAAGACTTGTTCAGTCAGACATCAGTGATTATTTTTGCCTCAGGGCCTTTCTGCAGGTTAATTCAGCCACTGGATGATGGGTTTGAATGATGGTAAACAAAGGGAAATAAAACTGTGTGATAAGGTTAGAACCTGATCATTGAATTGTACTTGTGCATTGTGTTCTAATGGTCATATTTGTGTGTTTGGTGTTGTCGTTTAATCTTTCTATGTGAAGGAGCTGTATAAAAGTCAAGCGTCTTGACTGTGCAAAGTCCATGATTACAGTGATTACTTACATAAGGCTCAGGCAGCATGGCACAGTTCCATACTGCACCCTCACACTGCACACACACACATACAGTTTGTCTTTATTATTTCATGTAGTGTATTTTATGGTTCAGGCTGATTTATATATGCTTACACACACAGTGCTGCTCCTCCCACTGTTCAGCTGTAATGACTCATGTCCAGGTCCTGAGCTCAGTGAAGCTGTGGAGCTGTTTTAACCTCTTTAAACTCATTACAGGATGAATGTATGGATGTGTGATTTATGTATAATTGATGCATGAATGAAATAATGAATTATTTACTGACTTCTGTTTACACCACTACACTGGCTACAGTTATTCGTCTTCATCCCCACCCTGCTCTCTACTTCCTCATGTAATACAAACACACACACGTTGGCAGTGCCCAGAATATGTGAGAAAATAAGCCTGCAGCCATGCTAGCAGATCTGTGAGGCTGCACTTAAACACATCAGTGCTTTGACCTGAATCCTAATGTAAACATGCTCACACTGACGATGCTAACACGCTGATGTTTAGCAGGATTCTGTGTTTACCATGTTCCACCCTCTTTGGTCAGCATGTTGATATTTGCTAATAGACACATAGATACTGCTCGGCCTGATGGGAGTGTCAAGTCAAAGTATAGGACACATTGAAAGTTTGACTTTTTTTTAAACTAATTTTTGAATTTGTTCAAAATGGTAAAACATGTTAGTGGTCAAAAGTAAGTAAGTAAGTATACATTTAGTCAGGCTCTATATGTACTACACCACCCATACAAATCTAGTAATATTCCTTAGCACTGGTCACATACTTTTACTTAAATAACCTTTAACTAAATGACTCGAAGCTGGTGGGTGGTGTGACATATTTCTGACATACTGTTCATCTGCATAACATTATATGTTATCTAGTAACATTTTTGAAAAGATGAAGCTGCTGTTACATAATAATAATTAAAAAAAGCCCTGAAAGCTGAAGCTCAGCTGAGCTCGAGTCTCGTTTTAAAACAGCTTGAGCGAAGCCTGTTTGCAGGCGTAAACCGTGTCGCTCTGGCTGCCAACAAACTGCTGAAGTAACAAACTGCACTACGCAGAATGAGGAAATGAAATTTAGCAACTTCACCTCTTTATTGCTTTGCAAATATCCCTGTGTTGAAAACACTGAGCCCTTTGCTCAGACATATCAGACCAACGCTGGCCTGTGTCCGCCGCTCTGACAGATCATGGTATGTAAATCACATAGAACTGGGACTAACAGAAAAGTTTTAGCTGGTTAAAATGCACTTTGCTCAAATAACTGAACCTGCAGTCTAGTGTGAGTGACATCTTTGTTTTTGTGTGACGATTACATGGCACATGGTTTGTGACAGGCTGGAAATGAAAGTAGAGCATGTTCATGATCTGAGTGAGTCTAGTTCTTTGTGGAGATGATGACTGTGTCCGGTTAAGCCAATGAGACTTTGATTGAGGCAATAGGTAGTTAATGTGTAACCGAGAAGAGGTGCAACCTTCAGCAGACATTTGTTCAGCCCCTGCTGTGTGACTCATACAGTCACAAGAAGCACAGATCTCTGTTTGTTCGTTACACTAACAGGACTTTGTTGGTTGTGACTGAGAAACAGAGCTGCTATGGTAAGTGTTGTACTTTTTTAATACTGAGGTTTAGTTCCCAGCTTAAATATTGTCCTTTTCAGTCCGACTGAAGCTGTTTTTCATCGTGATATCGTCTGAAACGATTCTCTGTGGGTTTGTTTGACATCTTGTGTTAACCTGCTTTACTTTGTAACTACGTGTGTTTGAGGTTTTCATGTGACAATCACACAGGCCTCGGTAAACTGACTCACAACTGATAGCGCTGTTTCCTGTTCACTCCGTTGCAGGAAGTGAGGTTTGGTCATTAGATACTGTGATCGCAGGGGTTGTTGCTCCTATGTTTGGCTGTCACGCTGTCACTGGAGTTTGAAGGGCAGTACAGTTTTGGAGATTGTGACTGACGAAACTCTAACAGACCAAATTTTTCCCCCCCATTCACAGGCTGACACAAACCCACAGTCAGCGGCCTCTGGCCCTGGCTCTACTCAGCTCGACCATGTCCAGGGTCAGGTCAACGAGGTTAAAGTTATTCTGAAAGACAACATCAACAAAGTGCTGGAGAGGGGGGAGAGATTAGATGATCTGATCGGGAAGACTGACGACCTGCAGGCATCTGTAAGTATCTGACTGTGATGGTGGTGGGGGCAGCGAGTCTTCATATGTCTTTATGTCAGGAAAACGTGTGTTTTCCAGGTTACAGTGGAGGAATTTAAATACTTGATTATTTCAATGCTCTTCTACTTTATACTTCTATGTCACTAGAGGGTAATATTGTACTTCTTACTCCACCATATTAACAGCTACAGTGAGTAATTACTTTTCAGATTCAGATTTTACTTAACGAAGCACATGATAAAACTGTAAAATACAAAGCATTGTTAGAGATTAAATCAGTGTTAATTCAAAGGATCAAAAAATTTCCTCCGCTGCTGTTTGGATCAAACACAGTGTCCAGCTCAGGTTGACGAGCACACAGTTAATTTTTGGGCTTTTAATCTGAGTGGGATTTTTAAGGCAGGACTTTTACTTGTGATGAAGTATTTTTACATCATTATTCTTGGTACTTTAACATAAACACGTACTCCACTGATTTAACAGACAGATGTGTAAAATCAGTGGAGTTCACCTTTAAGTTCAGTAAAAAATCTGAGTGCTTCATCGTCCAGTGTTTTATTAGGTTTCTTTTACTTTTCTCTTCAGGCTGACTCGTTCCAAAGAACATCCAAACAGGTCGCCCGGAAATACTGGTGGAAAAACATTAAAATGATGATTATAATTGGAATCATTTTGGCGATCATCATCATCCTCATCATCCTCTTTGCAACAAAAGTCATATAAATCCTGTCTTTACCAGCTCGGGACTGAAAGCAGTGATAAAGCTCACTTCACAGACAACTTTTATTGAGCATTTTATCATTTAATTGATCACGAGTGATCGTTTCAGCTCAAACAAAGAGATCAACCTGTGTATGTAAATTCAAAGGGTAATTTTTTTTTTATCATTTGAAACCTTATTGATTTCTTTTCTCTGCGACATCTTATGATGTGAAGATAAAATTCAGAGCAGCAGAGTTTAAATTGTTGTAACGTTGGCTGAAACACTTCCTTTAACACTCCAAGTCATTAACGTGACGTTTTTATTAACATTTCAAACAGGATCACAAATTCAAATAAGTGTTTTATTATTTTTATTTGTCACATTTCTTTTTGTCCAATATAATGTATATATATACTGTATGTTTATGACTGTCAAACTCCGTAATAACATATGTATTATATGACTATGATAAAGAGGAGAAACTGTAACAACGCAGTCTGTATCTTTGCTAACACAGTACTTGTATATACGTGTGATCTGTTCCAACCAATCTAACATTTCAGTTGTGGAATAAATCAAGCAATTCACAAAGAGCATTTGAGAACATTAAATACAAAAAAAAAACAAAAACAAGAAGGGATGAGGAAGGAACGGGTAAAACTTTGCAGCGATCTAGATAAATGCAAAACATCAAAATCCAAAACTTTTAAGATACAACAAATACTCTGGTAAGTATAGAGGAAATGTACTGTAGGTCATAGTGTTCATTTATTCTCTTACAATCAGCTAAATGATCTTTGCTGGATACCATCATCTCTTTGGCCAATGCTCCACCAGTGCACTGCAGACTTTCATCACTCTGAAACCTATGGAAAACAAACAGAAACAAATCAGCTATGGACGAACACAACGCTGTTCAGATTACAATAAAATAGGAATCCCCCGTGTTTATAATGTTCAATGTTAAAAAAAAACAATAAGAAAAAACAAACTGAGAACAATTATTTTAACATTTTACAGTTTAAAAAAAAAAGTTAGTCCATAAGCTAGAAATCCTGAAGTGCGATAAATTGAAGAAGTCAAAGCCAAAATACTAAATGGAAGAAACCATCGATCGGTCAAAAATACACATTAAAGAAAGCATCACATGCAAATTTCTGGAAATGTAGTGACACTTTGATTCTTCTGGTTTTACAAAAGGTTATAAGAGGAAAATTTGTTACAGGAAAATTAACAAAAGAGGAGTCTTTTCCATCGCTGTCAGTAACACAAAACAGAACAATACATGTACACAAAGTAAAGCACTTTATCCCCCAACACAGTAGAGTCCAAATACGAACCAGGTTTTAGCTCATGGACTACTGGCTACAAGAGCTAAATAAAGAAACAAGCATTTTAGGTAAAGATTAGGAGTGCATATATTAACAATAGGAACTGGAAAGTCCAGAGAATGCTGTACGTATCCTTTGAAAAGCAAATAGTTATTTTTTCATATTTATAATCATTACTTGTGGGGGAGTAAGGGCCTGTAAAAAATGACAATTACATGTGTATATTTTAAGTTTTACATTACAAACAGTTGCAAAGAAATTAAAATGGAAAGAAAGATGACAAAGCTGGACGTGTCCCATATTGTTTAGTTTAGAAATGCTGATACAGGATGTTGTAAGACCATACCAAATGGCAGCATTCGAGAGCGTATGCTTCTCGTACCCGGTCCGCATTGAGCGGGCCCTGAGAGTATCTGGGAGTCAGCTCATGGCCTGCAAGGAAGCTCCGCTGGCAGGTACAAACAAGGTATGTCAGAGTTAGGAGACAACATACTTCCTTTTCTGTTTCCTTGCACATCCTTAACTTTGGCATCCATTTACTGTAGTAGCAGTACTTTACCTGTTAACTTTACAGTTAAAAAAAAAAAAAAAAACAGAAGGTGCAAAAGAGGCAGCAGAAGGCCGGCTGTTAAAATAATCGCCACAAGAGTGTAGCCTCTATGTTACCACTACTGTAAAGCACTTGAGGGTGCTGAGAAAAAGAAATTTATAAGAGGAAATTATTCATAATGTTACCAAACAGCAAAGTAAATATAACTACTTTAAGTTTAAAGTAAGAGGTGTATTTTTGTTGTTACATACCTACTTGAAGACGAGGGCTTCCCCTATCAATACGGCTTGTAACTGTTGGTGTGACCACCACGCCGTGGCGACTTGCCATATCCACCAGATTGATCTACGAATATGGCACGAGACTGGATTTTTATCATTTCAAAATACAGCGACAGAAAATGAATGGACCAGCTGATGTGGAGCTGAAGCTCGTCGTGCGCTTCACAGCCGGGTTTACTCACTGTCGTAGTCACCATATCCATAATAGTTGTTGTAACCAGAGTAATCATAGCCACCATATCCTCCATATCCTTGATTATTGTAACCATAATTGCCATAGCCTTGATTCCAATAGTTTCCATAACCCTGGTTCCAATTTTGGTTGGGACCTGCAGTTAAAGAGAATGTAAATCAAACACTTTTCATCATACAACCTCACGTGTGCATGTCTGAAAAAGCCTGACGTTCTCTTACGCCAAAGTTCTGCGTTGCATAATTTCCTGTTTAGCAGGAGCCCAGCAGGTGAATGTCCATATATTTTTCTTTACATGTAACACACTGTGTGAAACCATGAAAGTATCCTCCACTCACCACCACCTCTTCCTCGAGACCTGGATAAATATCCACCTCTGCCTCCCCAGTACTGCTGCTGCTGGTACTGTTCTTTAGACATTGCCACCTTGATTTCACACTAAACGAAAAGCAATGAGGCTGATTTATTTCCATAAAATGGTGTAAAAATCACCATTATAATGTCAAATAAATTACGAGGGAATAAAGTTTTGCCGGAGACAAAAAAGAACCTGTACCTTGCTCAGTCCAATGTTGTGGTACTTTTTCTCCATGATTTTCTTTACTGGTTCCTCCTCTTTGAACGTGATGAAGCAGAAACCTCTTCTTTTGTTTGTTTTGTTTTCCATGGGAAGTTCAATTGACTCCACCTGTTTACATCATCAATACATATTTAAAATAACATTGATCAGTCGTCATGAAAGGTGTTTAGATTGCTTCTATTTATAAAAGGTAAAAGTAATTTTTGATTCACTACAGCTTTGATGAATTTGTTTACAAGTCAGTCATTCAGACGATCCTCATGAGCCACAGCAACTACTAAAAAATAATCTGTAAATGTAAAAAGACACGCACCTCTCCGAAGGCACCAAAGTACTCTCTGACTTTCTCTTCAGGAGTGTCTGGAGAGAGGCCGCCAACAAAGATCTTCTTCACGGGCTCCTTGCTCTTCATGGCCTTAGCTTTTTTGGGGTCAATGACCTTCCCATTGAGTTTATGTTCCTTTTGTGAGGCAACCTTCATAACAAAACAATGAAATGACAAAATGCAGCTTCTCGTATGTACAGTTTCATACTAAGAACGTCTGATTAATCTGCTGTTTCACTTCTCAACTGTCCAGAAAAAATTTTCAGACTCCCCTAAGAAACATTCAGTCTCTGAAACAGCTTTCCTACATTTCGAGTCCTAACATACAGCCAGAATCATAAGCAACTATCTTCTTAGTTTGTAAATATAAACACCACATTTGGGAGCAGGACGGTACCTTATCAACACTTTCAGGTTCTTTGAAGAGCACAAAACCAAAACCTCTTGAACGTCCAGTCATGGGGTCCAGTTTTAGTGTGCAGTCTACAACCTCCCCAAACTTGGAGAAGTAATCTTTCAGATCCTTCTTAGTCGTGTCCCAGCTGAGTCCCCCTACAAACATCTTCCTGTGTACAAAACAAACATTTCAGAATAGGTCACAAACTGTGTCGGTGTTATATTTATACATGTTATTAGACCGCTGTGGTATCTCTGGTGACTGTGGCGACTAATTTCAGCAGTAAGGTGAATCTCACTGATGTAAACATACCCCTCATCCTCCTCGTTTTTACTGGCATCGATTCTGGATCCCTCGGCCTCGCCCGTCATCAGGCCACAGTCCCCGGCCGCTGACATCGGGTCGTCGCTGTTGGCCTCTCCGTCCTCCTCCATCCTCATCATGGTCGCGTCGTCGCTAAATTCATAGTCATCCGACATGTTTCGTCTTTTTGATGAAACTAGTCTTTCACAAAACAGCTCAGAAACTGAAGCTGCGTCGAAATTTGCAATTTGCTAAGTTAGTTGCAAGCTAATGATAGCTAGTGGCTAAACTAGCTAATATTTTGGTAGCATATATCGTTAGCTAAAAACGTTGGTGCGGATTATAGTAAGCTAACAGGTTTGTCTAAGCGAATCAAAGTGTAATGTCAGCATGAATTTCAGCCAAATGTGTTTCAGTAAGGCAAAAAGTCTCTGTTGCTACAATTGGAAGGTTTTTTTCAGAGTCGTTTTGTTTTCATCGTAGCTTCGTTCTTCTTCTACGGCTGGTGACATTTCCGGCAGACAAGATGCGGCGACGTCTTAATGCTGCCCCACAGGAAACTTGTAGAACTACACCGAATGGAACAAATCCAGTCCTCGTCGACCATGGATGGGATAATACACAGGCCTACCGAAGCTCAGAGAGGCACAACATCTCCAGAACGAGACACTAAACATCAATAAAGACAAAATGTACTCTAAGAGATGCAAAGAAGTGATGGGAATTCTGGCTCTTTTAAGAGAGCCGGTTCTCATGGCTCGGCTCACTAAAGAGAGCCGGCTCTTTCGGCTCCCAAGTGGCTCCTCTGAATTTTTTGTTGCTTAAATTAATTTATTACCAAAATAATGTAAAATTGTGTGTAAAATGAATTACTAATGTACAAAACATACACCATATTAAATGTTTATTGTTTATATGGCTTATTGTATATCAGTGTAATTGAAATGTAATCCAAGTTTTACTGCGGATTACTCGCACTCACTCATACTCTCACCTTTCCAGCCTGCCTGTCTGTCTGCCTGCCTGCCTGTCTGTCTGTCTGTCTGCCTGTCTGTCTGTCTGCCTGCCTGTCTGCCGTTTCGTTCGCGACCGAGACGTCACTAAAGCAAAGTGATGTAAAACAACCACAAACAGACACAAACTGATCACAAAAGACAGAAAACAACTACAACGAGACACAATGCAATCACAATCACAGAGATGCAAAACAATCAGGAGGAGACACAAACTCTTTGCATCTTTGGTCAGATTCTTTGTGCGCACAAACATTCGTGGCCAATAAAGCTCACAGAGGAAAATGATTCGTAGACATAATTTCAGCCCTTCTTAGCTAATCTATATTTAAAGAGGAAGAAACAAATATGATCAGTTGTACATCTGATGAATGGAAATGATAATACCCTCAAACTAGATGACTTTAATATTAAATATAGCTTGAAATTCTCAATTAAAACGAATTTTATGGTGACACAAACATTCCACCCCTGTACTTATTCAGTGAAATAAAAACATCCTTTTACAGGAAACCTTACTTGAATTGTGTATTAAAGTTAATAAAGCCAATGAACCCGTGAATCACCGTCCACCCTCCGCAGCAGAGGGTGGCGCTAATGCGCCGCCGTTTTTCCTGCGGCTGCCGCGGCAGAAACGGTCAGTGCCGCCTCCCTCCGAGCCGGAGGCTGAACCGACACCCGAACATGTGGGCTACCCGCTGCCGTTTCAGCCGAGTCAGAGCTCCAGCTGCGAGGTGATGGCAAGGACAGGTAGCTAGTGGCCAACAACCAACCGGGTGCTACGCTTGTTATCTCTGAGGCCGTCTGTGCTCCGCCCCCTCACCTGTCCGGTTCCGCTGGAGAACCAGAACCCGTTTGGCTTCATCACCGCACCGCTGCTAATTCAGCTAACGTCGGCTAACCAGCTGCAGGCTCCTGAAAATGGCCACTGTTCCGATTCCTGCCGGTACCAGTGCAGTTTTACTGGATATTGAAGGCACCACCACGCCGATCACGTTTGTAAAGGTACGTTATATGAAACATAAATTCTGCTTTTCAGCATGAAATGCAAATTGATTTTAGAAGCTAATTGTGTAGCGCTCGATAACGTCTCCGGAGCCGTGCTAACAGATGGCTGTCACCGGCTGAACCAGCGACTTGTCTGGCTCCACCGTGTTTGGTTGTTGTGGACTTCAGCCTTAATTTAACGCTTCTTCATCTTTTTCTGCTCGTCTATAGATACATATGGTTGCGGTTGTTCTCTCTCTTTAACATTATCTCTCCATTCATTTGACGAAACCAGCTCGTTTTAAAATCTAACGAACAGATGGTTTAGTCAGGATCTGCGTGAAAAGTCTTCAGAAAAAGGCTCAATGCTCAGTTCAGTGAATTCAGTCAATAAACAAACAAATAAAGGCATAACAAGGCTTTTAAATGGCCTAAAGAAATAAATGAATAAATAAATAAATGCAGGCTTTATAAGATTTGTAAAAGGTCCCAAGTGAATGAATGGGTAAAAGAATAAATGAATGAGTAAATAAATAAATAAAAGAATGAATAAATAGATAAAGGCATTTGTAAAGTTTTAAAATGAGTCAGTGCTTTAGAAGGTTTTTAAAAAGTCTTAAATATTTTCCTGCTAATTTTTGACATTGTTGCTTGAAAAGTGACAGAAATGATTAATCGATATTCAGAATAGTTGCAGATTATTTTCACTTTTAAGTTCATAACTGATCCCATATAGAGCCTTTAGTAAAGAATACCTGCAGGTGCAGAGGATGTTTGCTTGTTATGGACCTTGTAATCAGACTGAACTGTCATTTTGTCACATTTTATTCTAGAGTCTTAAATAATATAGTAGAAAAAAGAATAGAGTAACGCACCTAATGACCCAACTTTCTCATTTTCAGGATACCTTATTTCCATACATCAGGGAGCATCTTGAGGATTACCTGTCCACTCACTGGGAAGAAGACGAGTGCAAAGAGGATGTTCATCTCCTAAAGAAACAGGTAAAAGGATGAAGAGTCTCCTCTCCTGATCGGAAAACACAAACCGTGCTCTGGTTCTCCTTTAACAAAAAGCCTGACTGTTGTTATAGATTGAAGAGGACATGAAACAGAACCGGGCGTGTCCCGTCCACGCCGTGGACCAGACGGTTCACACGGATGAGGAGAAGGCCATTAGAGAAGTGGTGGAGAATGTGCTTTGGCAGATGGCAGCAGACAGGAAGTCGACAGCACTCAAACAGCTCCAAGGTCACATGTGGAGGGCGGCGTACGCTTCAGGGAGAATCAAAGGCGAGTAAGTACACCGATCGTTTTCCTCGCTTCTAACTTCATACTCTGCTCTGACTCAGGTAGTGAGTTGGTAACGTTCCAGAAACATGATCAATACGAACACTTCCTGAACCAACAGGCCATCAGCCAGGACCGTTTCTCAACATCCATTACCATCACATGGAACAGGGAAGTTGGAAAACATGATGACACAGATGTGTCTCACACAGAGAATTTAATACGTTTAGGAGAGCAGTTACTTTAATGCTGAATCAGCTCTAAAGTACAGCAGTTTCCTTCAGTCTGTGGTGATCTGTCAGAAACCAGTCAGAGCTGAAACAGTAAACCCACCGATCGATCGACAGGTGTAATCAGCAGGTATTTTACAGGCTGAAAACAGTAGCAAGCCATTCTCAAAGTCTTTTATTTCTGACACTGAGAATTTAAACCATGTCAAACATTTTTATAGAATTAATGGAATGAGGTATATCTTCTGATGTTTGAACAGGATCTATCAGGATGTAGTTCCATCCATCAAGAGATGGAGAGGACAGGGCCTGAAAGTCTACATTTACTCCTCTGGAAGTGTGGAGGCACAGAAACTTCTGTTTGGATACTCTGTAGAAGGAGACGTTTTAGATGTAAGTACAACCACCTCTGATCGTGTGATTAACCCTCCTCATTTCAAACATACTGACTTTTTAATCAGTTTTTCTGGCTTTACTGTGAGTGAAGGAACTTGCTGTAAATGTTGTGGCTAACGAGACGTTTTGTGTTTAACGCTTTCAGTTGTTTGATGGACACTTTGACACCAGTATAGGAGCTAAAGTAGATGGAAAAAGCTATGAGAGAATTGCGGAGAGGATTGGCTGTCAGCCTGAGGAAGTCACGTTCTTGACGGACGTCACTCGAGGTAAATTTGTTTGTCATGTTTTTATGACTCGTCTTAAACTTTGGATCGACAGTGTGTACTCACTCATGGGTTTGTCATTGCAGAGGCTAAAGCAGCTGAAGAGGCCGGGGTGAACGTGTTGGTGGTGGTCAGGCCTGGAAACATGGAGCTGACGGATGAGGAGCGAGCTCACTATAACCTCATTACATCCTTTAACCAACTTGAACTGACGGGACGAGCTTAACACGGAGCGCGGAGGAAGACGACGAGGAGAACTTCTCTGACTTCATGTCATCATGACCTTTTCCGTCTCTTCTTCACCCATTCCCGAACCCCACTAAACCCCACCCCCAGCCACATGTTTCCACCGGGGCTTCAGTTAGCTGCCCGCAGTCCCTTCCTCCATGAAGTCCACCTTTCCAGTTCTTTCAGGATACTTAAGCATATATATGGAAACACATCTACGGAGCGTAACAGGAGCTGAAATGGAAAATCGATGGACTTTTTGATTGACTGAAAAGACAACGGAAACGCTGTAGCTAACAGTTGCCGCACATGAGCTGTGAGGTTATCTCACCTTTTTACCTTTTAGATGAGCTAGTCCTGAACCTCTTCAGTGTTAATCAGAACTTTCCAACTGTGTGTGAGTGTATTTTGTAAACATTTTCCACTCGTTTCCTCCCTCTACACGTACAGATGTGTTGCAGATGTATGACGTTTTATCCAGTAACAGAACTGTAATGTTTTAGAAAGTAGGACGACAGTAGAGATACGCTCAGAAGAGCCGCCGCCGCCGACAGGAAGTTCTCATTTCAAAGTGTGTTCCAATGTCTTTAGTTAATCCCCTCACAGGTGAATGGTGTCTATTTAAATGTGCCATCCTCGTGGTTCATATGTAACGTGGGTCCTTGGAAAGTTACCTAAAAATTGCCAAATTGATTATTTATGTGGGAAACATAATTGGTATTGTTCAGGAAACTTACTTCCAATAAAAATGCCTTGTCTCACACAGAAGTCGTTGTCCTCTAAAAATACTGTACATGCTTGTTTGTTAAATCTTAAAGAGTTAAACCTCACATCTAACTCTGAGCCAGAACACGGATAACACCACGGTTAAAGTGGTGATTTATGGTAAAACTTAACAGCAACTTGTCTTTCCAATCAGTCAATCAATCAATCAATAAAAATCCACTCCTGACAGTTTTCATTTTACTGAAGAACCTGTCCATGTGAAACCTCGATCAGTTTGCAGACACTGACAGTTTATTGATACTGATTGTTTCCTTCGCAAACGTGCAACATGGCGTTCATCGATTCAAACACTTGAATGTTTTTTAAAAAAGTTTAAAACTAGTTTTTCTAAATCAAACATCCTCTCTGGTGTGGAATACAAACGTTTACCTGCTTATAGATATAAAACTATGTAACACTCAAACATGCAATACATGAAGCACGAACACTAATGGTAACACAGATGGAATAATGCGTCTTAAAGTGGCTGATACGTGAGTTTCATGCACCTGGACCTGACGATCGTCGAACGTGACCCAGTGTAACGTCCCTACAGTTGGTCCGGCTGGTCCGGCTGGTGAGTGGACACCTCGGAGTGGGTTTCCGACAGGCTGACGGGACCCCCACAGTTGTCTGTGCACACTACGTCGAAGCGGTTGTGTCGGAACTCCGTGGCGAATGTGCCGAGGAAGATGAGGAAGAACATGACCAGCGCCCACTGGCATCGAGCTGCGTCCATGTGGAGCCTCTGGAAAACCAGGGTGAAATCTGCACCGGGCGGGTTCAGGCAAAAACATGCAAATGAAGGATTATAGCACATGAAAAGAGACGAGCTGACAGTCTGCATCTAGCTGCTTGAAACAAGCTTCTTAAAACAATAGTCAGGTGCTGACATGTAGACTGAAACGGTCTTTGCTTCTCTGAGTTCGTCTGAGTTAATCAAACAACACTGATGCCTTTTTGGTTCAGAATTTCCTTCTTTGTTTTTCCCAGATCAGTTTTTGCTGTGCTGATCTGCAGTGGAGGGACAGTAACACATAAAAGGGATTTGCTAATAAAAAAAAATACCATTATTTTGAAATATATCCACCTGAGATACAAAACCCAAAGTCCATCCAACAAAAGCAGGAACAATCAGACGATTAGCCGACAGCTACATTTCTCTCTGGTCTGGGTGAAAGGATACGGAGTACCATGCAGAGAGTGATGGATGCAGACAACAGGAAACGAACGATGGCGACCTTCCTGCCCTCGTTCTTCAGGTTAGCCTTCAGGGTGATGTAGGACTGCACCCAGCAGTAGACTGTTCCCAGTCCAAACGTCATGAAGGTGCCCGAGTTATGAATCGCCTTCTCCGTGAGCAACTGAAACCAAAATAAGAAAATGACCTGCAGGTGAGTCCATCTACACACTGGTATATAAACTGTACAGGTGTATCTGTTGGTGTTGTACGTTACCTGGAAGTTTCCAATGAGTGTCATTCCAAAGCAGCCAATGGAGAAAAGCACCAGACTACCAACATTCAGCCACGGTTTGTCTATGACGTGTTTCAGCTGATGGTATCTCAGGACGGCAATAATGAACCCTGGAAGAAAGAAGGAACCAAAGGTACATGATGAATGAGCAGCGGGATTTATTCTACTCACAGAGCACACTGCATGTTGTAGGGTAACTGCTGATATTCTGTTCTGAACAGATCCTTGTGCAGGATATAATGTTGTATGGAAGGAAAGTCAGAACGTTTTGAGACAGATAAACACGCTGGATGACAATAAGACAAATACTGAATATCTCAGGCTTGTACTTGCCGTCTTAATAACTATATTAACACGATCAACTTTGAGGCGTCTCACCCACAAACGCTGCCAAATTCATGACCTCGCTGAAGATGCAGCTGGCCGGTGGAAAGTTTCCTGCCATACTGAGACGAGAGGAGGAGAAAGGAGAGTAAACACAGCAGCTACTCCACACTTTTACTGTAAAGAGGAAACGAGCATGTACCTGATGTATGGAGGATATAAGGATCCATTTTTTTTCCTGAAAAATAAATTAAAAAAAAAGATTATTCCACAGTCATATAAAGATGTGTATCTGCACCACATAATACTGATGTAACTGATCTGATTCTTACCAGTGCTGAGAGCTCAGAGGTGAAATTTTCTCATGCTTTACAGCTACGAAATACCTGTTTACATGGATGAGAACACACGAGGGAGCATCATGTTAAAGACCAGTAAAATCACCATATACTGTTTTATTACCTGGGACAGAGCTGAGGTGTGTGATATGGATGGATTATGAGACGACGGGCCCCTGGGCACAGGCATGGAAACAGCTTCTGTGTAGTTGTTTTGTGTAACTGTTTCCTGAGACGCAGGAAAAATACCGGCACCGGACTGGGCCTGTGCCCGTCGGGCCCTGCTCCGTAATCCATCCATCCATGGAAACAACTTACACCGTCCACAGTCCAACAGCTGTACACGCAGAGAAGATGGGAGGCAGAAGAGCCCAGGGACTGTAGTTCCACATCTTGTCTCCTCTGACACCACAGAAGAAGAAGTTGTGCTACTTCATATGGATAAAAGATAATTTGCTTTTAGCTCGTAGTCAGTAAGATGGTAGGAAACATTTACTTAAAGCTATAAGTTATGGTTAAATTACTAATAATTTGTAAATCAGCTATAAGCCATTAACAGGAACAGCTTCTGGGTTGCCAGGTTGTGTTAATAATCAGGTTATAAATGGATTCTGGTCCAGGTGAGCTGGGTTTTTTAAGGTTATATGAGGTGGCTCTCTGATTGGTTTACTGCATGTCACGTCCAAAACACACCTATGTTCCACAGAGCGACCCCCGGCGCCCCTCCGTGTGCACACACACACTGCGGGCAGAAAACAGGATGTTGCTGTTGGTTTGTAAACAGAAAGTAACCGCACCTGACGGACGCGCCCGCTCGGACGCTCCGTGCCTCAGTTTCGGGTGGAGACTGTAAATACGGAGACTGAAGTCTTTAAAAACCCCCCGCGGCGCTTTTCCTCTGCTCTCCGGGGTTTTAAAGGTCCGCGATAAACGTCCGTCGCACGTGTAAAGCGGTTAACGACGCTTCCACACACCTGTAAACCTGTAGCGGTGTCGCTTCTGCAGCTCACGCCTCATATTTTCCCGAACAGTAGGATAGGATGTCCGGTTCTTCTGTACTTCAAAATAAAAGTCAGTGTCCTGACACGATGAGCTGATGGGCTTTGAGATGGACAGATGGAGACATAAGGAGCTGGTCCACTAATGCTGCCCCCCCCCCCCAGGGACCACAAAAGCTCAAGGTTTATTCCATATCGTTTCTGTCTCCATATCAATAACCACATGACATACAACATCAGCTGTGACAGGCCCTCCACCCACATGTCATTTCTACTTCTGACTGTTCAATTGTTTCAGTTCATTTTTTGCTCAGATGCTGAATTTTCCTAAATGACCTCGAACCAATGGACACAGAAAACCTGAGGCGACGTATCCCAGTCAAGGAAACTGGTTTACTATGAAGTGTGCTCTGTGCACTTTACTTGGAGGCAATAGTGGTCCCACAGCGAATGCCCCATGGCCCCAAAACAGGTTGATCTGGCCATGATAAACACAGATGACTACAGTATACACAACAGTGTCTCCAGTGGTATATACAAGTTTGCTTTTTGTGAATTACACAAAAACTTTATTTACCCTAACTCTTATTTTAAAGGATTAAATTCGGATCATTTGAGGAACTGAAAAAAAGATTGAATCTAAATGAAAAAGTGGATTTCTGGGAGTGTTCACAGCTGAAGAGCAGTTTGGGGTCTGTCCCTTTAAACTCTCCTCCTACATTACAAAAAAATCTCAAATACCAAACAATCAAATTGGAACGTGAAAGAAAGACAGGATGTTCATTCATTATAAAACTGTACATAGATACTTGACACACCTTTTTACACTTTCACATCTGGTTCAGACGTTCACGTTCTCCTCAGAATAAATGATCACCTCTTCGATCGGTTGATTTTTTCCTCTGGCGCCATCATCTGGCTGAAATTTGTCCAGCACTTCAGTTTATGACCTGAAAAACCACCGGGCTCAACGCTCCTTTAAAACAGCACAAACTCAACATTATGAGATCAAATCAAAATAATGCAACGTTATATTGTAAATAAATACTATTTATTGAAAATATTGCATGTAGTCAATCTAAAACAAAGACTTGTTTCTTTTATTAACAACATGAACTGAGGTTGACCACTCAGACTGGAGCCCTCATTATGGTTGGAATGAAAATCAAGTACAAGTCTGTGTCCAGTTTCCTTCGGAGGTCTGATTAATTAGCAGATAATTACCTTGAATGCCATTAAAGACGACGGCTAGCGCGGTGTTTAAGCATGCATACTTTAAAATTCCATAAAAGCACAGTCTCTTTTTAAAAAGTCCATTGCACTCTGCTGAGCCTCGGGATTACGCTGAGAAAAAAAAAACAAAGAAGAATTAAAAAACAAAAACATCACTAAACATCAACTGATGGGATTGCATTGCTTTGCATTGACACATCCCACACACTGACAACATCTTGGTCCAACGTGTTGTATGTAGTGACACCAGTGGTGAAAGTAAGTCAGTAAAAGCAGCTTTTAGAGTCCAAGCAAATGTCGTATTAGGTACATGTAGAAAAAGAACTGTACCTCCAAGCATTTCTTTAGCTTTAAATACTTAAAAGAGGGACGATTGGTTTAAAGTCTAACAGCTAATATCGTGTCCTGTTTTTAAATGAGTCCAGATTCTGTCTCCTGCTGTTCAAATGAACACACTTATCTATTCTAACTGCAGCTTCCTTATCAAATACATGCAGGCAATGATGCATTCACACGTTTAAAAAAATGAAGCATGGTTTTGTACTTTTTAGAGAAACTTATACATATTTATGATTATCAGGTATCTGAGGATTGTTGTAGTGCACAAATATCGAAAGGCTATAAAGATGAAACAAGCTAATATTTCTGAAATGACGACTTCTGTTTGCATCATCGCACAGTTCTGAGCCAAAAACCTGCTGCGCTGCAGTAACTTTAGGAATCGACTACATTTATTTTGGCGATCTCAGAGAAATGCCCTTAAAATTCCTGAATTTCCTGTTTGTTTTCTATATATTTTTATTTATGAATTGATTTTAGTTATGCTTCAGTTCGACTGCTGCATATTTATTCAAAGATTTTACATTAATTCATATGGCTGCAAATCTGAATGAAGAACAAACGTTTAGTGTTGACATGTTGGTGGATGAAGGTGGTATTTATTTTAATTCAACAGTCTCTAGCCCTTTAACTGTTGTGTGAATGTGTTTGCACAGGGCTCAGAGTTTACTTTCACCACTGAGTGCGTCTGGTATCATGGCTTGTGTTTGAGTTGAGTGTCAGGAAAGGTGAATGGCACAGAGAAGAATCTAACAGTATTTTCATACGTCTCAGAATTCTTCATCATTTGCATTGCGAGTCAAACGGAGCTCCCTCTGAAACAAGCGACCAACAGTTTCTAACCCCTGACCGGTCACTCTCCACCGTCCACCGGCCAAAGACGAGGACGAGTCTGGAGTTCCGTTTTTTGCCGGATCAGACCCCGAGTTTGTTGGCCTGCGTCAGCACCACCTTGAGTACGGGCATGAACGCTGATGTCTCGCTGAAGTTGCTGTTACTGACTATGTGAGTGTGGATGTTGAGGCCCTCCGTGTAGGACCGGGACTCTATGGTCCTGGCTATGTTGTGGAGTCCTCCTACGATGGCGGGAGAGAGCTGGAGAGCAGAGAAGCAGAAAGCGTAAGTCAGAAGTCAGAGCTCTCAGTTATTTTTGAAGGATGCGTGGACATGTTCGTTTTCATTTTCAGAGCGGGAGATTCTGCAGCCAGTTTTTCCTAAATCACATTTCTGCCCTGGGAGGAGCCAGAACGAGTTAAAGATGAGGCCGTGAACAGTCCTCAGGGTTGTTTTCAGTCTGGGTGGAGAGATCTGACTGTGAGGACTGGGTGGTGCCTGTTATTTTACATGCATGGTTGATGATCTGAGAAAGTGCTGAGTTGATTTTCATGGAGAGGAAGTGCTACTGATCTGTGATAAAAGACATATATGTACATTTACACATGTACAGTGTGGTTTCTTTTCTGCCCGTTTTCTGTATGTGACCTGTCCTTGAGTAAGTCCTTGAGTGAAGTCGGAAACTCACCGTCTGCTCTCTCAGTTTGTCATAAAGTGCTTCCAGACGTTTGTTGGCATCATCGAGCTTCCTCTTAGTTTGCTGAGAAAAGATAAAACAGAGTTCAGTTAAGCATCAACACACAATGATCCACCGAGTTAAAGCAGAGATAAGCTGTGTTGTTGTCCTCGTCAGGGAGTCTCACGGGGTCTGTAGCTACGGCCAAGCACTTCTGGATGAGCCCCTCGAACGTGATCTTCAGGACCATGTGCTCATCAGGGATCGGCTTCTTCATGATCTTCTCCGCTGGGATGGACTGCAGAGGCTGAACGGGTCAAACAGGGTAAGAATACTTCACAGTTATAAGCAGGTATAAGGACATTTCAGGTGTTTAATTAGTGTATTTGTCAGACATGAGCTCCTTATCACTGCAGAGCTTGTAGATAAATAAACATAAATGCAACTGAGTGAAACCAGCCATGGATGAGACCTGTTCACCTGTATGAGGTCTCCAGTAGGTGCTCCCGGTGCACCCTCCATACTGGTCTTGGGCATCGCAGGGTTCATGGCTGGAGGTGAGAGCTGCTGCTGGTGCATGCCTGAGTAGGGGACCTGGGCACCGTGCGCACCCTGGACCGTGGCCTGAGGGGCCCCAGAGGACACGGGCTGGGCCTGGGGGTCGGCGCCCAGCGGAGCCATGATGGGAGCAGTGATGGGGGCAGGAGGGGTGTAGTTCTCTGGAACGTGCTGAATAATGATAGACAGAATTTGTTTGAAACGTGCAACAACAGTTACACATGTGAACAGTGTGATGTGTCGTATGTTTACAGACACGATGCAGGTACGTAAGTCATTCAGCTGACTTACCTTCTTCTTTGGTGCTCGGCTCAGAGCTGGGGGGTCGTTCCAGCCGTTCTGAGGCCCTGCAGAAAAAAACCCAAAGTCCTAATGATTCACTCACCCTCACACGAACAGGGTACAGTCTGTTTTATCTGCTTTATGATCTGAAACGTGTTCATTTGTTAAGCTGCAGCTTTGATCATAAACTTGACAGATACTGTAATTAAACACCTCAAACCGAGCCCACTGATTGGCTGCCACACGTGGCTGATAAAACATTTTTATTCTGATTAAAATAATGTCTTTCATAATCATTTAACGATCAAAGTCATTTTCGCTGCAGCTTCAAATTTGTCTCAGCGATTCGGGAACAAGCAGTGAAAAAAATTAGTTTCAGCAAAGTTGGACTTTTTCAAATAAATGATTCAAGCGAGAATTAATCTGAAATATAATCATGATCACTCAGGTAATAACGTCTCTGTGCAGCGTCGGCAAAGCCTGATTACCTGTCGACCACAAATCTCTGAGCCAAACTGCATCTGTCATTCAGAATTTAGGGTTTCAGACATAAATATTTAACAAACAGATTCTGCTTATGTTCTGCATATAATTTTAAATTTTAACTTATTTTAAAAGACTATTAATGAAACCCTGTAAGAGTCTATAACTATTCCTACGGCACACTCCAGGCCTCATGTTAGTGTTGGTCTTACACCTTAAGGAGTTTAATGTTAAAGATGTTCCTGCTCTGATGCACCAGCTGCAGCTTTAAAACAACAACATGAATAAATTTACTCACTAAAACTGTAACTGCAGCAAATGAACTGGTGGTTAAACAGAGGAGACTGGAAGCATGTTCGAACGCAGAGGCTGAGTGAGTTTGTGAGGATGATCAGAGCCATGCAGACCTGTTCTCTGAGAGGCGGGGATCAGCCCGGGGTCAGGGTCGAGCTGTGTACCTGAGACTCCGCTCGATGGAGGAAGAGGAGGCATGTACGACACAGGAGATCCTGGCCCGCCATGCTGGAAAGACGCTCCGGAGGACGGAGGAGCGGGAAAGGACGAGGAAGAGGAGGAGGAGGCAGTGGGAAAGAAAGGCGGATGGGAGGGAGGAGAGGAGGACAGGCAGTGGCTGATGGGAGGTTGTCCAGGATAGAACGGAGGTACTGGCTGAGAGGGGATGGGCTGAGTGTACTGAGAGAGAAAGCCAGGGGGGTGAGGAGGGGAGGAGGGCTCTGCTGGAGGGGGAGGAGCAGCAGAGGAGGTGTACTGAAGAGGCTGATAGATAGGTGCCCCCCCAGCTCCAGGTGGGTACTGGTTGACCTGGGGGTAGGCTGGGGGTCACACAGGAAACAACAGATGCTGTTAGAGAAAAACTGTTGCATGTTATACAAACTGCATCATGCAACAGGAAACACACAGTAAAAAACACAAAGACTCGTTAGAGAACGTTTCATGCTAAAGTGCTTTACGTTTAGCTTGTAGGTCACAAAAGACTCAACAGGCAAAGAGATAAAAGTTATTCAACCCAGACTTTATCGTTTTGTTAGTGAGTGACACTGAGCACAGCAGCACGGAGGAGATCAGATACCAAAGAGCAAACATTTCCACAAGAAAATGTTTGCCTGCGTTTTAAAGACGAGAGGAGGAAGGTTGTGAGGCTCATGTGTCGCGTTCTGATGCAACCCTGTTTCCTGTGAACGTGCAGATGTTTGTCTAATGTACAAGATCATACGTAGTTCAGCTCCTTCTCCGCCGCACAGACTCTGAAAACCTTTTCACTGCTTTAAGTTTTCTAAATGTAAACGTGACCAACGTAAAACCTTCTCACTGGGTTACCACAAATTACCTGTGTATAAATGTCATTTTTAGGAAACAGGGTTGCTTGACGACAGCGTGTTTTACGCTCAGAGACGCTGCTTTTCTCGCCATATCAGAGATTATCTTCTAAACTCAATGACCCTGGTAGCAGCAGCAGAGCTAACTCTCCCGGCTTCAGTGGCCCGTTAAACACTTACGCTGGTACTGATGGGAGTACATGTACGCAGGAGTGGAGGAGGCCGGAGGTGCAGCGGCTGCGCCGGAGGCCGGCATCCCGTACATGGAGTTTGAAGGCTCCACCTGCAAAACACCACAAAAAGAAATGTGAAACCGTTCAAAATAAAAGACAGAGAACTGTTCACTGAGCTCTGCAGAAGAGGTTGGAGCCAGGCTTTTACCCCCGTGTGAGGACAGAAGACAGAGTGTGAGGACAGAGTTTAGTGTTGGAGACACAGGAAAGCTTCTGCTCTTTTGTGAGTGAGAAAATTCACAAATAAAATTCATATAACTGCTGCGGTTCAGTAGCATTTTGTTTGACAGCTAAGAACAGATTTAGAACGTGACGAGTCATGCAGTAAATCACGTTAATAATGGAGGTGCAGGAGAGTCAAACGGGAGACTGAATGGAGTGGATGAATCACAGCAGACGGAGAAAACAGTCGGCGATGGGCAGCTGCGGGGGAAGGCATTACCACAGACAGCACAGTAGCCAAAGAAGAGTTTAAGATTTCAGACGTTGCTTCGATCAGTGAAAACAGTTTCATCTGCGTGCACGAACATCAGCAAAGGTGTGTGTCGAGGTTGGATGGGTGGTCAGAACGTGTACCTGCTGGTCTGA
The DNA here is from genome assembly GCF_017976425.1 of Toxotes jaculatrix. Taxonomy (NCBI): domain Eukaryota; kingdom Metazoa; phylum Chordata; class Actinopteri; family Toxotidae; genus Toxotes; species Toxotes jaculatrix. The sequence continues at coordinate 23,426,176 of NC_054409.1, read as the reverse complement.
GGCGTTGCCTACTTGAAGAGGAGGAGGGACATTGGGGAGGGCTGTGGGAGTTTGGTTACTCCAGGAGGTGACAGTGGAGGCAGCCCTCACCTGAAGCACACAGAGACACACGGCACATACCAATGATGGCCGCAGCACGGGGAGGGAAAACACCAAACAACACCACGACGCATGAGCATTGGACCAGCGGACACGAGAGAGGACGTAATAAGAGCCAGGGTTCAAATAACAGGAACCGAAAAACAAAACATGAAAACAAAGTTTGTAAAGTCCTTTTCTCCCAAGCACCAGTGGAATAAACACACAGCACATTTATCATTAATATCCGGTGCTCAGCATGTAATTTAAACCCTGGCTACAATGGAATTCCAGTCAATGAAGCGACTACAACACAACAGCAAACTGCAACGAGAACTTCACCAGGTGGTTAGTTGGTGTGGAGATGTGGAAAAGAGCGATCAGAGCTCAGGTTTAATAAACACCCGACTTAAATCTGAGTGAATCCTGATGTCTAACGGTTAAAAATCTGAACATAAAAACTCCAGAATCCACGTGTTACAACAATACGAACACACAAAAGTCATGCAGACGCCATTTCTCACAACTAAAGGTATAAAAGAACAATGTGTGCACACAGTTTTTCCTACATGTGTCTGCAGGTGATTAAATACAAAGGTGAGAGACGAAACCTCAGAGTAAAACACTGTTTGTTCAGATTTCTTGCCAGTTTCACTGATGTGTATTAGTCGGCAGTCTCAGCACGCATGTCAGGAAAGGCTGAGAGATTTAGCATGTGAAGACTGATCTGTGCAATCACTCAGTAAATCCCATTAATCACTGGAGCGGGGAAAAGTATTGATATGTGAACACCTGATAAAAGGCAGAGCTAAGTTTCATCTACGACCATTTGATGAGCTCAGATTTGCAAAATCACATGAATTATTGTTTATTATTTATTATTTCTGGCAAACTTTTTTAGTTTTAGACTGTTTTATTTTGATTTTTATTCATATTCTTAGCTGTTTGTGTTGCATTTTAAATCTGACAAAACACTAAACTTTATGCGTCTGGTTCCTGGTTTCACAGATATTATGAATAAAATCATTTCAAAGCGAAGAACAGTTAAAAAGAATAATAATAATAATAATAATAATAATAAATAAGAGGAACATACTGGCTGGTAATACTGCGGCTGTGCAGGGGCAGAGGCAGGTGTGAGCATGGGAACCGGAGCCGCCGCCGTGGGCTGAGGGACCATGGCGGGCTGCACCGGGGTGAAGGGATGCCGGGGCAGGGCCGAGCCATGCCGAGCCTGAGGGGCAGGCTGCTGAGACCGAGCTCTCTGGGTTTGCACTGGAGCTGCAGGAGCCACCGCCTGCTGCCCCAGAGCCCGACTGAGACGGTCACGAAGCTGCTGTACGGCAACCTGCAGGGGACAAAACAGGACAGGTACATTTGAACTGTGTAAACTCTAAGTTACATCTTTTTTTATTAAGTTCTAGTGCAACTGCAGTTTGTGTTACATACCTGGTTGGTGTTGTCAGGCAGGTAGGCGATGGCAGTGGACAGACTGCCCTGCGAGGCCAGCAGGCTGGCGTACTGGCTCATCTTCTCAGCCAGCAGGATGCCAATAGCAGCGGGACCAGAGCGCTGGGTCTGCTCCACTGCACGACGCAGCACCACCACCTTCTCCACCAGATCCTGAGGGACAGAAACACGGGGAAACATTTGGAAACTTTGAAAATGGATGTGATGTACGTGGTTATTTACATATAAAGCAGGTTAATGTCAGGTCTGAACGGGGCCTTAGATACAGAGCTGGTGTCACTCTCTCAACACACCTGGAGGGAGAGAGGACAGTGTCCGTCCTGAGCTCTGGTCCAACAAGACACGAGTTTCTCCACGTTACCAGCACAGATGTAGCACAGACAGGCCTGAGCCTGCAGCTGAGCGTCCTCTGCTGCTTCCAGTCTGCCCCCGAGGAGGTCTAACAAACAGAGACGTTCACTTAGAGGGAATAAGTTGATGGCTGAGAGACAGAAGGCAGCTGACCCCTGATGTAACCCTGACCCCTGATATCAAACAACAAAACACATGTGAACCAACCACAGAGGGAGGAGAACTCCTCAGGCTGAGCGTAGGTCATGACGGCAGCTAGAGCCTCCCTCCAGTTCTGCAGGTCGCACGTCTTCAGGATGTCATGCCAGTCTTTCATCACCACTGCACTGATCAGCTGCAGGAAAACAAAAACACAGTTATATCACTGACAACGAACCCGCACTTCATAAAACCTCAGAAACTGTTACACACCTTTGTTATCTTGCTGTGTGTTTTCGTGAAATATTTCTTCTGGGTTTTCTCCAAGAGTTCGGCCCCGCCGGCGATGGCCAGGATGATGCTGTCTGCCATCCGGTTGTCATGGAGACAGAGGTCCACAGCTCCCTCGAAGTCTCCGGTCAGCAGAGCCTGTGTGATCAGCCCGTCCACATCTTGCAGGGAAACAAAAAGGTGTAAATGTTCTACAATAATCAAACACTACAGCCACAGATCTTAAACACGGACACAGCTGGTACCTTGACTGATGCTGAGACTGACGCCTCCTGCAGGGGTTGGAGCTGGGGCTGGGACCGGAGTGGGCTCCTGAACTGGAGCTGAGGTCTCAGCTGGACTGGACTCCTCCTCCACCGGTGCAGCCACCTCCTGAAACAACAGGGAAACATCTCATGATCATGAACACACTAAAAATACACCAGTGTGTGTGTGTGGGCACACAATGAACCCCAACAAGTAATCAGATAATAAAACAATAATACATTCTAAACAATAATTACTGGTTTGGGTTTGTTGTGTATTTTTTATATTATTAGGCAACTTTTTTTTTTAACCAACCACTTCAGAGAGACGGATGAGGACATGAGAAAAGCTCCTGTTTTATTCTTTGTCCTCTGTCCAATGGTTTATTTCAGTCTGGACTAAAGTTGTGGACTGAACAACCAAGAATCTGTCTCCCACAGCAAGAAAAGTAAAACTAATAGAAACAACCCGATTATACGGTTTGTCACATTTAAAAGGCCCCTACACAGGTGTCAGGTGTCTGGCCCTGTACCCACGCGTGAATACTGCCCACTCACAATGCACTTAACACTCACTGGATGTGCATCAATATCCCAGTATACAGAGCTAAGTGTATCCCACAATCCATCAGTCTACTGCTGCACTCAAGTCCAGTTGCTGGAGGTAATGAGTCCATTAGCTGGTTTCAGGGACCGACAATAATCAACAAACATGAAGCGGCTGAAGTGTGTGACAGAATATTATTATTCTTGTACAAATGCAGTTGTGGCAGAAGCTCCACCGCCAGTTTTCTATACATGATGGGTGATAGTGATGTATCACCCATCATGTAAACATACAGATTAAATATCATATACTCTATAATCATAAGTACCTGTGCAAACCAGCTGTGTTTACTTTTGTGTCTATCAGATGAGTTCAACAGTCATTTAGAAGTCAGACCAGAAGACAGACAGCATCTAAACATGAATATAAATATTAAATGATGAAGTTATACCTCCTCTAATGGGATCTCCTCCCCCTCCCCCTCCTCCTCAGCCTCCCCCTCTGGGAGAACCTGGTCCATAATTTCTTCCGGCTCACTGAGAAGAACATCGTCCTCTGGATGTTCTGCCTCTGGCTCTTCAGCCTCTGGTTCAGGAGCGGCGTCAGGTTCAAGCGTGTCAGCCGGCTGAAGGTTCGCCGCAGCGATCATGTCGAACGCCGCCTCAGGATTGTCAGCGGGCAGCACGAGGCTGAGGCCTGGTAAAGGCTGCAGGACGGCGGGAGCAGGCTCCTCCACCTGAGTAATGAAGGAGAGACAGAGATGAAAACTGAATTTCAATTTTAAAGTAAAGCAGAGGACGGAGGAGGCTGAGATGAACACACACAGGGATCATTGGGGGAAAGTCAAATGTGTTCGACAGTGTGTGCAAATTATTCCAGCTTCATCTGAGCAGTTTCAAAAAGTGAAGCTATATTTGTAGAAGTGACGCGAGGCGTCATTGCAACACTTCCTTATTACAAAACACGAGAGAGACAGTTTACAGCAGCTCAGCTAAGAACTGAGGCACTAATTACTGCCGGTCGCTCATTGTGGTTGTTCTGTCAGTGAAAGAATGTGTGCGGCACAGTTAGCAAGAACAAATGTGGCGTGGTGAGGTAATGGGCAATTTACAGGCATCTCAATGAGCTGGGAATAGTCTGTAGCTGCTAAATGCTCCTCTCTGAGTCTGTCTGCTGTTTGCTGCTGAGCAGGTAGTGAACAGCGTCTTTTCAGAGCTTCTCCTCTGAAAACAGCTTCCTGCTGCAGCTGAAAACAACATTATGAGACGGTGAGAGTGAATCAGAGCAGTACCCACCCCCCCAAGATAAAACCACAACCTGTTGTTTTGAAACCTCTGTTTTTACATAAACAAACGTACCTTCAGAGGGTCCGCAGGCTTCTCCTCCAGTGCTGCTGAAATCTGACAACAGATGGACACATGAATTACAAGATGTGCTGAAAGATCAAAGTGTCAAACCAGCATCACATGAATAAACATCTCACCTTTAAGGCTAACTCCTCTTTGTTGTAGCCCAGAAGCTCCAGGAACTTGTTGCGGATATCGCTTTCAAAATTAGCCTGAAAACACAAAAACTGTCACATAAACTTAAAGAGTGATGGTACTATTATTTATTGAACACTGCACTGTATATTTTCAAGTTTATTCTGACTTTTTAGAGCAGGCTTTTCTAAGAATTTCATACCTTGAGGAAAGACCAAACAGTCTTTTCAAACTCGTTCTCAGCTGCATCAACCTTTTCCTGGCAGAAATCCACGAAGCTGCCCGCGCTCAGAGTGGCCTGCAGCTGATCGGAGCGCTTCAAAAAGGCTGTTTCTGTAACAACCTGACTGATATGTACAACGTGTGACGTGGGCTGCTGAGGCTGCTGAGCGTTCGGCTTTCCGTTCTCCAGAGACACCAGCTTCCCACCAAACTACGAGTGAACCAAAGCCAAGAGAATGTGAGTGTTTCTGATGCTGAAATGCTAACACTGGTGAAAGCTAAAGGAATGGGACTCACGGCAAACGAGGCTCCAACAGGTCTGCGGATCCACTTGGGTGGCTTCTTCAGGGGGTTTACTGTGGCTGGAGGGGCGGCGGTCTGGGGCAGCTGCAGAGGGGGCAACGTTTGCCCGGTGCCGAAAGGATCCATGTTTCCAAACGAGTTGCTAATCTGTAACAGGCACCCAGAGAGAAGTTAGACACGAACTAAGATGCCTGAAAACAAATGATCTGTCCGTCCTCAGGTCAGCTTATTTACACAGTCGCCCTCTGTTTACAGCACATAACCTTACCTGGTCGGCGTGTCTCTGGCTCTGCGCCTGGCTGCTGCCTCCCATGATGGAATAGATGTCGATGTGTCCGTCAAAGCCCGCAGCCGACAGCACCGCGGGGTTCCTGGGGCACCACTGGACGTCAAAGCACCACTGGCTGCTGGTGGGCAACTCGTACAGCACCTGAAGAGTCAAGCAGGAAATTTATTTAGAGGACAACAGCAGAACAGTTGTTTCTTCATCAGGTCTTCATCAGTCCATGTCTAAATGACATTTACGCTTTTACCTCTGCTGTGTTGGGATTCCAGCACAGGATCCGGTTGTCCTTCCCACAGCTCAGGAGCAGCTCGGGATCAGCCAAGCTCCAGGCGATGGACAGGATCCCTCTGCACAGAAAGACCAGTTCAATTATGGCTTAAAAAGCAACATGATTTAAGAAATCCACTGAAAATATCACAAACCACATCCTTTAAAACCGCAAAGGAAGATGAAAGTTTGGTATTTTTTGGAACTAAATTTAATAGATGCATTTACCGTGAGTGATTCTCAAGAATCTTGAGAGGAGAGGTAGCAAAACGTAAGTCCCACATCTGGATCACTGGCATCCGATCGTCCTCTGAGGCCAAGACCAGCTGAGTGGCCACTTCTGGGTTCCAAGCCAGTCCAGAGCAATGCATCTAAAACCAAAGACAGGCACACAAACGTTTTTGATAGTGAGAAAATAAAACACTTTTCTTTAGTCCTAGTTTGTAAGACTTCATCTTACTGCAGGAAGAACAACGTACTCTGTTGCTGTGGTCGCTGACTTTAATAATGAGGTCATTCTTGCGAAGGTCCCACACCGAGGCTCGGCCGCTCGGGCTGGCAGAGGCCAGGATGTGTTGGACCTGTCTGTTCCACGACACGCAGCTGATGTCCTCCAGGGGCTTTAAGACAAAACCATGAGCTTTTATTGCCACACAAACTGCTAAAATCATTACTTCTATGCATCTGATGATACAGATGATGTCTTAATTAAAAGTAAAGTGTGGCTGACAGATGTTAAAATCTACCTGAGTTTTAGGTCCTGGTGTCATAGGAGAACCAAAGTTGTTCATGTCCCAGATATAGATTTCAGACTCATTCCCACCTGATGCAACCAGGTTTGTCTGCAATGAACAGAAAACAAAACACAACCTGAGGAACAGCAGCAGGTTACATGCACATGACATTCAATTCATAGACGCTGGATCTAATGGATCATACCTGAAACGGGTTGACATCGAGAGCTCTCACTGGCCCCGTGTGCCTGTCGCTCTCAGCGATGATCACATCGCTCTCTCCAGCGATGATCTTTGCAGGGTCGTACAGGATGACGTTGCCGTTCTCACCTCCGGCGATGAGGACACCGGACGGGTGACCTTCTGCGTCCATCCCATACGGACCCCACACCAGCTTGTGGTATCTGTGGCCAGAAAAGAAAAAAACACATGCCTGATGAACAGCAGCACAATAAAAAAAATAGAAACTTCTGGAGCAAGAACCATTGGCAGATTTATTTACTCATTTCATCTTCCTAGAAAAAAAGTCTAACTAAATATCTTTGGTTTCTGGACTCAACAGATTCATAGATAATAAAAATATTTTTTTAGTTGCAGGCCTAAAACAGCCAACATGAAAAACACAGCCAGCAGTTTTTAGTACCTGTGAGTGGAGGAGAAGCTGCCACATGACTTCATGTCCAGAGCTGGCTCAGCCAAGTCCAGCTCGAAAAACTCCAAGGACGCATTGGTGCTGAAGGAGGCATCCAGCTGCTGGGCTGATGTTCCTGCAAGAAGGGGTCAGTCGATGAATCGATTAGACAATCAACAGAAAATGTTGTGATACCTGATGATTACAGGTTCTGTAATACTGGTACTGTTCCTTTTACCCGTGCTACACTGAAGTAAAATGATTATCTTGGGGTTTTGAATTACTGCTCAGATAAAACAATCATTGACAAAATTATATAAAGTGCTAAAGTCAAAACACCAGACAGCAGCAGCAGCAGGTCTGTGCTGGTCCGTGTTACATGCTCGTACCTGTAGCCAGGTAGATGGGGTGGTGCTGAGCAGGACTCCAGCTCTGGATGGCCGTGCGGTTGATCTCTTTGAGTTTCATTCTGGAGAACGACAAGTGCAGATTTTGAACGATCATGCTGTAATTACAGTGATTACAGATGTATTTTGTGTGGCTTTGAGCCTATATTGGTGGGCTCTGCACTGGGTTTATGGATCAAAGGACATGTTCACATTTTTTCAGAGAAATTCTCAGTGCTAGTTCTTGCTAAAATCACAGATAAAAACATACTATTATTTCATTTAAAAAATAAATGTCTTTTAATACCATATATAGTCTTTTTTGCAAACCTACATAACTGCTTGCTTAGACCTGCAGATACCCAGGATATTAATGCTTTATGCAGCTCTGCAGAAACTGAGTAGTTTTTACATTCACAGGTTAACATCGGTACATACAGTGAGCTAGCAGTAAGCTAGCAACCTCAGGAGTGACACAAATACACAGAAACGTGTTGTCACCTTTTGTACATGGTACTGTATGTACTAGCACAGATACAGGGGGACAGATAGATAGCCAGTTAGCTGCCTGTGCAGAATACAACAGTGAGGACAGTTACACACACAGGGATCTTATTACTCCACTAAAGCGGCTTACCTTCACTCCTTTGCTTCTTCTTACATGAACGCTCACATAAAATAGGTGACAAACACAGAACAAGTTCCCCTTTCGTTTCTGCTCGAGGATTAACGGCTGTGAAAACACAAGAAGAAGAGGCTACCGGGTCCCGGCTGCGGACTGCAGACGGATTTCCACGTCCTCACTGGTCTCCATCAACGTGGCACTGAGTAACTGTCTCCTCCTACCACGAAGAAGAACAACAGCTTCCGGGGGACGTCCCGATGCCAGCTAGCATCATGCTAACAATGCTAACGTCCACGTTCATTAAACAAAGAGCTGGTTTTTTTAAAATCCTCTTCAAACTTATTAGAAAATCGCCCGAAACATCCCTGATTTTGTTTAAAAATATAGGTACTATGGCATTTCATACTATTTTCTTGTATTGAGTCCTTTTATTCATTTTTGCAAAGCCAAAACTCAGTTGTAATTATTTTTTTCTTTTTCTGTCTTTTATATTATTGTTAGGTTATTTAAATTTCAAATTGCGACAGCAACAGCACAAAAACAAAGAAAAAACAACTTAAGGTTACAGTTTCATAATTTTTTTTAAACTGGTAAGAGAATGCATAATACAAGTAGAACATTCTACATTTATAAGGATTAAATATGTAACAACTGTGTTCAGTTTAATTTGTTGTTAATGTAATTTTATGTTGAAGTATTTCTTGTATATATATATATATGCAATTATTCTAAATCGCCAGCAGTGGAAGACGTTTTCAGAGTACTGCTAAGTAGCAATACCACAGTGTAGAAATACTATTACAGATAGTCATTTGTTCGGAATTTTACATTGCAGGAGTGTAAAACGACATCAAACAGAATAAAAGGAAGTAGCTATCCCACTGCCACCCAAGTCAATACACCCATTATAAACAGGAAAGTCAGTCTCATAATTTACCCACAGATACCCCACCATTGAAAAACCAACACACACACACACAGTGACTTTGCTTCAAAATTTTTGTGTTTATTTGGAAATTAACAGCTTAAAATAAAAACAAAGACAAACCAGTCAAGTGCTCACGGTAGATGCGCCCTGAGTTCTGCATTCAACTCCGCAGGTCGACCCTGAAAGGACAATGCAGATAGTAAACTGAAAGTTTACACTCACATCTCTTCTACACCAAACAGCAACAGCGAGGTCTATATTTGGAAGATGAATGCCAAAACCCTCATTTAGAAGTTCATAGTTAATCTTCCCCAAACATATGAATGGGTCAGATGGGTAGTGATTGATATAATCATTGGGATGGACATTCACTATACTAGATAAATAACAAAACTGCAGTACATACGTTTATGGCGCGTCCACAAAGCTCATTTCACTGGAACCCCTCTGCTTCAGCTGATCTGTAAAAAGATTTACAGATGTTAACAACGTATTAGTCATTTAACCTCACAACCGTGTGCCCGTTTAGCGCGTTTGTGATATTGCACAGAATACACCGAAATGTTGTACAAAAACCACGCGTTAGGATAAAAGGACGTACGCCGAATTAGAGAGATGCTGTTTAAACTCCAGAAAGTGTCTTGAACCGTGTTCTGTTCCTTATTTATATTGATAAATACGCGCACTTTTACCAAATCACATTTTTTAAAACTGGAGTTCGGCGTGTCGCTTGACTCGCACACTAGCTAAAACTTCTTGACCACGCGGTCTAATTGCGATGTTGGGTTTACCACATAAAACGGGCTAATTGCGCTGTCCATAACACGTTAACACCAAAAACAAGAGAAACAAATGACTTAATTTACAACACACTTACCTAATTAACGTACAAGCCTCCCCACGTGTTGCTATACGACTTCAGAAAAAGTCACTGAACAAAACCTCGTTTAAAGATCACGCTCAAAATACAGGAGCAAGTTAGCTAGCTACACGTACCGACTGCACGTATTTAATATGCACAATCAAACACTAGCAGGTAAAAGTTAACTTTGCTCATATCATTTGACTGCGTTCATCCAACATGCTACACATCTACTCTCCGCCCAGCTTCCGTTTTTCTTCTTCTGGCTTTTTGATTTTTAGCCACAGACTGTACATAAAAAAGTTTTACCGCCACCTATGGTTCCGGAAGCACAGCGTTACAATGTGCCGCCTTTGCCTCAAAGTAATAAACATTAAAGAGGAACTAACAATTTTCTACATTAAAGTTTCTTCAGAAAAAAAAAAGTTGTATGAGGTCGTTTGCCTCAGAGATGCCACCAAAATGGTGGCGTGTGGAGTTAGAAAGAAGTGAACTTACCACAACCCAGTGACACTCCTCCTCTCTGACTGAAGATAATGGCTCCAAGGTACATCAGTTGCCTCTGGCATAACACACCTGATTCTCCAACCGAGCTGAGTTGCATTGTGGGTAATGTAGGAGCCACATTGACGGGGAAGAAGAATGTGTGCAGTGAAAAAGACAATATTTCTGCTTCTGCTGCATCGATTTGGATTCTTTTTGTTTTAATCAGGTCCTTTAGCTTTGTCTAAAACACAAAGGCCTGATGGGTATTACGTGTTAAGTTAAACTTCTGATGAAATTAATTCATTTTTCAGTCTTTTTTTTAAATGTTATTCATAACCGAATTACTTCCTATCAGCCTTGGACGGGCCAGGAAACTATAACTTTCTCTTTGTTCTTGCTTGACTCAAGTTAATAACAAGTGTCAGGAACAACACTTAACAAATCTCATTTATTTTTCAGTTAATGGTGTTTCGATGCACAGTAAGCATGTGACTAATAAAACAGAAAACAGCACCAGGAGAAATGTGTACTTCTGCCAATCTAGCCAGCTATTCTGAACAGTGCTGTCTGTGTGTCTGTCTGTGTGTGTGCGTCTGTGTGTGTGAACATAATGCATTATGTGTGTGCATTCATCTTTACAATTGCATTTAGGATAAAACCTAATATTGCCTCTACTCATTTTCATTGAAACAATTTAGCCTAGCCTTGGTTAATAATTAACAGTTTGCAGCACTATAAGCCACACAATATTAGCGCTCACAATGATTACAAATACTTGTCAAAGTAAATATCAAAAGATACATGTTCTGCTCTGTTCGCCTACTGTAAGCACAAACGAACTGATTACATCAAAATTACAGGCATTCTTTTCAAGACCCGCAAAATAGGAAAGAATAAAAGAAAAATAGAATAAAAATGGAAGAACAGAAGTTTGGAGAAAACAGATTTGATAGAGCCTTGAAGGGAAAATAAAGTGAAGAGACGTTTAAATTCCTGTTCAGCACTACCTTGCTCAGTCTTTTCTGTCCATCACAGCCAGGTGAACGAGTGTGTTAACAGTTCTGAAGGCAGATCCATCAGAGGTGGGCTCCTCTGTCCATTTGTCCTTCAGTCAGTAGGTGAACAGTGCAAACAACTGTTCCATGTTTATTATTCCAGCTGGCCTTAGCTTGGCTGGGGCAGGGGAATCCGTCTGCTTTCAGGACATTGTTCTGCCTTTTGATGAGGGAGACAACCTGTTTCCCTGCAGGTGAGAAACCCCAGGGGTCCGAGACACAGCGCAGAGTAATCCATGCCTCTCTGCCCCAACAGCTGGGGCGGGTTAGAGGGTGGAGGGCCTTAAGACTGCTGGGCCTAGCAGTTGATGGAGGCACAGTCTGCTTTGGCTTTTCCTGCGGAGCTGATTATCCTCATGAGGCAGTGTCCGAACTCCTCCAGGATCATCCTCTCTGCTTCAACCTGAGGCTGATCAGTCAGTTCTGCCTTTTTGGCCTGTTCCAGCAGACACTCGTACGTCGCCTCCAGCACCTCCTTTGTTACAAACGTATACGGCAGCCTGCGGGGAACGAAAACAAGACCTTAGGAAGCACATACATCATCCTTCATGTCGTCAGACACGACTGTCTGATAGCTGAGGTGGTTAGACCAGTTGTCACTTGTAAGTTGTTTTTTTTTTAGTGTTGGTACAAACAGTTTTATCTGTTTATTATTTTTCCACACGGGGCTCATATAACACCTGCAGAGGAAAGCTCATACATTACCTCCCGCCTCCACTTGAAACCACAGGTGTCGTCCGCATGAGCAGGTCTGAGATCTGTGACGACAGCTTGGTCTTGGCTGCAGTCTGCTGCTGTACTCTCACTTCTGCTGCGTCGGCCAAGTGCATCAGCGTCTTCCTCTCCGGGCTCTCTTCGAAGTTCTTGCAGCCAATGCATTTACAAATGGAAGAGCACATGATCTTCGCCTTCAAGTTGGAACAAAGGAAATAAACAAATGTCAGTATATTAGTCAATCAGAAGTGAGAAAAGCAAAATACATTTACACATAACGGCTCCTGCAAACGGTGCAGTAAGGGAAAACCCACCTCGTAGCACTCGCAGTAGTTCTTCAGGCAGCCCGACCGTTTGCAGTTGCAGCCTTTGCTGTGTCGACGGTCTGACTCTCCCTCTTTTCCTTTGCCAATTTTAGGTTTGAAGGCCTCTGGATTTCGATCCAGACACGTCTGTGAAAACAAATTTTCACCTTAATTCATCTGCCCGACACGAAGCAGCTCCAGACAAACAGCTCACGCACACCAAACTCCTTCCTTACCTTTATAGCTTTGAGACGTTCTGTTTCATGTTCTAGGTTATTGAAGCAGTTATTACAGTTGCAGTTATTGCAGAACTCTCCATTTGCAAAGCAGTCACAGTATCTGGAGGAAGAGAAACAGAGGTCTGCTGAATAAAACTCTCTGAATAAGACTGTGAGTTAGCAGCTTATTTCTTAGTGCTCTCCAAACGCAATGAAAAGTGGACTGTCATCTTTTGTTATTTTCCCCAGTACTTAATAAAATACTATGGATACAGCTGAAAGTAATGATTACTTGAATTATTGATTAATCCATTAATGATTTCTTTGGATTAAGATTAATCTTTTGGTCCATAAGATGTCAGAAAAAAGAAAGCTCAAGCTGGAATACTAAAATCGCTTTTCTGACTCTGAGTCATTCAGGTTAATATCATTAAATTCACACTGAAGAACCAGAAACTCGTCTAATTTTGGCTTTTTTGAATTGAAATGAATGAAAAAATGAATTAATCTAATTCTACACCCTTTCGTCAAACACATACAACAAATTAGTCTCAATGGCAGTCTCACTTACAGTTTGAGACACTGTGACTTGGTGCAGTTGCACGGTTTCCTCGGTCTTGAGGTTGTTTCTGCTGTTGACAAGCTGTGAGCGAATGAAAAATTTTGCTTAGATTAAACTGAAATCATTGCACACAGGTAATGACTTGGTCTGTACACACAATAAATAAGAAAATGAACGTCCCCTCTTACCCATTAAGTGGCAATCTGGCCTGAGTCTGGATACCTGTGGACGCAGGGAAAGCAGAGCTGCTGGCGGGGGTCACAAATGGTGACTGCTGGAGCTACAGGAAGGCAGAAAACACAACGGAAAAGTCTCAACACATGCACAGAAGATAGAAAACCCCCACAACAACCCCACACCAAAAACCCCACTAACCTGTGTAACATATTGTGCTGGTACAACGGCATAGCCCACGTTCCCGCCTCCAGGAGCTGGTGCCAGGACGGTGCCTGGAGGGAGGTTGGTGAAGTTGGGCTGGATCTGGGGTAGAGGAGTTGCAGGCATGATCAGGCGTTGCTGGGTCTGAGTGGTGGTTACTACCTGTGCTGCTGATGTCAAGGGCTTAGGTGCCACCTGCAGGGAATACAATCCATGAATGCAGCTCAGAAGAGATTCCTCAGAAAGCTCTGTCTGAGTAAACATAAACAGGATGTCCAAAACAAACAGGAAAACAAAGGTACCTGTTTCATGGTCTGTGCTGGGACGATGGGGACAGACATCCTCACTGCTCCTGTACTGACCACCATAGGTTTAGCTGTGGGATGTTAATCATCATAAGTTACCACAGAGGAGTTTCCACATTTGCCTTTGATAAACAACATTTTACTACCAGATAAACTATGAAAAGGTCAGTACATAACTCACCTGTCTGTATGGAGCTGGTGCTGGGACCACTGGGCTGTCCTGTGCTGCTCGCTGTGGTCGCTGTGACGAGGCGGACGTAGTGAAACCTGCTTCCTGGCACCTGAATCTGCTGCACATTTGGCTGGGTGGCCAGTGGGATGATGGTCTTGAACTGGGAGCCGCTGACTCCTCCCACAGCCACAGACTGCACTGGTTTAATATTCTGAAAATGTTCAGATTAAAAAAATATTTGTCTTTCATTATGGAAGTTGAAGAGCAACAACAGGGAGGAGGAACCTGATGCAGAACAACATCAAAAAATACTGAGGAGAAGTAAGATTAAACATAGCACAATTTATGCTCTGTAAATAGCAACAGAGTGCAGACATCCTTCACACAGTCGGGAAGCAATAAAAACACACACACTGAACTCAAGTGTGCTTTACTGCGCAGCTGTATTTATATATATATACACATTATCAGTGGGGTGGCATGTGACAGTAGCTACTGCTGAGCCATGGTATAATGGCCCTGCTTAGGAGCAGGTGACAGGGCTTTGAGTATCAAATGTCAGAGATGAAACAGTTGATTAGTTGGTTAGTTAGCTGCAACTAACAATTATTTCTATTGTTGATTAATCATTTGGTCAATACCATATCTGAAAAATAGTTTTACAAAGTGCAAGTTGACATGTTCAAATTCCTCGTTTGGTGCCAAAGATATTCAGTTTACTCGCTTGGAAATTGGAGAAAAGCTGCATATGTTTGTATTTAAGTGACAGGAACAACTTAATTTTTATACATTATTCCTTGAAAAATGACTAAAGATATTACGGAATTATTAAAATTAATTTTCTTTCCACTGACTAATTGTTTTAGGTCTAGCTGATCAGCAGAAAATTCAGATAGAAGACAGAACAACATCTGTTTCTAGTCTATAATTGGTGTTACCTGTGTCGTGCTTTGGCTGGTGGCCACCTTGACTGGAGATGCCGATGTGGACTGCTGGACCGTAAGGATCTGCTGGCCAAGTGCTACATTGACAGGCAGCGCTACTGACTTCTGAGAGGCGTTGGAAGTTGGGGAAGCCACAGATACCACAGTTACCTGATAAAGACAAAAAGAGTTTTAGGCACCTGCAGATTGTCAATATTCAACTAAAAATCACAGAAAAAACGGTGGGAAAACGGTGTAAAATTTACCTTGCTGGGAGTCTTAAGGGGTGAAATAGCAATCTTTTTGCCCGGGATGCTCTGTATACTAGTGTTGTGGGGTTCAGAGAGACCAAGGGTCCTCGCTGGCATCACTGGGGAATTCTGTGTCAGGACCCGTCCTGTGAAAACGCAACATAAGATTTGAGAAAAGGTATAATTACACCAGAAACAGCACACAGGAGAAAAGCTGACATCACTGTATTTAATTATGGGTTTGAAAAATGTAGTGTTGATAACAGACCACAGCAACAAAAAGTCAGTGGTGTACAATCATCACACAATAATTGTGTAAATACACTTACCAGCAATAACAGGAGGAACTGATGTCTGAGGAGTTAGGCCTTTGCTATTGACAGTTTTTGTGATGATAAACTTGATTGGTGCAGCTGAGGATGCTGGTGTTTTCTTAGCAATCTGAGGAGATAGTCAGAAAAATTAAGGATGTAAGGATTTATGGTTTTGAACATCTTTTGTAATATTCGAAATAATATCAACATCCATTCATTCATTTGTTACCTGTACAGCCTTCAGCTGCTGGGCCTGTAATGTGGTCACCTGGTTGCCAGCACTGCCCACCACCGGCTTCAGCTCCGACCTCCCACCAATGGTCACCACTTTAAACTGCTGAGTTTGAGACTTGTTGTCTCCTGAAGTCTGTGAAACACCAGGCTTGCTGCCTGTGTGGGGTAACTGCAGCACTATAGGCTGCCCCGACTTTCCTATTGCTGTAACCAAGAGCTTTTGTCCTTCCTGCTTGATGACCTGGGGCGGAGTACCAGCAGACTTGGCTGCTTCCGTGGCTTGAGACGAGGCCACCTTGTTGAGAATGATCTGGTGGTTTGCAGGAGAGATGGTGAACGGAGCCGTGAGCTTCTGTAACCCACTTGTAGAGACACTAGTCCCAGTCACACTATCTGTAGTTTTGGTAGTGGCAATGGAAGTAGCCATGGCTGGTTTGAGTGTAAGAAGGGGTGACGACGAACTGGAAATTGAGATAGGAATCTGACTTCCTGAGCTGATGCTGAGCGTAGAGTCTGTGGCTGTGTTTGTGGTTAGAATCTGAGCGTGTTCTGTTGAAGCGGCATCTGAAGACAAGCTAAAATTTTCTGAAGCCACGGGTGTGTCCGTTTCCATCGGGACTGATGTGTCATCACTGGTCTCCGACTGGACCGTGGTGCCGTCCGGTTGGGAGTGAGGGACGTCCTCTATGGCCTCAGTATCCATGATCTCATCAGGAAGGAGGCTGTTGAGCTCTGGTGACACCACATCCATGCTTGCAAAGTCTCAGCTCTCTGTTAGTCTTAAAAGAGAAATGCAATTAATTTCATTGACACTGTGAAATGCAGCACATTTTTCAGTTGAACACAGGAAAACATTGCAGTGAAGTGAGGGACATCCATTCATTTAATCTAATGCAATTCTTTCTTTAAAAAGTTTAAAATGATCTGTTTGTGGTGACATTGTTGGAAATGTGTACATTTTATATTTATTACTAAGGTCATAGTTACAAATGGTGTACTGGACTGTTGTTATTTTTTTTGTATGTATGGGGCAGAATATTTGAAACACATCTCAGTATAACGCACTGCAGTATGAGTGTTTAAAAAAAACAAAGCAATCAGATTATGCTGTCGGCCGGTATTAATGTTCTTTAAGCAGAAGTGCCAATGTGTTGTGATGCTCTGAGACAACAAAGAAGTTGAGAACCACCTACACAAGGCCATTTTAGGACCAAGGCGAAAGAACTGTTAAGGAAAACTGCTTTAAATTCTGGAGCACTAAACATTTACGGTGTTACTTTGTAGAGATTACGACACGCTTGGCAGTAATAGAAAACGCTGCTGTATATGGTTTGGCCGAGGCATAGTCTGAGGTCTAGTACTGGGCTGGCCATTGCGCTTGGTTTTATCACACAGACCTGGCAACCCTGTCAGCGACAGACAGCCGCGTTTAAAGGGCTGGCCCCCGCTGTTGCGGTCCAGGCAATAAACAAACAAGCCAGGCAGTTAAAGCTAGCGGGTTAGCAGGGTTCACAGAAAAAAAAATGCCCGGTCTGATACCTGTACGTTAGTTTTCAGTGATCACGTGACATTTAATCAATACGGAGGTGTGCACGAGTCGCGTCTGAGTTCTAGTAATTTTGACAGAGGCTGACAGCTGATGCCGGGTTAGCTAGGCCGCACCGATCATCTCAGGCTTATCTTTGTCCTGCCGCACTCTACTCAACATTAATCCACCGAAGCGCACATATGAACCCTACCCGCCCCATACCACACATACACACACAAACACACCGCTAACTGTTCTCATTGTTTCCACGTCCCCAGGTGAAAGCAACCCACAGAAACTATGCTGGGCTGCACTCATTCACGCAGAAACACCCTCACAAGTTGTCACGGTTGGGGTGAAGAGTGAGGAAAAAGCGACAAGCTGTTTGCTCGCTGCGTTACTATTTCAGGCCGGGGTTGGATTTCGAAAGATCCGCCATTTTTACCTCGTCATCAGCTCAGTTAGCTCCCCGGCTAACACGGTGCTATAGAGCACAAGGGACTGCATTTTAATATAATTTAAATTAAGCTAAAACACTTAACCGCAGAAAAAGAGCAGTTACATGAGAGCGGAAGACAATACTTGCTGGTAACCGTGAGCTACTAGCAAGTGAGAAACTCTGACAACGTAAACAATGCTAGCTTTCAATAATTCCTCCCTGTCACTTTAGATATCCACCGGGATTATAACATTCAATGCAATTTAACACCTAATACAACTGCACCTTTAGCTTTACATAACAACACGTATAAGTTGTGTTTTGAGGCTACGGTTAAAGTTAGCGTGGCTTAACCAGTTATAAGTGACACATTTTAGTTAGTAAACGTCGTCCAAGTGTAATGTTTGACTCAGGTAAGACACAAGACCGGTTTCTAAAACAGAAAGCAGTCAGAGATAACAATAACTTCAGAGGTAAATAACATGGAAACAGCTAAAAGCGAAGGTAACTGACTTGTGCTGTTATAATTTTGACAGCACACCACACATACACGGAGCAGTTATCGCGCAGAAGTCACATCAAAACAACTGTCAGCGTTCAGCTAACTTAGCTTTTACTTTTCAGTTGCAGTGAGCGAGACAGTTTAACATTTGTATTCAGTTATCTGGTAGTACACACCAAACTTTGTCTCAGCGTGCAGTAGGCGATTAGTCGCAGGGAATATCCTGGCCCCAGCGCTCTTGATCAGTGTATCCCCTTAGCTTTACCATCATCATTATCATCATCATGAGCCTCATCAAGCCAGCAGCCCAGCGGGCAGGACAGCTGTACTAGCAAACTTGCTGAGCTTGCTAACCCCAGCTAGCTAGCTACAACATTATACCTCAACATTTAAACACATTCTCAAGTGTGGGGCTTTCTACTGAATGCAGTGTGGTGAACTCCAGAGTAGGACAGCAGATAGTCGACCTTACCGGAGATTTTTGCGCTGTGCAACGTTTCCAGATAAAACGAGGAAAGGAAAAAGCGATTGTTCAAAATACCGCGCCGATCGCCATTCCTCCCTGACATTTCACAGGCCGGCCACGCCCTCCGCAGTCTACGTCATCTCTGCGTAACATTTAAAGGTGCAGGATAACATCACCACAAGTGTCAATGGATTAAAAATGTCTACTGGGTGGATCGCAACAGCAGGGCCAGCACTATCAACGCAAACGTCTGTCGCTTATAGAATTACTGAGTGATGAAGGTACACCGTTAGTCGGAAGGCCGAGTGTTAAAGATTTCCTATTGGCTTTTGCTCTTTCAAAAGGAATTGGCGCGAAAAGTTTATGCTACGTCATCAGGGGGCGTTTACAAACAATGTTGCTAATTTAGCGTCTTTGTCGCTGGATTTACCAAATTTTCAGACCTTTTAACGACTTTTGGAGAGAATTTGGACTCAAAGTGGTCACAAAATGTATATTGCATGGTCGACGAAACCGAATGAAAAATAAGATTTATCAATCTGTACAACAATTTGTGCATAATTTACCCTCAGATCTTTAATCCCAGCCTCACAAATCTGATTTTTGCTTTAGGAAATCCTCCAGTGTATATAAATGTCTAAAACACTTGTGGCATTGTTTTGTATTTATTTACAGGTTGTTAAACTTGTGTGCATATTTAGGAGGACCAACCGAGCTCCGCGCACTGCAGGATACAGACCGGCCGGAAGGCTAGCTTGATCCCCTCTTGGTAGAGGAAGCCGCTGTTGTTGACACTTGTCGGGCGACAATGGCGACCGAAGTGCGGCAGGAGCTCGCACAGCTAATGAATTCAAGTGGATCTCACAAAGATCTCGCTGCCAAGTATGTAACGCATGTTATAAAATAATATATTACTTGTTAACTATAGCCACACGCCCATTTAAATGTTGATATACACGCTATGTTAGCTAGCAGTGAGGTAGCTATGATAGACTAAGCTAAGCTAGCGGTAGCTAGCCACCTAGCTACATTAGCCATACAAATAGGTTAACGTTAGATAAACGGAAGCAAACCGCATTTGTTCTTGTAAGCACTTTATTACAGATTTTCCGTTTAACTGTAACACCACGCGCCCTGTCCACCATTAACGTTACTGTTAGTTTTTTATCATAATAGTACATAGAAGCAACTGTTCTGTAGCTACACAGCTGATGCTAAACACAACATAGCTTAAAAGGAGTCTGAACTTGGCTGCTCAGCGTATCCCCGGTGTCCTGTTGTCAGAAGGTGCATGTGACCGACTATGATGAAGAAATGTCCAGGACTTTATTCTAGTCTCAGTCATCTATCAGTTAATAGAGTGATGTATTTTCTAACCTGTAAAATCTTTTGTAGATATCGACAGATTTTGGAGAAGGCCATTCACTTTACAGATGCAGATCAGCTGGAGTCCTTGAAGGCTTTTGTTGAAGCAAGTATGCTGTGCCCACGTTCTTTTATGTGATCACTTTGATTTCTGCATGCTTAGTACATGTAAATTTAATCAGAATATGTTATCATCATGTTTCTGCCTTGTCTTTTACAGTGGTCAATGAAAATGTCAGTCTTGTCATCTCAAGACAGCTGCTCACTGATTTCTGCACACATCTGCCCAACCTGCCTGACGCCACAGCCAAAGCAGTGTATCACTTCACCTTGGAAAAGATTCAGCCACGGGTCATCTCCTTCGAGGAACAGGTAAATGCCCCGACACACTCTCATAGCCCCAGTGAGCATTTGTTGTTTGTCATTCAGTCAGTTGCATTTAAGTGCAGTCATTGAAATGTATAATTAATTTATGTTCTTACATTTCTTCAGGTAGCTTCAATTAGACAGCACTTAGCAACTATTTATGAAAAGGAGGGAGACTGGAGGAACGCTGCGCAGGTTTTAGTTGGTATTCCCCTGGAAACAGGACAAAAGTAAGCAGTGATAATATCTACATTTGAATATTTCTTGATCTTTAATGTGTTTGATAATCCCATGTCTTTAAATGCCCTTTTGTGTCTCTCCTTAGGCAGTACAACGTCGACTATAAGTTGGATACATACCTGAAAATCGCCCGTCTCTACTTAGAGGATGATGATCCAGTGCAGGCAGAGGCCTACATCAACAGAGCCTCGTTGCTTCAGAATGAGTCCTCTAACGAACAGCTGCAGATACACTATAAGGTACACAAGTCCCTCAATGATTTCATGGCCACATACTGTATCTGCTGTTGCTGCTGCTTACAGTTTAACGCAGCTTTATGGGAACCTTGCAGTAACCAGCACCTGCAGTTGTTTAGATAAGTGTTTCCTGCTGTTTTCCTTCGTAGGTGTGCTATGCAAGAGTCCTAGACTTCAGGAGGAAGTTCATTGAAGCTGCACAAAGATACAACGAGCTGTCGTATAAGTCAATTGTACATGAGAGTGAACGTCTGGAAGCACTGAAACATGCCCTTAACTGCACCATACTGGCTTCTGCAGGTACCACCAAGACAAATGTGTTTACCCTCACACTGTTTAAATAAGGTCAATGACAAACTTCTAATAGTTGCTTTACTATGTGTCTCATACCAAAAATATTGTTTTAGGCCAGCAGCGTTCCCGTATGCTGGCCACCCTCTTTAAGGATGAGCGCTGTCAGCAGCTGGCTGCCTATGGTATCCTGGAGAAGATGTATCTGGATCGGATCATCAGAGGGAACCAGCTGCAGGAGTTTGCTGCCATGCTGATGCCTCACCAGAAGGCCACCACAGCAGATGGTGAGTGGAGATAACTGTCTTCACACAGCTTGAAGTTGTTGATAAGTTATATGGATCACCAGCCAGTGATGTCCAGTATATTTGCTGGTTTTGTTCCCGCCCTCTCTCTCACGCTCTTCTGTCTCAGGCTCCAGCATCCTTGACAGAGCAGTGATTGAACACAACCTCCTGTCTGCTAGTAAACTCTACAACAACATCACTTTTGAAGAACTAGGAGCTCTGTTGGAAATCCCCCCAGCGAAGGTGAGACATGGATTGACAGATGTAATTTGTTTTGATCTTTGTTTTCCATTTTGTACATGGAGATCCTAGTTTCTGTTTTTTTTTTTGTATCCAGGCTGAAAAGATTGCTTCCCAGATGATCACTGAAGGACGCATGAACGGCTTCATCGACCAGATAGACGGCATCGTACACTTTGAGAGTGAGTAATGACAGCCGGTGTGTTTTTACTGGATCTTATTGTTTAGTTCACCTCCACCAAAAATGTAACGAGTGTCAGCCACACTTGCAAGACCTTGGTGTTCAGTGTCACAGGTAGTCTGGTCTCCTACTTCATATTTCCTTTTTCCTGTCATATTGGCAACATTGAGAGAGAAGTTAACCGAGAAACCAGCTCACTCTCACGACGTTTTTTGGCAGCCAAACAAAGCTCACGGTAACAGACAGGTTTTCCTTTCACAAACATTCAAGGATGCTCACGCAGCATTAGGGAAATGTTTTTTATATTAGTGCAATGTTTTCATTTGATTGTGTGAAGTTAAATCATATGTTTTTTATATTGTGATAAAATAACTATATATGTGTGTCTATCTGCGGCCAGTAGAGGGCAGCCTCTTCAAACAGGAGTGATATGAGACAACATAAAGTGCATTTCCTTCAAAGTGATCACACACAGTCACACACAGAGTTTGAACATGTAAATTTGTTGTTCAAGTGTCATGAAATGGAAACGTGTTTGATTTCCTGTCTCCTGTTCTTTCCCTTTGTCTCTGGCAGCCCGTGAACCCCTTCCTACCTGGGACAAACAGATCCAGTCTCTGTGTTTCCAAGTCAACAACCTCCTAGAAAAGATCCGCCAGGCTGCTCCAGAGTGGGCGGCGCAGGCTATGGAAGCCCAGATGACCCAGTAAACATACCCACCCTACTCCACTAAAAAAAAAAAAAACAAATGTAAAAAAAACCCAAAACAAAAAAGAAATCCCCTTAGCTGCTCCCTCAGCCCATCCTGAAGTTTTGTCTTCCTGCTCAACAACATCACCGCTTGAGTCCCAGTAATGGAAGCGCCCACGGAGAACCCTCTGGTATCACCATCACTCGTTTGAAATGTGTTTGCTAAACTTTCAGAGCACTGCATTATTACTTTTGTTCAGGAGGATAATAGTTCACTGTTTCTCAGTATTTCAGATCTGTGTCTGGCGTAGATGGACTCACAGGAGGAGTCTTATGTAACCTTTGGGTGTGACTTTAGATACGATTCTTCAGATAGTTGTCATGTCACGTCATGGGTCAAAAAGAAGTAAAAGATACAAACAATCGGTCTATTCAAGCTTTTGCGTTCCAACACATTCTTCTGTTTTTAACTTAACATAACCAAACAGAAATATTTGTTACGTGGTTCTTGATTTATTGTGTCATGTTCACCTCTCGGTCCACCGCCACCAGATTTCAGCAAAGAAAATTAAATTCAAAGCTGAGAGAAATTGTTCAGGATCATGGTCGTGTCATTTAAGTTTTGTTTTCTGCTTCAATACTATTGAAATGTTATATAATTTCAAAATCAACTTTCATACGACAGAGTCATGAAGTGCACTTTCTGAGTTTATCTTGTGCCAATTCATCCAGGAGTTGTTGAGATACTGTTGAGAGAACAGCCTTACATTTCCTTCCCTAGAGTAGAACTGCAACGATCAGTCGATTTGTCTGTCGTCAGAAAAATAACGGGTGGCTCAATCATTTAAGTCATTTTTCAAGCAAAAATGCCAAAAAAAAAATGCTGTTTTCAGCCTCTGAAAAATGAGGATTTTCTTCTGTTTTTATGTCTTTGTAAACTGAATATTTGGGTTTTAGACTATTGGTTGGACAAAATGAGCGATTTGAAGCCGGACTCAGAGAAAATTGGATGGGTATCTTTTTTCAGACGTTTTGTAAATTTAATGATTAACTTAATTATAGCCATGCTGCTAGTGTGACTAATGGAAAAAGTTTGTCTCTGTTTAATCACACAGTAGTAAACAGTTGTGGAGTATCCACAATCAAATAGAGGAAGAAAACAGTTGAAAATTGTTTAATTTTTCTAAAGGTATGTGTTTAAAAACGTTACAACCATTTAGTATCTTTAACATGATTTATTATGAAACCATTTAGTTTGTCCATATAAAATGTATGGTAACAGTAAATCACGACACTGTTCTCCACAGTGTGTCCTCAGCCAACTAATGTTTAACTGGTTTGAAGATATAAATGTTATTTCCCTCAGAGGATTATATACGATACAAATCAAATCACAAGGGCGGTCAGTTTCCAACATCGTTATGGCTTTAATATATTTAATCAATAACTGAATGCATCAGAGAGAGAATGGCCTGTATCTACAAACTGAAACTGTAATCCAGCAGATTTACAGCTTCTCTGGTGTCACAACAGCATCTAGAAGGCATAAAGTAAACACGTGATTTGTCACAGTTCCAGCAGCTCCATAAACTTAAACATAACTGGTCCTTGTTAAGTGGTGTAAATGGGGTTTACTTGTGTGGGTGTGTTTTAGAGCCGTTACAAGGTGCTCACCTGCTCAAAAAATGTTCTGCTCCTTCCTGCGATCGATATCTCTCTTCAGTTGGCAGGTGGCACAGACGGGACAACACGCGACCGCCATAAAATCACTACACAGTGACCCCTGCAAACACAAAGAGTGACTCTCAGAGGGTGCTGCCCCCGATCTGATGCACCTTAGTCAGTGTTTTACACAGGGAAGTGAAGAGTTTCTGTTGGTGAGTGGGGCTGATGGGAATCATCTGTATCAGCATTTCTACGTACACACCTACCGGCTGTAAACCATGTGAGCTGTATATGTAATAATTCAAATACAAAGCAGTTGAATGATAGCGTGAAGCTCCATATACTTTCTACCACTATTATTATTTCCTTTTTTTAAAAATTTAAATTAATTTTTTTAGTTCTCTTCTTTATACTCTCCAATGTTACACAAAAAATAAAGCAAAGATTATAGAAAATTGGAAGCAAAAAAAAAAGTTTGTAAACCAGTCGTATCCAGGTGTAGGACTGAACTGACATCAACATGTCTCTCTACAGCGAAATGTAGTACTGTCATATTCAGAGTTACCTAACAATACTGTTGGTGTTTTATTACAGCGTCTACAGGGAGTCCTGCAGTCAGTCAGCCCCAGATATCCACCGAAAACCTACTTTGATGTTGTATTTGGTCCTGTAGACGCTGCGGATGGCCATGCTCAGCCCACACAGGCAGCACTCGTCCATGTCTCTGGCAATGGAGCAGCCCAGGCATGGGTAGCAAAACAGACCACAGCAGCCTGAGGCAGAGGGGAAGGAAATGCATGAAAATGCAGTCTTAACTTTGATTTTATTTCAGTCCACCTAAAAAAAACTGATTTTCCAATCTGAAGAGAAAGCTCACAGGTTCCGCAGTCATCGCAGAAATCACACAGGCCTGTCTGGAAGTCAGAGGGTTCGTATCGGCCTGGTTGTTGGGTCACAGCCATGGTCAGGATCAAAACTTTTCCCTGTGGGATGAGAAGTGTCACTGATGTTTGTTCTTGAGCTGTGGGCCTATTTCTTGATGATTGCTTCTGTATTTCTTCCCCAGCAGAGATAACTATAAATTCCACCTCTTTTGAACATCAAACACTTTGGAAACCTTTCTGTTCTGGGATCAGCAGCCGAGCGGCCGTCAGGACGGAAATCTTACCAGAAGGTTGGAGAGTTGAAGGATGGTGAGAGTGACAGAGGAGGCTCCTGGACAGCAGACTGGCACCAGCAGACAGCGTGAGTCTTTATAACTGATCAAAGCAAGTGACTAATGTGGTTATAGAGCTTATCGCTGTTTTATTGTGTGGAAACATTCCCAGAGTCACCTTAATGGTCCTACACCCAGCCCACTACGCTGCAATAAACCTGAACTGCACAACACCTGATTTCATTGTAGAGTATTGCAAAACAATCCAGAGGGAAATAACAATTAGTAAATTAAACCACACAATAGTATAGACAATAGCTGGCATCTGATCCATCTCTACCAACGACAAGATTAAAATGCTGTTTACATATTAATGCATCAGTAGTTTATCCTGCACACTGGGCACTTTTACCTGACGTTTCCTGATCGTACTTCAGTACCTTTGCTTAGTTTTGAACGCAGACTGGTTCTAACTCTGGCTTTCACTAACAGACCTGAATGTGCGTCACATCTGATATCAGTTATAAAACATCAAGGTTATGTGGCTGACACACCTTGTCCTGATTCACAGCAACAGAGAATATTGCAAATAAAAGAAAAAGCAGAAGACACCAGTTTAAGAGTTAAATGTAGTTTGGTCATTAAATGAGTTTGTTTTTCTTTTTCTTCTTTGCTAAACTTCACACCTCTCAGACCCTTGCTATTCTCCTTTCAGACACACAGTGGCGCTGCCTCCCACCGTCTAGCTGCCACCTACTCAGGCTGTGTAGGAGAGTGCATAATGACGACCTGACTGTAATGATATAGGCTCCTACATAATGAGCAGCTGTGACTGCAGCTCAGGAATAGGCATGATTTTCAATTTCCGACAGTCTAAAGATAGACACGGGCTAAATTACACCAAAATACACGGGGCTGCCATTAGCCTGCTCCACAGCAGACCCTTTAAAATCCTCCACCGTTTGCCCAGAGAGAATAAATCCACTGATGCAGACATCAAACTTTCAGACCGGATTCCTTATGTTGCTGATAAATGCGTGTATTCTGAGAAGCCTGATACTTTGATTTATTTGATTGTTGCTGCCTCTCAGGATACTACACGGTTAACCCCGCGGATGTCAGTCAAAGCCGCGTATGTTTGTTTAGCATGACATCAGTTTTCTTTTATTAAACTCAAAGTCAGAGCCAAACAAATGTCAGGATATGTTCTTTCTTTTCTGATATTGTTCCCTGTTGATATTTGTGGTTGCTGGGCGATCAACTGTTGTCGCTCATATCATCATCCAGCAGACTTATACTGCAGGATATTATTATCTGCCGGTGGTGGAAAGTGCATTAACCTGTACTTTACTAGAGTATTTCCATTTCAGGCTACTTTGTGTTGAGGGAAATATTGTACTTTTTATTCCACTACATTTTCAGATTAAGATTTTACAAACAAATCCCATGATAAGTACTTTTATGCTGAAAGTACATTTTGTTGTTAATACCTATGTACTTTTACTTCAATAAGAAAAAGTGATTCCCAATCTAAGGGTCGGGCCCCTCCAAAGGGTCACGTGACAGGGAAAAATCATTTTCATTATGTGTTCATTTACTGATTATTTTCTAGAGTGATTGTTTGGTTTATAAAAATTTCTGAAAACAGTGAGAGATGCTGTCACAGTTCTCCACAGGTCAAAGTGTCCAAGCTCCAAAATTAAAAAATAAATTAAAATTGTCCATATAATCAGAATGAACGGCAGCAGATCTTCACTTCGAAGCTGAAACTAAATGATAACCAAAATTAGAATTAAATCAAAATGCTTGTGGAGTATATACCGTAGGGTAGTTTGATTTATAATACCAGATTTTATTATTATTATTGTTATATTTTCATGCAAAAATCTTAATTTTCTGAATTTTCCAGTAACAACAAATGTAGTGGAGTAAAAAAGTTTCATATGTGCCTCTGAAACGTTGCAGAGCTGAAGATTTCAGCTGCATGAATAACACTCAGGTAAAGTAGGAGTACCTCTGGACTGGACTTCATAATGTTTTATTTCTACTTTTACTCAGGTACCTGCTCTGAAAGTTACCCCCCTCCCTCCCCGCCTCGTCTCGTCTTTAGGGGTATTTTCTTGAAGGGCTGAAGCTGAAGTGTTATTTCAGGGCAGCACTGATAGACATGCGCACAGCTGATGGGAGAGAGGCACATCTGCACTGACGTCAACCCCCTCACCCCCCACCCACACCCCACACACACCACCACCACCACCCCCCCCCCCCCCCCCCCCTCCCAACCACCCGAAAAAGCTGCCAATTTGAAGCTGTCCGGGTCTCATACCCGGTCTCTGCAGTGTAGTGAGGAGGAGCAGCTCCAAGCCAACTTTTGCTGGTGTTTGCATGCACTTCTCTCCAGAGCAGGTCTGCTGTGGCGGGCTGTGAGGTGGCAGAACACCCTCTGCAACCTCAGCTAACTTTTTAAGCCACTCTGAGCCACCACCACCACCACCAGCAGCAGCAAGAACACAAAGTCTAGATTATAAGGACGGCTGATAGGCTGGAAATAGACCCCTCTGCCGCTGCCGCCGGAGGAAAGGCTGACTGTTTTTGTGACACTGTCTGCTCCGCTTGGTCTTGAAGGGGGAGAATCCCGCTGCAGCTTCAGAGGATGGCAGAGTCCACAAGGAGATGAAAAGAGGAGAGCTGAGGAGGTTTGTGTGCGGAGCTTCGCAGTCTTTTGTCCCGGGCTGTCCCCGCGCACTTGGACCGGAACTGACAATGAAGATGAGCATGGTAAATATCTGCGGTAACACTCCCCGTCTGCTGAGAGCAGGACGGTGGCTTTCTTTCAGGCACTTTTGTCCGGAGTCTGATTCGTGTGAGCATTTAAACGCTGTGAGTGAAGCGGGCAGTGTTTGAAAACCAGCGTTTAGCCCGTTGAACCGCTCGGATTTTGGCACCGTCAGAGTTTCCCGGGGGCATTTTCTCGGAGGGGGGAAAGTGTAGTTTTTGGAAACGTTTACGCGCCGCGTTCGCGTTTTGCAGGGTGTCAGTTTTGTACCGTTACAGGTCTGCAGTCCGCGTCTGCCTGTTCAAACTGCCGAACCAAACTTCTCCGCAGAGCTCGGTTCACACCTTTTGCAACCAAGCCGCGGTTTATTTTGCCTCGCAGACGCTCCAGGTTGTGTTTGAGGTACCGGTGTAACGCACACGGGCCGGCTGCCAACTGTCTGGGTCAGCGTGGCCAAGTAGGTAGCGCTGTCTGTCTGTCTGGACCGCCGGAGCCCCGGAGCTCAGGATACAGGCTGCCCTCACAGTCCGCGTTTCCAGAGGCTGCCACCCGTGTTTTCTTTCAAAGGGTCCGCTCACTTCTCACCGGGCTTCCTCCGTCTATCACCTGGATCCGCTGCCGTTTGTTTACAGTGGTCCGGTTTGCACACGCGGCCGCGGAGCGCGTCAGTGAGTAAAACCACAATCTGCAGAAATGATACGATGTCGACCGGTCAGCACCGCTGGCGCTGTTCACGTTCATGCTTTTCTTTTAATGTGGTCGTAACGCTCCTCATTTTTTTTTATCACTCTGCACTTTAAGTCATTAAACTGTCATCTCCACTAGATTAATGTTTAATTAATGAGGAAGTGGCAGAAATGTGACTAAAATCAGAGCCGCTCCTGGAAATTTGCTCTTCAGGTGTCAAATAACAGGTTGAGGTTAAATGATGTGTTGAGTGAGAGAAACCAACTCAGAGATAATAAACTTAGTAAGAGATTTTCATTCATTTAGAACAAACTACAGAAGCAGCTAAAGATCATTTTCCTTAATCCTGCAGCGGTTAGTTGATTAATCGACAAGTCGACCAACGGAAAAATCATTTAGATAATCAATTGATAGATAGAAATGCCCTCCAGACCTTGAGCTCTGTCTGTTTGTTGGCTTGTTTTGTCAGATATTTAATTTACAATAATCTAAAACAGGTAAAGCAGCAAATCCTGACATTTGAGGATGTGGAAACAGAGGATGTTTGACATTTTGTCTTAAAAAGGGTAAGAAATGATCAATATAATATTAGAATAGTTGCTAATTGATTTTCTGTAGATGGACAAATTGATTAATTGACTGTTTCAGCTCTACAGCCGACAACAATCTGAGTTAAGTGATAATTGGAGGAGATAAAGGCTGATTTAACCTCTGGCTGATTTTCTCCACAGGAATGCAAATGGATCGGTCAAGACAAGTTCCCAATATAGAGCTTCCTGTTTGGAGTTACACCTGAGACTCACTGCGTCTGATGGATTATGGTGTTTTCCATGAGCTGCTGACATGAATTCAGAGACCAGTGAGATGTGGAAGTGCTCACCTTCAGGAGAAATCTGAGACCCGGGTGAGCCTTCGAGCACGACGAGAACATTTGAGTGAAGGAGACAAACCATGGACTTGTTATGGTGTGGCATCGGACCGACCGCATGCTTTTAACCCGTTTGTAGCACCCTCTGCCCCCACCCCATGTCACATCTTTCCCTGAATTATGGAAATTTTGTGGAAGACGCTGACTTGGACACTGAGCCTGGTGGTGATGGCTGCTTCGGAATTTCAAAGCATCAACAGACTTTCGCACAACTCTCAAGGTATGATGTAGACATGTTGACAGGAAGGGTCATGCAACAGTATGTTCATTATCACAACATCTTCTCCATTCTTGTCTTTTCTTTCTCCTGTAAAAGAGGAGTTCCTGTCCTACCTGCAGCACTACCAGTTGACTGTCCCGGTGCGGGTGGACGAGAACGGAGAGTTCCTGAGCTACACTGTGAAGCACCACAGGCCGGGCCGGCGGAGAAGGGGGGCGGTGGACCCCATAATGGGACCAGTGCCTGCGCTGGACCCGGACCCTCCAGAGTCCCGGCTGTTCTACAGACTGTCAGCCTACGGAAAGCACTTTCACTTAAACCTGACGCTCAACCCCCACCTGGTGTCGAAACATTTCACAGTGGAGTACTGGGGCAAAGACGGGCTGGAGTGGCGTCATAACATGGTAGATAACTGTCACTATGTTGGATTCTTGCGAAATCAGCACAGCACGACCAGAGTGGCTCTCAGCAACTGCAGGGGCCTGGTGAGTATAATGTGGCCTTTTAATTACCATTAAAAGTGACGGTTCACGCCTTCTGACTGGCCTTTGAGCCACGGAGAGTTCACACTGCTTAACTCAAACAAGCCCAGACACTGATGTCAGAACGTATATATATATATGTGCCTTGCATGTGCTGCTCTCATGTCAGCCACTCTTCGAGACGCAGCGCCAGAGGATTAGACCAATTGTAGTTTGCTTAACACAATCTTGGCTTCTTTCCATTTGGCACAGTGAGTCTGCAGGCAGCTTGGAGTGAGGTGATGCTCATGCAAAACAAATCCCATCAGTACAGTGATCTGTTCGTGCTGAGCATCATTAAAGTGCATTAAATATCACACGTTATCCACGCGTTTTAAAAGCCTCGGTATCTTAGATCACATTTCTTCCGCTGATCCTTTCTGTGATCTGTAAATAATGCGTCTAAATCTTCGATATTAGCCCATTTTGAAGAGCTCTCTTCCAAAAACAAAGTTGAACAGCCTTAACAAGGCATCTAATTATCCTGTCTAAGCTTTTAGTCCTCAGGCTTTTATCCTCAGACTGTGTGACTGTCCAGCTTCTCTTTGCTAATCAAGGAATTGGAAGAAATTTTAATAGCTGTTATCCCTCCATGCTTCAGAATAACTCTAAAGAAGGGAAAAAAGGCTTCTTACTGGCAAATGCAATCGTGTGGAGAAAACATGTAGCCAAATGTGTTGGCAAGACGTACACCGAGTATCATAAATTGAATTAGCGTTTGCCCTTTTTTCTAACAGCACCAAAAATGGACAAAAATGTGTCTGTAGTTTAATGTAATCAGCTGTCTGTGCAGCCTGAGATCTTGACATCACACACTGTTAAAACCATAAATCGAATATGTTTCTGTTTGCTCGTGCGATGTGTGGTTAATTGCTGTCACTGTGGGTTTAACGGAGTCAAACCAGTGTTTTCTACAAACTGGTTTTAAAGGACTCCTCTGTTTTTATTAAAGAGCAGACAACAGTGTTTCTGCAGTAAATAATGGATGGTCACCGATTGAAAGATCCTGAGTATCAGTTAGACTCCAAAAACACCAGATCCTACATTTCCCATGATGCAACTTAATAGCATCTTCCTACAGACTTTCCCTGCGTCTAATGACATCTTTCAATAGAGAGCAGAAGTCCCTGCATCACGTCATATCCAGCCTCTCGCTCTTTAATCAGTCTTAATGAAAACTGACGTGTGTTTTTAGTTATTAACATAATTATTATTGTCTCTAAGTTTTTTTTTTTTTTAGAACAGAACCTGTAAGTTCTGGTTTCAACATTACTCTTTATTCTTTTTGTGTGCAGTCATGTTGAATCTGAAATTTGCTTCTCTTTCTGTCTGAACACGCAGTTACAACTAAGAAGTACAAAACCTTATTCACTCAGCATTGATGTTTGCTCGTGTTTGTAACCTGTCTCTCTCATTGATTTCCCCCCAACAAGCATGGTGTTATAACAACAGAGGAAGAACAGTATTTAATAGAGCCATTAAAGAACATATCCTCCACCACCTCCAGTGAATGGAACCTGGAAGAAGCACAGCAACATGTTATTTATAAAATGTCTGCCATTCCCTCACCGCAAGAGCATAGCCAGGAGTTCAGCTGTGGCATTTCAGGTTGGTGAACCTCCATCTGGGTTGGACTCTGTGTGGGTGGAACTGACGTAAAGGAATAACTATACATAGCAGGTTAGGTCAGGAAGTGCTGGTTTGGTTCTAGGCCCAGGTTCTGGTAGACATGACCGGGCCTCTTGTGTGCTATAGTTGCTCCTGGCCTGGACACCTTTCAACCTGTAAGAGAAAGTCTTGCTCCAGCTTTCATAAAAGGCCCTTCAGTGCATAAAGAGTGCTTGGCTCTGACTTTTATTGAAGTACAAATCCTATTTATAGAACCAACAATCATGTTCGGATTTTGAAATTTAGACAACTCAGTGCCTCCAAATACTCTGGCTCCTGAGATATGACGAATTGGAAAAAGAACCAGGTGGATATTTTGGTATTTGGGCCAAGGTCTTATAAGAAACAGCAAAGGCTGTCATCACCAGGAAGCCAGCATGCCCTAACATGTATCATCTTATAGCTTTTTCCCAGAGCATCTGGGTCATAAAGCAAAGGCTTTAGCTGCAAGGTTCAAAGGGGCAGATTCCCTATGTGCATGTACCGTACACAAACCAGCTCTCTCAAACCGACGATGCATAATTCTGAT
Source organism: Toxotes jaculatrix (assembly GCF_017976425.1). NCBI lineage: Eukaryota > Metazoa > Chordata > Actinopteri > Toxotidae > Toxotes > Toxotes jaculatrix. The sequence continues at coordinate 23,393,433 of NC_054409.1, read as the reverse complement.
GTAGATTATTTCAGAATTCACTCTAACCTGTCGTCGTTGTCTCCCTGTCATTCGCAGACCTCATTAAAAGCAGTGCACCTTGCCAGTTTAGCACACCTCCCCCTGTCCACTCGTCCCCCGTTCCCCAGAATGACAGCGAGCGCTCCAACAGCACCCACAGGCAGAGACGCTCCGTCAGCACCGAGCGCTTCGTGGAGACGCTTGTGGTCGCTGATAAAATGATGGTCGGTTACCATGGACGCAAAGACATTGAGCACTACATCTTGTCCGTAATGAATATTGTAAGTTTGATCCTGTTTTTGAAACAAGTATTTGGCATAATCGACTGGTTGTTGACCAGGATGGCCACTGAAAGTGCTGAATGAAGGGAGCTCAGATGCTGTGACAGTTTGTCTGACTTTGTGTCTTTTCTTCTTTTCTGGAGGTCAGGTTGCCAAACTTTACCGTGATGCCAGTCTAGGAAATGTTGTGAACATTATTGTGACCCGGCTGATCGTTCTGACTGAAGATCAGGTAAGAAAGGATCTACCTTCTACCCCGAACCATGCAGTGCTACCACAATTATTACCACGAGCCTTTAGTGAGTGCGTAACTGATTCACTTGGCGTGAGTGAGCCGCATTATTTTATGTGATTGCCGTGGCTGAAGGGGAGAGAGAGGAGAGACTATTCACCATATGGCCACCACTTCAGATGAAAGATGTGCTCAGGCATCTTCCCTCAGGGAGACTCGATTGAGGATTTTTACATGCGCTGTACATGTGTACGTATGTGTGATGGGAGAAACAGTCTTCCTAGCATCTGTTTTTTCGAAAGGGGTCATAGCGGCTCTTTATGTAGCATCAGGTCCAAAAAACAAGTTTTCATGTTAAGTGGAGCCGCAACTTTGATCCAAAAGGAAGGAAGTACGAGTCTATCAGTCCCAGTTTTGGATCAACTGAACAGAAAATACAGTTATAAAACAAATCGTACGGTGAAAGTGAATCACTGATGGGCTGCTGAGCTGTATTGTGTGGTAATTATTCAGTGGGCAAGCTGAGCTCAGCACTGCATCATCAGCTGGCAGCGTGATGGTTTACTATGATTGAACCGATTACATTCATAGCAGTAGATGTGTTTTGCAGACGCTGCTGTCCTTCTTTTCCTGCTTCTCCTCTTTCCACTTCTCTTGCTCTTTGTGAAAATTCAGCTACTCTTAATATACAGTACCTCCTCTCCTCCTTGTTCTACTCCTTCTCTTCACTCCTCTAACTCCTCCTGCTATAAATGGTTTTACCTTTATTAGAATTGCATCTACGCTTAAATCAAACACAAAAGCTGATCCAAAAACTTGCTCTCTAACCTCCCTCTGATCCCAGAGCAGTCCTCCTCCAAATAATTCATCCAGATAATTGTTCTACTCTGGCGGCCGGAGTGGTTCGGTTGTTAGCTCTGTCAACACGTGACAGTTCAGTGTCACAGCAGACAGATGAGACAGGCTGGAAACGAGGGGAGAGCATGACGACTGAACTGGGGACATTGTGGGGACGTAATGAAATATGTCTCATACCACTCGGCTACATGACATCACGATAGCACATGATTGGAAGCTGTATTGTGTTATATCATGTGGTTTTATATCATTATATTGTTGTACCCTGTTGTATGTGTGTTTTGCAGCCTAACCTGGAGATTAACCATCACGCTGACAAGTCTCTGGACAGTTTCTGTAAATGGCAGAAGTCCATCTTGTCTCATCACAGTGATGGCAACAGTATTCCTGAAAATGGGATGGCTCACCATGACAACGCTGTGCTCATCACCCGGTAAGTGCGGGCTCACATCTTCTGGGCGTGGACCACGTTTTTCCTCACACGGCTGTGTAATGATTCAGCGTGGATCCACGTACCTCGAAGAGCGAGAGCTGCTCTTTCAGCCGTTACTTTAATTGTAAGTAGCGCTAATTTTCTCATTTTTAGGAAATAGGTTTCAGGTTATTTTCTGTGCCGTTGGCTCATAAAGGCTGCGTGGTCACGGTTCAGCTTCAGACTGTGCTTGTGTGTGTGTTTCCTAATAGAAGTGGCCGGCAGCAACAACAGCACGGAAACCTCCACATGTCCAGTTCATGTGCACACACTTAACCTGCGAGTATTAAAAGTGATGGGAACAAAGACCTCAGTTCCGAAAATAAAATGTGCTGTTTCAGACGTGCTGTACCTGTATCACACTGCAATTTATGTCAAGGGTGTTACCATAAAACGCTGTCATTACCTGGAATAGGCTTCATTGTTGCCAGAACTGTTTTGGCCACATAACCTAGCAACTAAAGAGCTTATTCCCCCCCACTGGTTTTGTCCAGAGAGAGGATGGCGTTCTGTGATTGAGATGAGCTAAAGCCAAGATTTTTTTTTTTTTACTCTCTGGGTTCTGTACAAAACAGCCTTTCTATCATTAGGGTGCTCTTGGTTGTTGTCTGTCTGGTGATGTTCTCCTGCTCCTCTGGCTTCTGTTTTTATTATTACCTTTAGCTTCACTCTGTAAGAACCAGAATCAAAGACTGTTTAGTAGCGTTTACATGCATGAGAAGAATCTGTGGGGCTGTCACAGAATACGTTCCTGTTCTGGCTGTTTTTAGTCCACAGAGCGTAGCTGCATGGTGATTGTCAGTGTCAGGTCTACACATGCCAACCTGCACCACCTATCAGGAGAGGAGGGTGATGGCAGGAGCAACTTAAAGCTGCAGAGGTCATAAGCCCCGCCCCCTCCATGTTAGTGGATGGATCACAAAGTGCAGTTTTCCTCATTGCCTGCAGGTGGCATAGGCTTAAATTTTGTAGAAGCTTTATTGCCTGTAGATGGCGCACATTGACTCTGCTGTTGCTTTCATCGCTGATTGGTAGCCAAGCCCATAATTTACCTCAGGGCTCAGAGTCAGTTCCATATGGTGGGACGTTGGTAACGTTGGAGTAAATATAGTTTTGGTGAATAGCTGAACCAAGGCAAAGCGTAGGCGAGAGATAATGAGATAATAAGCTGTGGGGAGGAGGCACCAGCTGAGCTCAGAGATGCTAACATTGGAGATAGTATAAATAGCTGATGGTAGACACCAGGAAGCTCTTATTAACCACCATGTCTGGAGGAGCAGTCAGACATTCCTGCTGATGATGGAATGTGCCCAGAAAGGTTCAGAATGGTTTTAAGGTGGTTGACGGTTGCAGCACTCAGCTCGGAGTGCACTCATTTCATTTATGCTTTTGGACGTCGTGTTTGGGATTAATGATCGAAGCAGAGCTGAAACTATTAATCCATTCGTTGATTAATCTGTGGATGAAATATTAATCGTCAGCCATTTTAATAAGTGATTAATAGTCTCTGTCAAAAACACCAAACATTCTCTGGTTCCAGCTTCTCAAATGTGAGGATTTGCTGCTTTTCTGTGTTTTATATGACATTTGAAGTCACTTTGAGCTGATGGAAAAGACATTATATGGACCAAATGATGAATCAGTCAACTGGGGAAATATTGACCAGATTTATTGATTAGAATCATTAGTTGCAGCCTCAGATCCACGTCATACAAACATACTTTGATATGAGGAGATAGAGACTGGAGATGTACTTCATTGTACATTTACTATCTGCTGGTTGTGTCCATTGACAGTACATTTGTGGAGGATAATGTAAAAACGTTGATGTAAATTATAAAAGTGAAAAGTTCTGTTTTTGTCAGGGGAAAATATTTTTGTTGGAGGACCAGATCCGGTCCGCCTGCTGCTATTTGTCTACCTCTGATGTTATGTTTTCTAATTGTGCGCCTCAGGTCCTCATTACACACATTAAACCAATCCCAGCTTTGTAATTCATCCAGAAACTCGAATAAATATAATTATTATTTGAGAAATGCACCGATCAGCCACAACAGTAAAACCAGTTACCGGTTTTAATGTTGTGGTTGGTGGATGTATAATAATATTATCACAGGGACCGAAACCTTAAAGGTCTGTAGTTAGAGACATTGTCCCTGCAGTTACTATCAGTATATTCTACGACCACTACTTCTCTGTCAACACTGATCAATGTAGATCTCCTGCAGAGACGGAGCAGCAGGACACACTAAACCTTCTCATTCAAATGATTCACCTTCCTCCTCTCCCTGCACAGAGTGACCTCCGTGGCTCTGTTGCTTCAGCCCGCGCGTCGGATAGATTTTTCCTTGTTTGGAATGTGGCCTGTCACGGAAATTATGGAAATACATCAAAACAAATAGACGTCCTAAACGAGGTCACGATTGTACCTCACTGGTTTGGAGCCGGTCCGCTGGGAAGGAGGGAGAGAGAGAGAGCGAGGGGAAGGAAGGAAGAGGAGTTTATGGGGAGAGAAAGAGAGGGAGGGAGCGAGGGAGGGGAAGGAAAGTGAAATTAAATTTGCTGTGCCCTTGGTTTTAATAGATTAAAAGCTTTAGGAATGATTGGATCATTCATTTGAAATGTATGATGTGTCCTTAAAGCACTGTGGCTCCGAGCGTTCAGGCCTTTTCCCCCCTTCGCTCTATTGGATTACCTGCATGTGAGCTGCGGGGGTTAACGGTAGGGACGGAGCGTGACTGAAGCCTTTCACTCTGCTCTCATTCGCCTTTGAGCACCGTCTGTTAGCTGGATGACATTTTGCTGAAGGCTCATGCTGTAGGTGGAGGACTGGACCAGGTGTTTTCACCACTTCATTATATGCTATTGTTATGCTACAGGCTGAGATTATATCTCTGCAGACTGTGTGATCAAACATGGAAAGAATGGAGTGGCCGAGAGCCAGTGGAAGAAAATACTGTACATGTAAAAAAAGAAAAAAAAAAATTAGAGTTAATTTAATTGTTTGTGTTCTTTCCCTTTTTCTTGCTTGTCCTCAGGTATGACATCTGCACCTACAAGAACAAACCCTGTGGTACCTTAGGTGAGTGGACTACAGCAGACTGAAGTTTATATGCAGGGTTTTAACATGTGTTTTCTTGCCAAAGAGGTAATCTCAGCCGCCGCGGACAATATGATTCTCTGGTTTAGGAGTTCAGTCTTTTCTTTCCTGCCTCCGGAGAGGTTTCATTTTCACCTTCAGCGTGTCCTCAGACAAACCTTATTTAGCAACCTTCGCAGTCTCCTTTAGAAGAACGCCAGACGGCTCCTGCGAGACATAATGAGAAGGATGTTTTCACTTGTGTTATTATAGCTCCTCGGTGGCTCTCCTCTGTTGGTTGAGGCCAGGAGCCCTGAACCTGGACAGCCGTGGTCGCCTCCTCACACGGCCTCCAGTTTATAAAGCTCCTCTGTCTCTCTCCTCCACCTCTAACCTCGGTTTGTCTAAGGTGTTTACACTTCCACCGGGGGCTGAGAGAGAGAAAGGAAGAGCTGAGGAGAGTAGTGACAGAAGGAGGAGATGGAGAAGAAGAAGAAGAGGAGGAGTTGAAAGGAAAATGGAGGGGGAAAAGGGCAATTATAGGGAGTGTTAGAGTATGCAGGAGATAGAGTGGGTGATATGCTGGTTGTGGGGGTATTGGGGGGTGGAAAAAGGACAGCAAGCAGTGGCAGAGACCCCCCCCTACCCCTCCCCACCTCTTCTCTTTCCCTCTCCTCTTCACCCCCCTCGCCCCACCTCCTACCCACCCAGGCCTTCTTCTCTCCTCATCTTATCTTTGTAAAGGCCCTGCAGGCACCACAGTATATCTTGCAGGTAATACTGTGACTTCAGGGGTGGTTTGACAGATTGACCGCATTCGTCACATTCCCCGGTCGCTTTAATTGCCCTGGCATCTGCTTGGCTTCCTCATTGTCTCACCCCCACCCCGCCCCACCTACCCTACTCCCTCTCCTCCTCCCCTCCTCTCCTCCCTCTCCTCTCGGGGATCATGCTCCCGGGTCAGATCGCTGGCCTTTAGGGTCACAGAGTAATCACGGGGCTGGAGATAATACACAGTCCACCCCGGTGTTAAGAAAAAAACTTGCAATGCGATTTGTGTGTGTGTGTGTGTGTGTGTGTGTGTCTGAGCTCGACCACGACCCACACTCACTTTACTCTCTCCAACACACACATTCTTAAACTAATCGCAGAGTAGCCACCCTCCTTTCTTTCCTTCCCTCTCCTCCTCCTTTCTTCACCTTCAGGCTCCCTCTTTCCCTGCAGTAATGGTTTCAGTGGCCTCCTGATTTGCGAGTCTATTCTTGTTTAGCCTCTTAGTGAAGAGGATACAAAAGCCATGCCACTTTTAACAGGGAGGCAAAGAGTTCATGCTAACTATACAGGAAAGTCTGAAGCAGTACTGACCACCACAAGGTTCATGTAGCTACTCGCTGGTGCAGACGCTGGTGTGCTAAGTTTATTGATATTCAGCGAGAAAATGTGGGGTTTTTTTCTAAATTGTGTGAACTGACCCTTTAAGTTTCATAAAAAAAATTTTTTTTACCTCTTCCTCTTTCCTGATTCTGAAAGGATTTAAAAGTATATCACTAATTATGTTGTAAACAACATAATTAAAATGGTCTTTCCCTCACACGCATTCATGCACATCCCCCGACACACACACACACACACACACAAACAGACGCACACACACCTGCTTTGTGCTGTCATATGATCCACTTTCCAGTCACCTGTAGATGTAATCTGTGAAGAATTGCCTCCTGTCTCCCTATCTGACCTGTCAGGCTTTAGGAAAAAAGGACTTGCGACACCTGGATCGTGGAGAGGTTTTAACTTTAAACACCCTCTCCTCTCCCTTTCTCTCTCTCCCCTCTCCCCTCTCCCCTCTCCCTCGTTCTCCGACTTCAGTTTTGAAAATGAGGAAAACATCTATATTTTCTGACAGGTTTCTGGTGGGGCACAGCGTTGGTGAGAGGGTTCTTATATTCCCTTCCTTGGCTCACATTTTAGGTGATCCCTTGTTACATGAATTGAAATGTATAAATCTAACCCTTGTCTAGACATTTTCCAGCAGTTGCTGTAGTTTGCGAGAAATAAAAAAAAAGCTGTCTAGCCAGTGATGCTAAACTCTATTCCCCAATCTATAGCAGCAGATTGTCTTTCAGCACTGCTATAAACAGGCCGATCACGTGTGGAATCCCGATTTTATGACCATGACTCCTGAGAAGGCTACATCTTGACCCTGTGTTTGTATGTTTGTCTGGTGTGTGTGTGTGTGTGTGTGTGTGTGTGTGTGTGTGTGTGTGTGTGTGTGTGTGTGTGTGTGTGTAGGCCTGGCCTCGGTGGCTGGAATGTGTGAGCCGGAGAGGAGCTGCAGCATCAATGAAGACATCGGCCTCAGTTCTGCTTTCACCATTGCGCATGAGATTGGCCACAAGTGAGTTTTAAGACTTTTAAGATCCTAATATAAAATATAAAATTTGACATTACTTTCTGATGCAAATGGCAGAGGTGAGTCAAAGCCAATGGGCCTCATGCAAGAACCACTCACACAAACAGATCAGCTCTGAAGCTGCACGTCGGACAGATTTAAGACATCTTATCACATTCGCCAGTTTTCTCGTATTTTATATTTTCACTTGAACTGTGACTGATTCTGTGCAGATACTGTGCCTTTCTCTACGCCGGCAAACACTTGTTTGAGAATTATCAGGCTTAGATCAATGATTCAGGAGTTAAACAAGTTTAGATCTGCAAGTGCAGTTGATTACTTGAATTTCAGGATGTTACTTTGGGAAACTGTGATGGGCGTTTTTTACCAAGTCATTAGATTGATCATTCGACTTGTGTCCACACCTCTAAGCAAATGGGATTCCCTCTTTTGCTTCAGATCGTTGTAAAACCTTTTATCACTTTCATGACTTCGCGCTCTAATAATTGCTCTTAAACAAACATAACTTACTCCTCAGGTTTGCCAGACCTGCATGTACCTCCTTTTTTTTCCCCCCCAGCAGACGCCTTGAACTGTATCTCCACATATTTCCTCATGCAAATGTCAGTGTCCACATACCTCTGGCTCTTTCTTCCTGAATATAAAGCAAAATAATGATGATGTATTAGTCTACGTATCCCTCTCGAGAGAGTTCAGCAAGATGGCGATTTCCTTTATTATGTCTCATGTCTGCTTCTGTTGTGGGGCAGTTGTAAAAATAGTCTCTGCTTCTAGAGGATGTATAAAAAAAACACTGCAGCGGGGTTTCAACCGGGCTGATTTATTTCCAGAGTAGGGTAAAATGTCATAAACGCCAGCCTTAGAAAAACAGGTCCAGGCTGTGCGATGTGGTTGGGTTTGTTATATACATTAGACCTGATTTGTGCTCCTGGACTGTAAGGAAAAGTAAGCTTTGACATCCTGCTGTAACGTGAGATTTTCTCTCAAATGATATCCAGACAGATAAGGGTTTTTTTTTTAATGAATTGTTAAAATGATTTATTTTCAGCCCTCAGTGTGAAATAAATTCTTGAGCAGCTTTCATAACAGACCACAAGGTTGGGAGATGTTTGGGTTCTGCGTCTCTCTCTGGTATCTGGTGTAGCGATTGATCTAAAGGAACCCCCCCCACACACACACACACACACACACAACCCCCGGCCTCGCTCCAGTCGGTGACTCCCCCTCACGGCCTGCTCAGACCTGCAGGCGGTGATTGACAGGCCGGCATCAGAGTGGTGATTAGAACTTTTTTTTGTTCCTGCAAAGCTCCAGACAGGGTTTGACCCTTGACCCCTGGCTCTCCTCCACACAGCTGTTTCAGAGCCACGGAGCTTGAACTTTACAGCCAGGGCCACTGAGGGAGACGTCCTGCAGTCAGCAACCTGGACTTTCCAGCGTCATCCCACCTAAACCAGGCACTTAACTGCCAAAGAGAGGGTCATCGTCTCGGCCCGCGTTAATGCCAGCTTTTATTTTATGTCTTTCAGTTTTGGGATGAACCATGATGGGATCGGGAATTCCTGCGGTACCAAAGGCCACGAGACAGCCAAACTGATGGCCGCTCACATAACAGCCAACACCAACCCTTTCTCCTGGTCTGCCTGCAGCAAAGACTACATCACCAGCTTTCTGGAGTAAGTGGATGATGGTTATTCCCTGTGGGACTGTCTGAGTGTGTTTGGATTTGCCTGCATATGTGTGTGTGTGTCCTTATGTGTGTGTGTGTGCGTGCGCAGTGCAGAAAAAGGTGCACGCCTGTTTTCCTGCTTGCTTGCAGCCGTCTCTCTTTACAACCCGCTGCCACTGGCTGGCCCTTGTGGTGACCCGCTAGGCTGCCTTGTATGCAAGTCCTTCCCCACTTATTCACATCCATTTCATCACCAAGACTCCTGCCAGACCTCCTTGTGGCTATGGATGATAACTGGGTGCCTTCCACTCTTGCATCCCTGCACCACAAGGCAGCGATGTTAGAGCTCATGTGGTCCCTGGTGGTGATGTGTAGGCCAGCTGCTTTCGACCACTGCTCCACTGCGTCTGTGAATTGGTGAGAGACGACAAAAAACGTGGAGCAAATAAACAAAAGAGTAGCACGGGGACGTTTTGGCACAGCGAGTCCTGCCAGCCTGGCATGGTACAGCTTGTACAGGTTTCTAGCGCTGAGTTCAAGGGCCAGACAAAACATCTGGACTCGGCCTTCAGAGTCTGGCAGTGAAAAGATGCCTGTGATGATGGCAGGACTGAACGAACCGAAAGTTACTGCCCTGATCCCTGCACATCATGGGCCATTGAGCTGAAACTGCTTTTAGAACAAGTGTGAATAAATGAGCAGCATTAACTGGGACTGAACCGCTGGATTTGACAGACTTTGCTCCACAGTCCAAGCAACAAAAGCAAAATCACAAAAGTGCATTATGCTTTTTTCCGTGAAGGGCTCGGCCATAGTTGGGAAACAGCTTCATTGTGTAGGAATAACAATCAGAAAGTGGTCAGGATTGTTCCCTCAAACGAGAAGCGTGCCATTCTTCCTCAAAGAATGAGGTCAAGGATTCCTCAGCAACTCTCTGAAATTGCTTGCTTGCAGCAATGTAGAAGTAGTGGACAGAACCCAGCTGACAGAACCAACAGAAACAGGAAAAACATGCTCCGAGTGAGTCACGTATCATTTAAGCTGCTCTAATCAATATTTTTATATTAACAAAGGATGAAATTACTGTGTGTGTGATGTGAGTTGATTTGTTTGTGGCGGAAAGCCCACAGAGAATTATCACCCAGCTCTGCAGCTTGAGTGTTTTAATGTCTTTTAGTTAATTGTTTTGGTTTTACAACTTTACTGTTTTGGTTCGGCCTCGCTGCTCTCATCTGTGTTGTTTCTGCTCGCAGCAGGCAGCTGTTTTAAGTGAAAAAGCTCCGATAAACCCGCTGTACAAACAGCAGCTGAAGGTTCGTAGGTTCATATCAGGACACCGCTGCTGAATTTAACACACTGGCAGCATCGCTCTTGTCTTGTGGAGCAGGAGTCAGTTCTACTTAAATAGGCTTCTTCTGCTGTAACAGGTGTGGTTCCCTGATTGCTCTGAGCGGCCGTTAAAGTTTTAATCCTGAAGATTTCAGTCCTGGTTTAACACTACAGCGAACAGACAGCAGGTGTTTCTGTTTACAGTGCAGCCAAACAAAATCGCATTGTTTTAATAAAGATGTCAGTCAAAAGTAAGCGGAACCATAACCTGACTCCCTGCAGTATCTGAAACTGATCTAGAAATGTCTTTTTTCGTGGAACCATCGCAGTCAGCCCTCGTCACAGTTACAAACACATTGTAATTCCTGCGGCTGCTTCACAATAAAAGCCTCCATGTTTTTTTTTGCCAGTGGAATGCTTTTAATGTGACACTCCAGCAGTGGGATGTTCTGTTTGCATCGTTAGTACAATAAAAAAATGAAGCTTAATCTGTGAAGTTATGGATGAGATCAAATTTGGATCACATTCTTGCATTTCTTTGCAAATTCTCTGTGCTTAAGTCGGCAATCAGATTCCACCGGCAATAAAAAACGAGACGTCATTACTGAATGTGAGTGGATTGAAAGGCTAATGCAGAAAGAAGCTGACCATAAATATTATCATATTAATATTATTTAATGAAAATCTCAGGGATTGTAAACTTGAGAGAAAAGGTAGAAATATTAACAGATTTATCTCTGGGCCGTTACCTGCCGTACACAGGAGGTCAGAGGTCAATGCAACAGAGTCTTGCTGTGGGAGCTTGAAACAGGGGCTTCCAGCACAGCCCTCTAAACTCATTACCCTGCTGTGCATAATAACCTGCACTTATCTGGCTTCGTATGATTTGAGTGTGGTGGAAAAGAACAGGTTTGTGCAACAGAAACATAAAGAGCACATTATTCCCTCTCAGAGTGTTGTCTTTTATTGTGCTCTGGATAATGAAGTCTGTTTATCTAAGCTTACCCCTGCAAAGGAGAAGCAGAGGGGGTTGCAGATATCTCAATTTGTAATCATAGACCCACAAACACTGTGCACAAAAAGTCCTTCCCTTTCCATCGCTCTGTAGAGTTTAGCTCATCACTAAGACCTGAGTACTGCTTGCAAATCCTAATACACAACTTTGTGGTGAAGTATTGGTTGGATGTGTTGCAAGTCTGCAGTGTGGTGTGTGTGTGCGTGTGTGTGTCTTTTTGTGTGTTCGTGTTTAGTTTGCAGGGCTCTCCAAGAAAGCGGATAATAGCGGCCGTGGTTGTCAGATGATGTTTCCGGCTGAAAGCTGTTAGAGGAGGGTTAGTGAACAGCACTTGTGACAGAGATGACAGTATTATATGCCAGCGTCCAACTGGGACACAAAGAGCCACTTCTCTGCCGCTCTGTCGGGTTTCCGTCCACTTCTGGCTCGAGTGTCTGAAGATGACCGAGGCTGTGCTCGAACAAAAACACAGACAAAGTTCTTTCACTTCGTCTTCAGGCAGAATCTCCTCTTTCTCAGCTTATTATACTTCCATTTGTTTAAGTCTGTTGGTTGAGTTTTGTCTTTTCATTTAGGTTTTTATTGCCTTTAGCTTTTATGTTTCTTACAAAAGAGTTCTGTCTGTAAACTCCAATTATCCTCCCTTTCTCTCCCTCAATCAGAGTTTTGGATATCGCACATGCTTCTCTTTGCCAAGTAAACAACTTTGGCTGCGGTGTTGGCCTAGATTCACCGTCTTGCTCGAGCAATATGTGGTGCTTTGTTTGGGTTTTTTAGGAATGGTTTATGAATGCACTCACAGTTCAGTCATAGTTTACTCTCCCAAGTCTGCATGCCAGTTTGCTATAAATGTTAAAAGGCAGGCAGTTTGGGTCTATTAAAGTCTCAGAGACCACACGCTCTATCGAACTTGATATTAGACTTGTGTGACTTGTGCCTTATGATAATTGTTGGGTTAGACTGATTTAATCATGCTGCTGTTTCACCACTGGTCAGATCCAACTGGGATGGTTAATATCTACATGAATGACCGGTGTCAGAGTTCAGGGATCACCGATGTTCCTGCTTATTAAAGGATGTTTCCGCTCGGCATAATGAATTTGGCTGAATCCACCGGACAGGAAGCCTTTGCGACGATGTTAAATAATAGCCTCTATGTTTAAACTTTGACTATTTTGTCTCTCTCCAAACCAATAAATACTGAGGCCTGCCCTTAGTGCGCAGGGAGTCTGGGGGCCTCAGAGGCTCTCTCTCTATGATGAGAGGGTCCTCTGAGGAACAAGAGCCAAGAAACAGGATTATTCCATTCAGTAACTGAGAACAGCAGATGGAGAGAGGAAGAAAGACAAGAGAAGGAGGGAAAAAAGGGAAGGAGGAAAGAGTTTGCTCCTCTTGCTCTGGAACATTTAAGTTCCTCTTGTGCATTTTGTTATTTGCTACTTTGGGATAAAAACAAACAGCATGTATTAGCGGTCTTGTCATGACTGATATACTTTCCTCTGGTAGGCCTATGCTTTTATTCGCCCGGGCTCTTTGTTCATTAGAGCGTAGTAGTAACAATTTCTATTTTTTCTAACTAGCTGAGTCGCTCCACTATCTTTCCATGTACCCCGGCGGCTGCAGATGTACCACCTGGTGTACAGCAAGTAGAGTACGAGTATCTAGGAGCTTTTTAAATGTACATTTTCAAAGCTGTGAGCACATCAAATGAATTTCACTTCCCCTCCGTTGTATAGCACTAGAGCCAGAAATCTCAAGGGACAGATAACTCAAAACCTGGACACATAAACACAGAACTATCTGCATGTCCAGGTATCACTAAAGGTAAGGGAGGAAACATATTTTTTTTTGTAATTTGAGTGAACTGGCTGTTAAAAGTTCTCGTAGTTTCAGTCTTTAGTGTTCTCCTCTCCTGTATTCTGGGCCCAGGTTTTGGTCTGCTCAGTCACAAAGCCTAGCTCTACGTTATTGTTGACACCAGGCCCACTTTTCCTTTCGAGGGATGGGAAGCATTCCACTGCATGTTGCAGCTGCCACAGCTGGAAAAGAGCACAGTATAGTAAATAGTCGTAGTAATATTTTGCCTTGAGTGAATCTTCTGATTCAAGCAGAAGCAGAGGAGGCAGAGATCAAAATGAAATACATCTGTGTTTGTTTATTGGCACTTGTCTTTATTATGGTTTTTGTCTCTTGCACAGAAAAAGGTCAAAATAATAACACAAAATTTTAATCTGTGAGGCGAGTGGTGGCCCAGCATCTTCACCCAGAACAGAGAGACTCACCAACAAAAAGACACAAGGCTGCGTTTTTATTTTGTAGCTACGAGAGTACAAAACTGGCGTGTGAGTGTGTGTGTGTGTTTCTTCTGTGAGTTCTTTGTGAGCGCACATATTTCTATCTGACAAAACAGACTAAACATAATCCTAGGCCTGGACATATGACCCATAGCTCACTCCAGATTTTTCTCTTCCCTTCCCTGCTCTGTCATTTCATTGGCTCCTCCGTAGATTCAGTGTAAGCAGCTGACGTACAGAATAGTGGAGCACAGAGCCATATAATCAGAGAGGGTTTGTGTTTTAAGACAGGCAGATCGGCTGACGGCCTGCCCTCTTCGCCTCTGGTAAAATGTCTCTGCTTGTGCTTCAACGCTCTCTTTGATGAGGAGGTGTTGATGTGTAATATCAACATTAATTACATGTCATTTTAGACCCTTGACAAGCTTCCTACAATGGTAGTTTGGTGGTAAAATTAAATGAGTCAGACAACACCAGCCAAGGTCTAAAAGAGAAGAGGCGGTGGCGGTGGTGGTGGTGGTGGGGGGGGGCACTTTAATGGTGTAGAAAGGTTCCTTTGTGTAAGAAACAATCCTATTGTAGGTTTGTTTTTTTGACAGCTCAGGTCGGGGGACGTGTCTGGACAATGAACCTCTGAAACGAGACTTCCTGTACCCAACAGTGGCCCCGGGGCAGGTGTACGATGCAGACGAGCAGTGTCGCTTCCAGTACGGAGCCTCCTCACGCCAGTGCAAGTATGGGGTAAGAAACCAGCATCTTTCACGCCGCTCCGCTGCTCATCTATCCGTTCCATTGTTCGATCCGTTTTACATGTTTTTTCACTCACAGACTGAAACATGTGACGCTGTAGTCAGAGTTGTCCGATGGTAGCGTTTGTGAAACACCCACACTGGACTGGACTTTACTTTGAAAGGAGTACACCCAGTACACACCCAAAACAAGTCGACTAATCAACTTGTCGATCAACAGAAAATCCTGTTTTGATAATAGATGAATCATCATCAGTAATCATTTGAGTAATCAATTAATCAATATAATTGTTTCAGCCCTTTATTTGAAATAATAATGATCCCAGTGATCAGATTTTATATTTGCTTTAAAGAGAGCACAGGTATCATATTGTTAACAGGTATCTGTGTATATCCTGCTGCTTGATCCATCACTTGAAGATATGTGCATGATGAAAACCTGTTCCTGACCCCTGTGGGTAATTAGGTAATAATAACCGTTTTCTTCAGGTTTACATTTCCTAGGGAGGTAAAACATGCGAGGAAGGTAATTTTTTTTTTATTATTGTCTGGCAACTGGAGCTGGTTTGGAAGTGTCTTTCCACACTTTGCCTTATTCTTCTTTTTAATCTTTAAACTTCCCAGACAAAGAGATGAAGGATTCAGGTCAACGCTCCCTTCAGTGAAAAGGATTCACCCTCTTTCCTGCGTAATGAGAAAGACAAGCAACGAGCACATGGCAAACAGGAGTGGCTGAAAGAAGCCTCAGAGGTTTAACGAACAATAACGTGATATTGTTTTGCGTGACACAAATATTTGGGCACATGATGGAAAAGAAAAGGGGACAGAGATTAGCTGAGATCATATAGTTATTTCATGTCATTGAAAGAAATATCTGACAGCAGATTATAACAGGCCCCAAATCAAGCCCTGTTATTTTGGCTCCTAAGCTCATAATTGTGGTTTTAGATCAGCATGAAAGACACACATTTATGAGATTTATGAGCAGATTGGATTCCAGCAATGATTCAACAGAGCTAGATTGGACTTTTTCATCTGACAATAAGATCTATTTCGTACAGCCATCTGTGAAAGAGATGCCCTTTGCGACTGCTTACAGGACAGGCGTGACCACAGAAACGGATAAAAGGTCTAATGAATGGAAGAGTCTGGTTTCTGAAGCTAACGCTCAGCCATAACCTATTGAACTTTTCCACATTTGGATGAGTGTTTTCTGTATTTCCTAATCGTTTTGCGCTGCTGAACTTGAATACAGAAGGACAGTGATGGGAAAAGCAGAGAAGTTTATCTAGAATATATCAAAGTTTGTCCCTAATGTATCTATAAATAGTGTCAAACAGTCATATTGTAGTTTTAATATTTCATAAAACATGTTGCCTAAGACACCATTCCTTTGGCTTAGACTGTGAGATAACAAAATGATTTGTAAGTTTTTCAACCACAACAAACTGAAATTCTAGCCACAAATCTACATCGTAGTCGTTCATCTTCAGGACAGGGAGGAAATTTACCACCACACATGACCTGGTGTGTCCTGTTCAGCTGGTGTGAACAGAAGAGTAGAGAACAAAACCAAATAAAATATCAGCTGATTACAACTTTATTTTTCCTCATATATAGTTCCTATTATTTTGTGTTACTGACAAAAGCCACATATAAAATATTAAAACTGTTTATGTAGCTAAAACCTTTTTACACGTATCTTTGATATTATCCAGAAGACTCGGTGGGGATAGTAATTAAAACCTAAATTAATTTTTTTTTCTTCTTGCACTCGTATACATATATACAGAAAACCGGTCACTGATTTTAATGCTGCAGCTGACCGATGAATATTTTTTAAAATGTATATATGATGTATATTTGTATGTAAATTAAATTTTTTACTCATTTTAAAAAGGGGTAACTTTAATGGCAGCTGGGTCTGACACTGGATCAAATCAAACCAAACAATCTAAGAAGGGAAAATAAACCACTCTCCAGCTGGACTTCTCACAGATTACCAGAAAAGGTTGGAAACCACTCGTGTAGAGCAACACAACAGCAATATTTCACTGAATATGGCCTGTGACGCCTTCAGGGGGTTTAAATAATTACAAAGATTTGAAAGATCCTTGAACTGCAGGGGTATCACAGACCTTAAATCACAGCATGAGACTGTGTCAGAGGTGGGAAAAGTAACACAGACATCAAGAGAGGAAATTAGTGTAATTTACAGCAACGATTTGTTTTTTAGTGACTACTTCCCACTTCTTCGTTAGACCATAAGCCTGTGCTCAAAGCGTCCAGGCAAGCTGCTCGAGTGTTTTTCAAACCTGAGCAACACTGGAAGCTGAAGGTATGAAAAACAAACAACCTTTGATGGCTATATTAGCGAGTTCAGGCCCTTACTGAGCGCCCCTTGCCCTTTTTATCGCAGGCTTGTTCTCTCTTAGCGTAAATCCATCAGGCCCACATCCACGTTCCTTAAGGCCCGACCTGCTGACCTTTTAGCAGGGCAGAGATAGTGAATGGAGCAGCGGGGCGGCTTATTGAAACCAGCTGGCAGAGGGGAGTCGGTGCAACCAGAGAGTGGCAGTTTGCCGCTTTATTTAATCTGGATAGGCTCAGGGAGCTGCGGGGCCGTGGCATATTTACTGACCCTGGGGGTCAGAATCTGTGCGTGGGATCATAACTCTTTTTCATGGGGCTGCTCTTCTGCTGTACACAATTGTCCTGTAAAAGGCTTTGAAGTCGAGACGCGAGGTGACCCAGTTCGGTTTAATGGGAAATCTAATGCAAGGTTGTGCAGAGCTGTCCTTGTAACATGTGTTCACTTTATGGTTTTATTTATTTGGGGGCAACTTAGTGCTGTCTTCCCACTATCCCTCTCTCTCTCTCTCTCTCTCTCTCTCTCTCTCTCTCTCTCTCTCTCACACACACTCCATTTCTTTAGTAATCTAAATGGATTCTCCTCATGTCCTAGACTGAGGAGTGAGGAGGAGAAGACAGAGATATGATGTTTATTCAGACCACTCAGTAATACTGAAGATATTTGTTAGGCCTACAAGTCGTCTTTATCTAAGACTTGGGAGGCCTATTGCTCACTCTTGATTTCCCCTAAGAAGTGAAAATGGGATTTCTTGAACTGATGTCACGGTCCCGTGTGGTCCTGAGGTGAACGTGAGCAAACGTTAGTCATGGTGTTGATCCAGCTGACTCTTCATTTCTCATAAGAGAACATTAATAGCACCCAGTGACCCCTGGCATATTGCTCAAGATGCACTATGATCCAAAGCATATGCGCGCTTGAAGTTAGATGCCTCTCAGCAGTCTTGATGTGGTCTCATCAGCTCCGCTCATCCTCTGATTTGATCTGGAATCGTGTAGATTTGTGGATGAATTTTCATGCTGTCTGTGTTGTTTTTTATTTGTCTCAGAGCTGTCAGAGAGGAGAAGAAAAACACTGAAAGGGAAACCACCAAAGGCTGCTGATAAATCATCCTCACCCTTATTCGCCCCCCAGTCTGCTGCATTGATTTATTCTGACCAACTTGCTTTTGCCTTCTTTCCTAGGAAGTGTGTAGAGAGCTCTGGTGCCTTAGCAAGAGCAACCGCTGTGTAACAAACAGTATCCCAGCTGCAGAGGGGACTCTGTGCCAGACTGGCAGCATCGAGAAAGGGGTAAGTCACCAAATGTTTCTCATCCATTCAATCACCAACTTTCATGAACTAAATAATGAATCGTTATTATTGTAAAATAATCTATAGATTAATCAGTAATGATGTATAATTTTTAGTTGGCGGCCTAGTTGGCCACACTTCCCTCATCCACAATGTGAGATGAGGAAGAGGAGGATGAGGGAGAAATGAATGAATGAATTTGTTTTTTGCAGGGTTGTTTTTTTTTTTGTTTAGACTTGAACAGAATAGTTCAACTTGGTCAATCTAATAGAGTTTGTTCATCAAACTTTAGAGTCACCGGAGCTTTGTGTAATTTTTAAACACAAATGAAATTAGCTCAGTTTTTTTTTTTTTAAATAGAAATTCTTTAATGGAAATCTTGGAATTGCTCACATGGTTCAGCACCTGGTGATGTGATGTGAAACTTCAGAGCAGAAATCAGCCTCAGCTCGTGGTACCTCACTGCCTCAGCTCGCATCTGTTCCACTCTGGGAAGGGGTACCGTTCCCTGAGTGTGCACTCATGCAATGGGTGCTGCCACACACACTGACACACACTGATGCACACACATGCGCACACATGCACACACACGCAAGCAGGCCAGGCTTTAGGTCATCAGCCCACTGTTGATGCCAGCCAGGTTAGGGGAGACAGTTTTAACACGGATTATGGCAGCCATTGTCACTGGATGGTCCGAGGTCTAAAAGGGAAGAATAGGAGAGTGTCACGAGCTGTCACCCGTGATTACCATTAGCTCAGTGGAGCCTTTGAGGGCCGGGGCCCACGGACAGGGTCCTGGACAACACAGGGGGCCCCAGGTTGAGCCTGGGGGGCTTTGGAACAGCTTTTGGAGCAGCTTTAGGAGAGCCAGTGGCATACCCTGTCTGCCCCTGCCGGGGACAGCTTCAAAGGAATATGAATGTCAGCCATTTCTCACCCAGCGTGTAATGGAGAGAGGCCCTTCCAACAGGAGCAGGGAGAGAGGGAGGCAGAGAAAGGGGGAGGGGGCAGAGGGAGGGGGCAGAGAGGCAGAAACTGACCAACAGGGAAAGGTTTTTGTGTTTTTACAGTGTTCAAATGGACTCACAGTTATATACTCCAAGGTTGTTGCTGAAAGCAAACCTCATCTTCCTCCTTTCTGTGTCCTGATCCCTCCGTCCTTCTGCCCATCTCTCCGTCCCCCTGTCTCCTCTCTCCCACGGCTAATCTTGTTTAGACAGCGTCTCAGGACGTGAATGAGGACAGTGGCCCAACGTAGCCCTCACCTTGACTGTCCCAGTCTCTCTGGGTTCTTAACCTACTGACACAGTTGGAGAGACAAAGGGCTGTCTCTGATCCCCTCTTCCCTCTGGATCTCTGGACAGCTTAGCACGAGGCTTAAAACAGTCCTGACACACCGGACAGTGCTTTCCATCCCTCACTTACCTCTGAAAGCACCCCACAGCACACTGGAAACATTAAACTAAAGAATACATACTACATCTGTATGAAACGTTATGTTAATTAGGCTTTGGTAGCATGATGTTTATGAAAGAATGCGTACAGGAAAATTATGAGATCACACTCTGTGACAACTCAACTGACTACAGTGGCCTGGAACGGACAAACCAAACTCTGGCTCTGGAGAGGGCCTTTTGTGTTTTTACGTTACCTGAAGGCCACCGTAGGAAAGGGAGGAGTGAGGGGAGGGGATTTTGTTTGGTTGGCCGTCTGCAGCCTCACCGCTAGATGCCATGAAATTGTACGCACTGGTCCTTTAAAAATAAAGCTCGACAAGGAGGGAACCAGGACGGCAATAACAAAATAGAAAATGACAGGTAGGAGAGAGGAAATAACAGGACTAATGCGGAAATGGAATTATAGGGTGGGTAATAGTGTAATCACAAGCTACTCTGCTAGTTTTTAAAGACAGAGGGAGGAAGAGAGGAAAACCGTCTTGTATAGTTTACATTTCACTATTTACAGATGCACAGAAATTTATAGCGAGCTCATAACTGTTGGAAAACTGTAATCCTGATGTGTAGGTATTCTGTGTTGTAATAAGTTGCATGTTATTGTGAGTCTCACCTTAACTGAAGACTCTGACGTAGTCTCAGTGTTTCTGTAAAGATATTATTCAGCGCCTCTGCATAATAATAACCAGTTTCCACCTCTCTGTCTTTGTTTCTGCTCCTCCACGGCCAGTGGTGCTACCAGGGGGAGTGTGTTGCGTTCGGTACCTGGCCTCAGAGTGTGGACGGAGGCTGGGGGCCCTGGTCGATGTGGGGGGAGTGCAGCAGGACCTGTGGGGGCGGTGTATCCTCCTCCATGAGGCACTGTGACAGCCCAGCGTAAGTAGGCAAAGTAAGCCACAGCAAGCTGAACACACACATCCAGGTCCTGCCTACAGGTGTGTGTTTGTGTGTATGAGCACATGTGTGGATGTGTGTGGTATCTAAGTGGGAGTAGAGATATCAGTATAGATAATTAGATTGTCTCTGGAGATTTCCTTGGGCAAGATTTTTTTTTGTACCACAACCATAAATTAGGCCGTGGTTACGTTGAGTGACACCTCCATAGACAGGCACTGGCAGTTAGCTCTTTGCTAAAGCATCGGCTGGGCTAGGCGGCTACATCCAGAAGCCTCCGGCTGTCTCCAGCGGTTGACAGGGGCTGCAGTGTCCGTGTTTGTTTGCCAATGTTAGGATAGGTTTCTGTGACAGTATGGCTTGTTGTAGTGTAGACTGTACTAACCGACCGTCGAAGGAGTCTGTGTTGCAGTTTTTTCGGTGAGTAAATTTCTCACTATTTTACCTGGTTGTTTGCGCTAATTAGCATGTATTAGCATATTTTGCCGCTGGCTTATGACTTCATTGCCGATTCATGGTCGCTGCTGACACAGATAGAGGACCGGAGCAGCTAATGTTAGGAACGCTGTTGCGGTGTGTTCCGTGCTCTCAGAGTCCGTTTATTGTGGGAATGCTAGGCTACAATTTTATTTCGTCTCATTTTTCTGTTTAAAAAGTCCGACATTGCATGGACAGAGCAGCTCCGTTGTAAGGAACTTGCATTCAGGTACGAGCGCTCGCTCTGTGTCGCGGTCGAGCTAGTCGGGTCGGACTCGGGGACTGTCGTGTGGTGGATGGAGCTGCGTGTAGCTGCCGCTTAGCTTGTTAGCCTAGCTGATTAGCTGATTAGCCTTCGGCTATCTCGGTTTCTCCGAGCTAAGTGGCCGGGTTCTCGGCCGGCACACGCCGGCTGACCCGTAGAGTAACCGCCTCTCCGCCAAATATGGAAAGCCCCCCCCCCCCTAAAATCCAAGATGGCGCAGCTCAAATGCCCATGGTTTGGTCACAAAACCGACTCCCCGAAACCAGTGGGTGACGTCACGGGAGCTACGTTTTATACAGTCTATGGGCAGAATGCACTGTTACACCCGTCAGTAACAAGAATATTAGCTATTAGCCATTAGCCACAACAACAATATTACACTGAATAGCAAGGCACTTGTGCACTAGCTTCAGTTTTTATCCATGGTGGGTGCTGCTGGGTCAGCCTTTGTCCTCATTCACTTTGAGATGGACTCAGTGATGGAGCATGTGCGATCAGTTAAGACACAGCACACTCTCTGTTAGAGACTGTAGTGCTGCATAGTTTTGTTTTGAGGCCTCCCATGTGTCCTCACTAGACAAATCATTGTCCAGTGCATCTTCTGTCTGGCAGCTAGACGTCTGGGATCTTTATCCACCGTCCATCTTTGCATTCCTTTGTTTTGGAAGCTAGAAATTACGTCAAACACGTCATGGGAAGACACGAGAAAGAGCCAGGGTGAACCAGAGGGAAGGGGAAAAAAAAGAGGAGGGGGGGCACCGGCATAATGTGGAACACCTGTGTAAGGTGATCGCTGCCGCTCAGGCATCAGTGCAAAGAGGAGGGAGGCAGAGAAAACACAGTCAGACCAGCCTTTAACACATTCATTACAGAGCCCGCCTCAGAGTTTTTTTTGCAGTGAAGTGGAAATAGTCATGGAGGAGAGAGAGAGGCTGATAAAGGCGAGAAGAAGACGAGGGATGATAAGAGCAGAAAAACAAATCCTTTAGCGATGTAGTAGATGTGAGGAGTAGACGAGGAAAAAAAGAGCGAGTAGGGAATCGTTCTGAGGTTACACACTTTAATCTCTCTCCCAAATCTAAATGTCATGTCACACTTAAGAGCTCTTAGAACAGCTTGGATTTCATGAATGAATCATTGGCACACATGCTCAGCAAAAGCAGCGAATGCAGACAGACTTCTGGCAGAGATATTTCTTTCAGGCATGTTTCATGACCCGCCACCACCAAAGTTTCTCCTGATGTTCTCATTACATCCCAAAGATGATTTGTTTGAGTAACTTGTGATTTGTGAATTTATGGTGCTTGATGTGATGTGTCGAAAATGTCCTCTCACTTTTCAATTCCCTGCTCATTCAATTCTCCTGTGTCTCTCAGTCCGTCTGGAGGAGGCAAGTACTGTCTCGGAGAGAGGAAACGCTACAGATCCTGTAACACTGATGTGAGTTCCTTCATTTCTTTGTTTTGGTCATGTTTTGGTGATATCCACATTGTTCTTACCATCCAGCCACCATACTCCAGATGAGAGATGGTCTCCTAGCAATGATCTTATTGGATCGGTGCCTTGCTCAGGGGCACCGCAGCCATGGTCGCAGAGGCAGGTGAGGATCTCAGGCCGGTCCAAAGTCCAGAGCCGCACTCTTAACTTAATGCGCCATGGCTGCCCTCATATATGGAGTTAATATGATTCTGAACAGATGCTGAACATCAGTCAGTTTTTTTTGTAGGAAAGATGCAATGTTATGTATGAGAAGGTCTCAGGTATCTATGTAGGAACATTCATACACACACACACACACACACACACACACACACTTCTGGAACCAAACGTACACCCTGTACAAATGCCTTGGAGACTAAACTGTCCTCTTGATGGATGCTCTGCTCTGCTTTGTAAAGGGACTGAGATAGTTAGTTGGCCTGCTGAGGCGTTCTGACCTGGGATGGACTTGGCCTGTCACAGCATGACTGCTGAGCCTCCTCTTTGCTGCTGCGCGTTTCTCCTGCAGAACATGTTATCTTAGGAAAGTCTTTACAAGCAACACAGAGGTCGGCTAGCAGCATCACGCCGCCTCTAAGCTTTCCGACATGCTTTCCTCCTGGAACGTTGGATGGATGATGATAAAAATGCACAGGCTGTGATTCAATATTCCCCCGGTGACTTTGGGTTTATTCGTCTCTTTGTCACTTTATAGTTCACATATTGTTTGTGACATTTCACTCGAGTCGACGATCATGACCGTTTCAGAGTGTATTGCATGAAAAGTAATTCGCAGACCTTTTTTTTTTGAGGTCTGGAGCAACGCTTTAAACAAATATTTAACATGGCTGCAAGTTGAGATCTGCGTTCAACTATTTCTAGGTGGCCGTTTTTTTTTTTTCATAAGGTGAAAATTGAAATAGTTAGGGCCCTGGTGGACATTTAACCGCAAGTCTTAAAAATAACAGCTGAGAGCAAGCACTGAGTGTTTTCTTTGGAAAACAAACAACAGCCCTAACCACGATTTCATCACACTGACCACACCTTGTCCAGGGAAATGTGTGTGTGTGTGAGAAAGACATGGCACATGCTCTCTGTCACGCACGCACACTCACACAGACACACACATACACAGATGTTTATATCCCAGCTATTTTTGCACTGATCACTGGTCGGATATTATTTGTTAACGGTGCCTCCCTCCCTTCCTGTTACTGTTTGCTCTGTGGAAAGTTGCTTTATATGCTTTATATTATATTTAGCATAACGCTTCATGTGACAATTAATGAAGATGTGTTTAACATTTCTCTCCAAACAACAAATGTAAAGACAAAAAGTGAATAGATCATCAACATTATTAGGATTCATCATCTGGGATTCATCAATATCTGGACTGAAGTTTGTTTTAGTCCATCAAGTAGGTGTTTTTTATTTTCCCAGATATTTCATGTCAAAGCATGCAACAGTTGCTGAGATATTTCAGTGTGGTTCTGCAGTACTAGTAAAGTTTTCCTGGTAAATTGACTTTGACATGTAAAACCAGTAGAGTCTGAGGATGTGCCACAGCGGGCTGGTAAGTCGATTAAATGATTAGTCGGTCGACAGAAATCCAGATGTTTATAATCTGTTAATCATTTAAGTTATTTATGAAGACGCTCTGGTTCCAGTTGTTTAGATGAGAAGATTTCTGTTTTTCTCTTTGGGGTTTGGACTGATGTTGCAAGACATCATGTGCGATTTTTATGTTTTATAGACCGTTAATCAAAATATAATCCGCAGGTTAACTGATAATGAAAGTCATGCTTACTTGCAGCCATGCTAATGTGATCTCAAAGGTTTTTTTTTTTTTCCTCCTTTAAACATGTGTTAGCACATGTAAATCTCATTTGGCCCCGTGTTGTCATTTCAACACACACTTGTAATAATATTATTCTGTCTCTTCTGACTCAATCTGCATGTTTGATGTGTAAGTTTAAAGCTGCCATATTGGCAAAACACTTGAGTGGTAATGAAAGTGGCTGAGCCTCCCTGTGGCCCGCTCCAGCGTGGAACACTTTCAGCATGTGAAATACAGCTTTGACCTAAGAGCTTTTATTTGTCCTGGGGGAGAGTGTTTTGGGGTTTCTAAGGACCTTTTCACACCAATAAAGTGCTTCTTTCCACTTTGTACCTCCTCTTTCTGGAGCAACATCCCCACAGTGGAGTCCCATCCCAGATCAGTCAGTCCAGAATCAGAGCCAGAACCAGTTCTGCACCAGCCTGCACTGCGTCGGGCTTCTACCTCCTCTGGCTGAGTTTATGTTTCTAATTACCCAGCCAAAGAAGTGCTTCATTATCCATCATAAATCCACACATGAAAACAAAGCAGTCCCTCCAAACGCAAAACACACTGTTCTCAATTAGGAATTCCAAGAAAAGAGTCTGTTTTAGTGTCTGAAAATAAAATGTGACATCTTACACAGACTTTGTCCAGTTTTTAGTAATGATGTTGTCTATGCAAATAAAAACTTCCCAGAATAAAGAAAAAGTCTTAGCAAATAATTCACTTACTCAAATGGTAACAACATGTTAGTCTGTGTCCCAGGATTTTACAGGATCATACCAGTGTAACACTGTTTGAATGCATGCTCCACGCATTTTGATTTTTGGATGTTTTTCCTGCAGTTTTAGGGATTCATTGTATTTTACTAATTTCAAACAAGTAATGCAGGAAGTTGATTGTGATTCAACTTTATTTTTCTTTTTGTTGCTTAAATTTTTATTAGGAAATCTTTTTATGGTCGTAACAGCAAACGAAAACAACAAAACTGATTCCAGCCACAAACATAATTCAGTCTGCGTGGTAATAATCATCCACCACTGGAAAATGATAACAGGTGATTGAAATGTAAACAGGCAAACCATCAGATATGTTCATTTTATCCATCGTGCTCTGTATAAATAATAAAGATCTCTGTGATGATTTGAAGCTGACTGGGCCAAGACACGCAAAATCTATTTTGTGTCTCACTATTGTAAAATGTTTACTTTTTTTTTTTGCAGGCCTGCCCGGCAGGATCTCGGGATTTCCGAGAGAAGCAGTGTGCTGATTTCGACAACATGCCTTTCCGTGGGAAATACTACAACTGGAAGCCTTACACCGGGGGTGAGTTCATGACGGCAGTTTGTAAAGCCATTGATAGGTCTGTAAGTCCATTGATAAGCGATTAAAATAAGTGGACATCAGTTGGTTAGATTGGTGGATATTTCATGCATCCACTCTCGGTGTTTTTCAGCGCTGAGCTGTAAAACCTTCCTGCCGTCCTGTTTGCGTCACAAATGACAGCTTGCAGGCCGACCTGCTTGTGTACCCAGTTAACACCAACAGTGGGACGAATTCCTCAGATTCCTGTAGACCGTGCTGTGTTCGAGGACCCTCCCTGGTCTTTGGTCTATTCTGGATCAACACTTATCTGACTGAGCCAGAATGGGTGAAAACGCTATTGTACTATCACAGTTATTGGCAGGAGTTGGCAGGAGTACAGGCCCTGTGTCACTCTCCCCTTGAGAAGTTCTCCCCTTGATCTCTGCACATCATGGAAAATATCCACTTAACTGAAAACACAAATAGCTCAAAGAAAAAGTGATAAGAGACTGAAGCATGTAAACACAGCTTTTATTTTCCTTTAGAGATGGAAGAGCTTAAGTTACATCTCTTTTATCACAAGGGTCTGTTTTGTCAAATCCATCACCTCCTGCCTTACAGCGCTCTGCGGGCTGGGAGCTGTCATGTAGAAACAGCGGATAACCTGTGTGTGAATGTCGGTGTAATTGTTGTTGGCAGCCAGCGCTGTCTCTGTCGGTGTCAGTGTTGCGGTGACGTCGTGCTCGGGGTTTTTAGATCTGAGCACCGCTGACTTTCCCCCACATGATTATTATCGTCAACAAGTGGAAAGGAGATCCCAGGACTGGCTGCAAGTCCGGGGGCGACGCTGGTGTTTGCTGGTTCATCAGGGGTTCAGGTCACGTTGTCTGTTTTCTGTGCACAGGCTGAACCGCAGATAAACGTGAGCTCTGTCTGTGTGTATTCCAGGTGGTGTTAAACCCTGTGCACTGAACTGCTTGGCAGAGGGCTATAACTTCTACACAGAGCGCTCTCCTGCAGTCATAGATGGCACCCGGTGTCAGGCTGACTCTCTGGACATTTGCATCAATGGAGAGTGTAAGGTAAGGGAGCAGTGCTTGGACATATATGGTCCTTATGTTCATTTATACTTTATTTTTTCTTATATTCTATAAACCAAACACTTAAATGGAGAAAACAATTGGCAGGTTAGTTGTTATTAAAAAACAGTAAAGTGATTTGTAGCCCGGTGTTGATATCAGAGCACAGTAACGCAGTAACAACTGAGCAAGCTCTGTTTGCTGAGGAAGACTCAGAGATGTGGTTGAAAGGTCTGGAAAACGCTGGTGAATGGACCTTGAGTCAAATTTTTTTCTCTCACACTCAACCGTTCAGATTTAATTCTGTATTCATGGTTTGTTGTGCAAGAGCTGACAGTTTTATTTCACATTGATTAGAAGTCTGATTTTTCATGAAATAAAATAAAGTGACAACTTATAAAATTCATATATGCAACATAACAGATTTACAGAATTAAATGTTTCCAGATATAAATCAGAGATCAGTCTCTTGCAGTGGAGGCAAATCAGACAGATATGCAGAAGGTGAAGTGACGTGTCGATGCAGTAACCTGCACTGTCCCACATCACGTCCAGTATTATGGTCGATCAGTGTGTGGAGTTACAGCGTTAGCTGACCTAGCAAGAGTTTCCTCAGCCTCCGTGCTCGAGTTTTTATCTTTGACGGCACAGTTTGCGTAAACACGAGCACAAACCGCGCCTTTCTCCGGTGAAGAACAATCAGGCCTTCGAGTGACTGACTGTGGCTGATTGTGATCGAATCTTTTTGAGTCTTATCAGGGCTCTGCAGCCTCGACCACGATTGTTTTGTGATAAATAAAACACAAAAATCATTGTTTTGATTGAATAATCATTTTATATATATTTGAAAAGGCTGATTTATTAACAAGGCGAAATAACACTGGCAGTTGGTGCCGTCTTTGTTTTCATGAGCATAAATCACTTTGTGCAGTGTGTGTGTGTGCGTGCGTGCGTGTGTGTGTGTTTGCATGTGTGTGTGTGGAGATCAGGGTTTTTGTGTTCATTCTGAGATGCAGCTGAAATAACTTTTTGGTTCCTCGCTTTAAGTATTTGCTTTGACTTCCACCTGACCGTACTATTTGATTCCTGTTTGGCGTGAAGGCGTAGCGTCTGTGCCCACCACATTACTCTGATTCTAATATAAAAACACAACATGATGTGTGTTTTAATGGGAAGAGAACTCTAAGAGGTGGAATATCCCCTACCAAAGGAGCATTACAGGTTTATTTCCAGCCCGAGTCCAGCATGTTGTTTTATTTCGCAGGCTGGCTCTCTGGGTTCGCTGCCACACTGTGATAAATTTCTGGAACACTGTCTGCTTGGAAGACGGTCAGAAACACTCAGAACTGCTGTGTTGTGCACATGTGCTGGAGAGACGGAGAGAGACGGAAAGAGTTCAAATAACAGAGAAAGAGAGAAGAGATAGTGATGAATAGAAAGAACCTGGGAGGTCCAAAGGAGGAGGAGTGGAAGTGTCAGTGACAGTAATCCTCCCAGCTGTGTCGTCACAGTATCATCCTGATAAAGCCGTGTTTGAAATCGCTCCTCATTTACTGTATAGTACATTCATTTAGCGCCATTTTACTGAAATGTTATGCTCCATGTGGTGTAGGGCTGCAACTGATCATTATTCTCATTATCAATGAATCTTCAGATCGTTTTCTTGATTAATCGATTCATTGTTTGGTTCATAAAATGTCAGAAAATTAAAAAAAAAAACTTTCAAGAGACAAAATCATTTAAAAACCGAACACTGCAAAGATACTGTCCTGCATTCACAAATCTAATTCAGCTGTTTTGATGTAAAATGAACCAAAATAAAAGTGAACTTGTTCCTTCAATCAAAATCCACTGAAAACCACTGCGAAGCTCGAAGGCATTACCAACCGAGTAACGATGACGCAGTCGCTACAGTCTGAACACAGATAAAGATTTAATGGGCTCCATATTAAAATTTATTTGAAGCCAACATTTTTATATCTGTTACATTGGCTAGTTTAAACACTTGGAGTCCATCATTTTTTATGTGCTCTCCTATAATCTACATGTAAAAAGCTGCCAGGTAACGAACGTGTCGTGTTAAGGATCAGGCTGGTGTTAGTTAGTACGTTACTGTATATTTAGCTTGTTTAATTCATTTGAAACCTGAAGAGAGGAAATAAATATATTTTCCAAAAACTGTACATGAAACCTGTGCTCTGAAATCGGACCTCAGGAGATTTACTTTCGCAGTAAAATAGAACTAAATGTCCCAAATCCTGAATCCGTTTTCCAGTCCTCAGTTAAAACAATGCTCGCCCTCTTTT
Organism: Toxotes jaculatrix; assembly: GCF_017976425.1. NCBI lineage: Eukaryota > Metazoa > Chordata > Actinopteri > Toxotidae > Toxotes > Toxotes jaculatrix. The sequence continues at coordinate 23,364,301 of NC_054409.1, read as the reverse complement.
CCAAGCACGTGGGCTGCGACAACATCCTGGGATCTGATGCTAAGGAGGACCGATGCCGTGTGTGTGGAGGGGACGGCAGCACCTGCGAGGCCACGGAGGGACTCTTCAACGACTCTTTGCCCAGAGGAGGTTAGACATACCTGACCCCAGACATGCCGTTTTAGGACAAGAGCTTTAAACATTCCTTCACCTCAGCCTTCCATCAGATCTCCACTGATATGTTGCACAGCAGCTTTCAGGCTTCTTTGATTCACTCAGTGTGAAAAAGGAGAAGCAGAGCGTGTGTTTTGGTTTGATGACCACATGTGACAAACTGAAAGTCACCGGAGATGACCGTGAAGAAAACAAAATAAATCACCGTCCTTTTTTGGCAAAGCAGCTTTTGTCCAAAATCCAAACGCATCCCTGAGGCCAGGAAAATAATCTTTCATGGAAATGTGCCTCTTTCACCTTTGTCACTCACAGCAGAGCATATGTTTTTGCCTATTTAGAATTAGGTTGTCAGAATATAAAAACATAATATTTTCCCATTAATTACATCATGGAGTGAAGAAATCAGGAGTAGAGATAGGGGCTTGGTGTTGGCTGTAGCCTGAGGTCGTCTATAGAGACCAGGAGAGAGACAAAACATATTTCTCCTTCTATGGTATGGCTAGTAAACCATCTAAAAATACTGTGTGTGTGTGTGTAAGAAAAAGGAGGGGATTGTTTTGTCCTCCTGCTTTGTCCTTTTTCGGTGATTTGGAATTTATTCTATAGGTACTCCCTCCTAATATGACATGCAACTTTCTGTCTCCTCTGTGGTTTAAAATACATCACATGAAATGAGAATGTGAAAGGGGGGTGGGGGGGGGGGGGGTACAACTTTAATGATGAGGGTCTTTGTCTTCCAGGCTACATGGAGGTGGTTCAGATCCCAAAAGGATCAGTGCACATCGAGATTAAAGAAGTTGCTATGTCCAAAAATTATATCGGTAAGTGACACTTTGATCCAGGCTGAAATATCTGTTGTACAGACATTCATGGTCCCCAGAGGATGACGCCCACTGACTCTGATGATCCCCTGACCTGAAATGTCTCCACAGCTACTGGATAGATTGCCATTAAGTTCCTGCTCCCCTCAGGATGAATGTGTACAGCTCTAAACTGAGCTGTTTAAACATGTTTATCATTATACCTCCTAAACATGTGAATGCTAACATGCTAAAGTCAGCAGTTGTATCTAAGTACAGCTTCACAGAGCCGCTAGCATGGCTCTTAATCTCGTCCCATTATCTGTCCATCAGTCTCCGCGGACCCTGTAATTCACTACAGTGTTATGAATTGGCAGCTTGCGACATCAGGCTGTTTCATATTATGCGTTCCGTTCTGTGTCAGCCGCATTTCCAGGGATTTCCTTGTGTCTCTGTCAAGAGCAAATTAGAAGGTGCCATCGTTTAATCCCCCGTTGCCTAATGTGAAGCCACAAGGCAGAAAAAAAAAAAAATCTTTGCTTGTGCGATGATGGTCGCTTTGGACCCAGACTCATCCGCTCCGTTCCAGACTAAACAAAAACGATTTGCGACGCTGGCAACGTCAGAACCAAAACAATCAGACAACCGGATTCAATTAAGCCAGTTCTGTGTCTTTTCATTAACAGGAGAAAGACATGTGACAGCGTGTTGAATTTACAGCGGATGGTGTTGATGGAGGGCTTAAGTTACACTTTGAACCGGAGAGCTGCATCAGATTTATAGGGCCTTGGTGACAGCTGCCTGGTCCGCCAGGATTATGGAGGATATGATGTCTATATATCAAAGTTTAAAGAGTGCAATTTTGGCTATTGTGTCGGACCAGGTTTTTCCTTCCAAGCAATTTGTAACTTTGTTATGAATTTCATCTGTGACCCCAGTGATAAAGATAATATTTTTCTTTTGTAGCACCGTCTGAGTCTTTGCTATTTAGGTCAGCAAAGTTTGTATTTTTCAGTGTTTTATTAAAGTGAGACAACACAAAACTGGAGCGTGCGGCGCTTGTGGAGACTTGTGTAAAACTGCACTGTTCAAAATGAGAAAATCACAGAGCACGCGGCCGGTGCCAGATGTGCAGAAAAAGAATATATCGAGGAGAGGATTGTGATGTGTTAAAGACGAGTAAACTATTGTTCATCTAATCTGTGTAAATACAGCAGAGGGGAATCTGGAGAGCACGAGCCAGAACGACGGAATAGCGAGCGGTTGGATCATTTCTCCTCAATTTGGCCCCATTTCAATGCAGAGAAAGTGGATATTTTCAGATCTGTTGTGCTTGGAGACCAACTTTTGTTTTGACAACCAGACAGAGTGGTATTCATGAGGTTCGTCCAGGCTTTCACCTGAAGTGTGTTTTCTTTCTCTTCCTAAATTAGACGCACGTACGTGTTGGTGCACGTGAATGTCTTGGTTTACGGTGTGTTTCTGCTCAGTGTGTCCAGGGACAGAAAGCTGTCAGTGACATCAGGGAGGCTGAAACTGATGATGATGATGATGAAGATGGTGAACAGTGACGACAGCACACCAAATGATTGTCTCCACCTGTTGTTGTCTCCGCTACCGTTCCTGTCTGCTTTTGATTTCAGCTCTCTCAAAGTGTTTTTCTTGCTCTGTGTCGTTACCAAGCTTTGAAATCCGAAGAGGACGATTATTACATCAACGGGGCGTGGACCATTGACTGGCCCAGGAAGTTTGACATCGCAGGGACGGCCTTCCACTACAAGAGACCCTCTGATGAACCGGAGTCTTTAGAGGCGCTGGGAGCCACCACTGAAAACCTGATTGTCATGGTGAATTCCCGTTTTTACTGGGACACAGGAGACTCCTGGACAATTTAATGTATATATAGGTCAATGTAAGGACCTTGTGTACACTCTGTGCTGTGGACGCTGCTGGTGTGTGTCTGTGTCAGTCCACTGAAACTCAACATCTGGGTGCTGACCTTAGATGACCCTCAGCCAGTGGTTTGAGGTTGAAAGCTATTTATATGTAGATATTGAGGAAAAAAAACTGTTTTGGCTGAGTGCAAACACAGTGTCACTTAGATTTACTGAGCATGTGTTATTGTATGGGAGTTTTGCGTGTGCATGTTAAGTACCATAGATGCACTTATGTTTTTTAATGAGTTTCAGGACATGTTTGTGTGTTGATGTGAGGCAACCGAACATTTTCTTGCCGTAATGCTCGGTGGTTTCTGCCTTGACATGAATGCTGAAAATACCAGACCACACAGCACCATTGGAATAGACGAGCAACTGGCCGCTCGACCACTAGCCATTTCTCTGCGGCTTGCAGAGCTGTGCCTAACTTCCTCAGTCTCTGCATCCAGCAGACGGATCTAAACCCAGCAGGGCCTCACTGATCTGGACTGTTCAAACTGCATTTAAAGTCACTGATGATCAGTACTTTAACATTAACAGCGGATCACTCTGTTTTCTGTGTCCTCACCTCTTGTTGGCTCTGCTCCTTTTGTCAGGTCCTCCTTCAGGAACAGAACATGGGAATACGCTACAAGTTCAACGTGCCCATCCAGCGAACAGGAAGTGGCGACAACGAGGTGGGCTTCTCCTGGCACCACCTGCCCTGGTCTGAGTGCTCGGCTACCTGCGCTGGAGGTAAGTCAGCACTGCAGGCCTCGATTTATTTGCTAAGTTTGTTTCCATTGCACGTTGTCGCACGTTTATTGCTACGCTACACACTGATATTTAAACATTTTTTTCCTTTGTAAAGTGAAAATGTGCAGCTGCAGCTCACTTTACAAAGCGATGCACTGACTCGCTCCTGATTAAATCACAGCTGCTCTCTTTACTGGCGTCAGGTGTTTGTCAGGTGCCAAATACAGGAACACTCAAATTTTTCTTTTTTTTTCTCATTTTTTAAAATTTGTTTTTTAATAAATTCTAACATTATTTTCCCCTTTTTTCTTCACGGGTGCAAATTTTCTAAAAGTGTTTTCATTTTCATTATCAAAGTTTACTTTTCTACGAGAGAAGAATACCGTCTTCTCCGTGTCGACCTTCCGCTGAGCTCCGGTGGCCCGTTGCCTTCTGAAAAAAAAGGCACGCCAAGCATTTTGGTGTTGAATAGCATAACACACTGTGGGTGTTTAAATTCTTTTTGAATATTTCTAACCTTCTCAAATATTTAATACTTCATATTTTGAGTGTGTGTGTGTGTTTGTGTGTGTGTGTGTGTGTGTGTGTGTGTGTGTGTGTCATTCTGTAAATCTTCCCCAACCAATAATTCCACAAATGCTGAAGAGCAGTGCGTGGAAACCCAGTATCATAATTTGAGATGGGTTTCCAAAATCATTACTTTTTAGCCTGGAGATTCAGCCCTCTAATAAATTCAATATGTATATTTTCCATATTTTAACCAGAGTAATGAATATGGTGTAATTTCTGTGAATGAGCTGCTCTGCATAGCTTCTGGTTTACCAGCGCTGCACACAGATACGGCCACTCTTCCAAAGCGCTTGTCCTACAAAGTCAAACATTCAAAATCTGAAACCGCAGTGAAATGTTGACCATGGCCTCAAGAATGACTAAACCAAACCTTTTAGCCCAAAAGCAATGGGTTTCATGTAACAATAAATAGTGTTTCTTCCCAGTTGTCAAGCGTGGCCTGGACGGGTTTGTAATATTTTGTAAAAGCATGACTGAATAAGCATGTGGGTTTTTCTGAGGAAGGATTTCCAAGTCCGGAGCAGAAGTCTGAAGCTATTCCTTAGATGGGGAAGCACACATGGCCTTCCAGTGTCATAAACATGCCTTTGCATTGTTGATCCAAATGATCTAATTTGTGTCTAGTGTGTGTGTCTGTGACCGCACGGAGCTTTAAATCAGTAAAATGTTATTTAATCATTCACTCATTCGATACAGCTAGCTCAGCTAATCACGAGGTGTTGTTTAATATATCACTACAGTAATAAAATTTATGAAAAACACCTTCTGACAACTCTTTTACCCCGTACCTCGCACTGTTCCTCCAAACTGTATTTCACTTCAAGCACTGATGGGTAGATTTTTTTTATACTTCACACACACACACACACACACACACACACACACACACACACACACACACACGCAAACACACACGCATCCATATCTCATTACAGCTGCCAGACAGGGATATGTCCCATGAGGGTCCAAACAGGCCCTTTCTGAGCTGGTATGGCATCCACACACACACACACACATATAAAACACACACTCACACACACACACACAGTGGGAGGTGTGACACCGATACGGTAGCCCTCACTCTCTCCATTAGAAGCCAAAGTAAAGAGCTCTCTGCTCTGTAAAAGTGATTTGCCAAGATATCCTGCAAAGAATCAGGAATTTACATGTCTGGATTTACGACAGACTGAAAGTGATACCATCTCCGCTCAAACACAGCGCGCAACACGACGGCCGGGCCTCCATGTTTCTGAGGGAGGGGGGGGGGGGGGGGTTTAATGTGCGAGATCAGCTGAGCTCTGGTGCTGCCTTATTGATCCGTCTTTTCCCCCCTGCAGGTTCCCAGAAGCAGGAAGTGGTGTGTAAGAGGCTGGACGACAACTCGGTGGTGCAGAACAGCTACTGCGACCCAGACAGCAAACCTCCGGAGAACCAGAGGGACTGCAACACTGAGCCGTGTCCCCCTGAGTGCGTATCACTCAACTCTGATTATTGTCAGTATCAGCTGATTATCAGTTGGTTGATCAGTCACAGTTAGGAAAAAAAGCAAAACAATGAGCTAAGAGACGCTAAAACGGCCTGCAGAGCCGAGGAGAAATGCGTCAGGTGATAATTCTCCGTGGGTTTGTCACTAGCAGCAACACCTTTCACATTACACACAGACATTTGATCCGTTGTTCATATAAAAACATGGAGTATAGCAGCTTTAAGTTAATGCTTTCAAAAGAAAATCCCTCCATAAAAAAAGAGACTGACTCTTGATATTAATTCGCCTTCAATGAGCCCTGGTTGTAAAATGTGTTTGGAAGAAAATAATAAAATAAAAGAGCAGTGATTTATAACTGCATATGTTAACTATTTTCAGTGTTTGCCTCATGCCAAAAATAAGAGCCCTGAAAATGACCACCTGTTTTTGATTGTTTTGGCTTCTTTGCCGATCCTCCAGGGGTAATATACACGTATACAGGTGGAATACGAACTTGTATTTGGTGGCCAAATGTCTGTAAACCCCTGCGCTGTAGCTGGAGCCGTGGCCAGACTCGCTTCAGTTGTGTCTGGAAAAAGAGGGATTAAATGCATCAGGTTAATTAGTTTCAGACTATCAGTAAATTATTTGTGTATGAGTGTTGGTGTCTTTCATCTGGGTCTCGGCCAAAAAAACTGATACTATCGTAAATCTACTGTATAAGTGGTGATTTGTTTTCATACATTCAGACTGCAGTCCCGGGTTATTTATTTTCACATCTGTATTCAGTGGACGCAGACTTGTGGTATCTCATTTGTTTTGATTAATACTTGAAGGCTGTGGCGGTGAGTGTGTGTGTATAGAGTTACAGTGCACACATGGCACTTGTGTCTGTTAGGAAGACGGACGCCCCCCTCTGCAGCCTCAGGAAAGGCCGACCGAAGGAGACCATGTAAACACGATTGTTTTAGAATAGCCAGAGTTTTATGGGCTCGGGTAATGAAAGCTAACGCAGATGTTTGAACACGTTGTTAATTCTGTATACATTCTTCCAGATGATGTAATATCTCACAGGCTGGATGTGTTTGGAGGGCTGTTGTCGGGGCAGTTTTATGATATTAATTCTGAGGTGTGTAGACAGGGAAACTGAAGTTCTTTCATGTTAAATGTTGTGCGAACACAAGTGGCGGCGCAACAACTTTGCCCAAAATAAAAAATTACTCTGATCAAATTTAGATTTAAACCAGGAACCGTCTGATCAAAGAGGTAAAGATGATTCAGCTCATGTTTCTCTCCTCCAGGTGGTTTATCGGTGACTGGTCGGAGTGTGGGAAGACGTGTGATGGAGGGATAAGGACGAGGACAGTCCTGTGCATCAGGAAGATTGGCCCCGCTGAGGAGGAGACGCTGGAGGACACCCACTGTCTGACTCACCGACCTGTCGAGCGAGAGTCCTGCAACAACCAGTCCTGCCCGCCAAAGTGGGTCACCCTGGACTGGTCCGAGGTAAGACGGTACTCTGAAAGTGTTCTGTTCATCTGACTGAGCTGCAGAGACCATCTCCTTACTCATCCTCCTCCCTGTGTAGTGCACACCTAAATGTGGCCCCGGCTATAAGCACCGCATCGCCTTGTGCAAGAGCAGCGACCTGACAAAGACCTTCCCGCCCGCCCACTGCCCGAGCCACAACAAACCTCCAGTCCGAATCCGCTGCAGTTTAGGACGCTGTCCTCCTCCTCGCTGGATCCCTGGTGAATGGGGACAGGTAGGACAGCACCTCCCTGACATCACGGCCCAAACAGCAGTACGCTGGTTAATCCTTTAAAAGGATAGCTTGAATGTTTAAAAGACAAAAGATGCACAGATAGACTCCGTGTGTTGGTGAATGGTTAATATAATTTACACCCGGGTGACATGCCGGGGGGGGTTGTAAGCAGGCCTGTGACGTGTGTGTGTGCGTAGAAGCTGTGCTTGTGTGTGCGGGTCCAAGTGTTCCAGCAGGCCTGGAGTGTGTGATCAGTGGCAGTAATATCCTCCTGGCTGTTTGAAGTTTATCTGTGCCTCGGACCAGGCCTCTCTATCACTTCCAGGAACACGATTTAGAGGAAGGCCGAGGAGTAGCATTCTTGGGTTCACCCCGACATGACTTAGTGCGCTCAGCAAAAGCTGTTGAACACTTTACAACACAGCTGACTCATGTTAGTGAGAGGACGCCAGAAAGAACGTGCGTCACAGAAAGTTGTATCCACAAAAAAGTATGGCTTGTTATTTTGTAGGATTTGTTCATAATTTAGTGTAAATGTGGAATTTTAAACACTGCGCTCCGATGTTTAGAAGACGGCGGAGCGGCTCACTCATGCTCTGGCAGAGGTGATGTCACTGGTATCAGCCCTGCGTCGTTCAGGTCAGAGGTCAGAGTGCAAGAGTCTAGGTCGCAGCTTTCCTTCGGCCTCTCCTCGTAACGGCCACATGTGCGTCCGCAAACATCAGTAACACACTTTTACAGTCGAATCAGTGCCAATAAGAGTCATAAACAAAGCAGACCGGACTGATAAGCTCAGCGAGGTTCAGCAAAGAGCGGGCTCCTCGCCACGCTGGGCCGGGGTTAACAGCTGGAGTCTGCTCTGACACAGCAGTTTCTGATGCACTGCAGAGGTGTGTGTGTGTGTGTGTGTGTGTGTGCGCAAATCTCTCCCTCAGGATCCACCTCTTTCTTTCTTTTTTTTTTTTTTTTTTTTTTTTTTTTGGCTGTATTATGAGCTTTGCCCGCGCTGCTGTGGTCCCTCACCAGCCGGGCCTCGGAGCGTCAGAAAGGGGAGTTTGTTGCCAGCTACAGGGCGCCTGGTCTCCCAGGCCAAAAGGTCACCGGTTCAAATCCCACTTAAGTCACACCACTGACATACACCATCTGTCATGGCTGGCAGCGGGGCCTAATAAAGACTCTCTAATTGGGAAGGGATGACATGCGGGCTCGCTGATCTGAGGCGGCCAGAGAGGATCAGTGAAGGTGACAGAAAGCCTGGTAGCTCTCTCGTCAGCGGGAGGCGGCCCCTTGTTGAAGTCCGGGTTCACATCACACACTCGTACATGGGCGCGCACACACAGTGATGGCTGACAGGTGTGTTAAGTCTCAGCGAGTCCAGCGTAGATTAATTATGAAAATATCCTTTTTATTTGAGGCTTGTGTTTTGCCAAAGGTGTGCTGGCACCTCCTGCAACTGTTTCTGTGGTCTTTGTTTCTTTTTTTTATTCTTCTGCAAAAGAGTTTAATGGCCTCTCATAGAACCAATCTAAAGTTTTACTACAACTGGCACACTGATGGAAGTCAGACAGAGGAATGCAGGTACACACTTTGGGTTCAACAGAACAACATTTTCACGTGTCAACAAACATTTTCTCCCTTAGTTGTGTGGTCGAGGCGAGTCCAGGCGAGCTAAAGCGGACAATGTGCTGAAGAAGGCGTCTTTATTTACGCTCATCAACAGACATTTAATCCTCCAAAGTTGTGATATGAAACAGACACAGGAAGAGAAACTCACCTAAACTTTGCTTTTTGTGATAACGATCAAAATAATTTCAGAAACACGAGGTTTCAACAAAACTCTCCAGAAAACAGCAACAGGGAAAGAGGGAAACAAAAGATGAAGGGAGGACAGTAGAAAAACAGGCACAATTAAGTGTACAACACAAAATAAATGGTATGAAATCAAGCGAGAGCCAAAGAAAACAAATGGGTTTTAAGATGCTTTCTAAAGATATGCAGGGATTTGGCTTCTCTGTGCGAAAGAGCAACAACAGCAAAAGCACAAACGCTTCACTCAAAGCAAAACCACCGAGCTGAGGTCACTTTTTTGGCCCGCATGACTTTTTGAACTCTTTCACATATCATAGCACTTTTGAAGGTCGAGATGAGTCCAACGACTGCAGCCCGGCCAGCGTCAGCCGGTGAAATGGACTCCTAACCCTTAACATGAGCGGGATGACATCAGGTCAGTCAAAGCTCGGCCTGTTGGATGTAATGTAAGTTGTATGCATCGGTCTGTGAGCGTCTTAGTCAGCAGAGGGTAGCTTGTTAGCACATATCTTTAGATTCAGAGTGACTTACACTTCCAGGGGACATCCTTATCTGCTGATGTTCGGTGTACCTTAATGAGGAATTCACATTAAACAAATGACGCACAGGTGTGTAAGTTACTATGGCTGATTGTTTGTGTTCCTGGTTTTAGCCACGTTCTGGTGATGGCCTCTCTGCTAGCAGCACTTAACAGATTTGGACTTATTATTACTTCGTCTGAAATGATTCAGCCTTGTCTCCTTCAGCCATAATAAACCATAATGCTGGTTACAGCTCAGCTTTTAGTCTGCGGATAATTAGAGAGGAATTCCGAGGGAGAAATAAGAGGCAATATTCTGTTTGTCTCCTTACATGTGTATAAAAATGAGTCATTTTGTGCCGAGCATCAGCTGACCCGGTTACTCTGAGCCAGCCACCGATGGGCGGCCGTTTGAACTGGACAAAGGGGAGGAAGGGGATCTGCTCGCTCGCTGCGTTCGAGCCCTGATGATTGGTTGATTGGAACGAGTCGTGCGGTGCATGTGCAGGGATTACTCAGAATGGATGGGAGCATGGACTCACAGAGGAAAGATGGTCCTCATTTACCTCGTTACATTTCAGTTGAAGACGCCTCTTCATTGGCCCCGTCCCGTGCAGTGAGTCTTACTTTGATGTTTCCTGTTACAGTGTTCGGCACAGTGCGGCCTGGGCCAGCAGATGAGGACGGTGCAGTGTCTGTCCTACACCGGGCAGCCGTCTAACGAGTGCGCAGAGTCCCTCCGACCCACCACCATGCAGCAGTGCGAGAGCAAGTGTGACGCCGCCCCCATCGCCAACGGCGACGGTAAGATGACGAAACGCACTGCACCTCACTGCTCGCACTTTTCATCACACTCAAGAATAAAACGCGTGGTCGCCAAACAGACGCAGGTCTCTGTTATAACCTGCAGGTCCATCACATACAGGCAGCAGGTTTATGTGAAAACCTGTTGTACTGTATGTGCATCGCTTTCACGCAAAGCCCCGACTGAAAAGGTTATAAACTATCTCTATCTTCATCTCCACTGTTCTACTATGACCTAAACACGCTTGGATGACACACTCCTCTACACTCTGCCAGCTACATTAATCTTTCCAGTGAGGTTGGCTCCTGGTCAAAGCGAAACAGCTCAGCCCTCCATATACACTTACACATGATGGATGGCTATTCAGATGCACAGAGAAGGGCCTTTCGATTAGGCTGAATGGAAAACGTGAGCAGCGTTTACAGGCTGGCTAATGGGATTAGCTGTAGGCTAATTGTTCCTTTACGGACAGCAGTGAGGCAATGTCTCGTTTCATTTGGCTCTGTGGAGGCAGGGGCCAGAGCCTAATAAGGGAAGACACTCTGACCGTGATAAGGCATTTAGAGCACTGCCTGTCCAGCATCCAACAAGCAGTGTGTGTGTGTGTGTGTGTGTGTGTGTGTGTGTGTGCGTGTGCGCGTGTGTGTTCGTGTGTGTGTTTGTGCGTGTGTTCGTGCGTGTGTGTGCATCGTAGGGATGGCAGGCAGCCCAGTTAGTGAACGAGGCCAGGATCTGTCTCAGTCTCTGCGTCCAAGTATAGTTGCAGAGTTTTATTCAGTGAAGGCCTGAGGGAGATGCACCAGCCCTGATGCAGCAGGTTAGCCCCAGTGTGTGCCTCTCATGTGTTACCTTTACATTTGAGCCACAGCTCTGAGCATCCGGAGTTTCCAAAGAATAAATATCTGGTGAAAAAAAAACGTTCCCTTTTTTTTGTACAATAAAAAGTATTTTAACCTGTTTCGACTGTATTTCCTAATAAATCACGGTTTTTGTAAAACACAAGCAAAATATTATTAGATTACATTAGTACATAGTACGGAGTATCTGCTGGTCTTAAGACATCTTAAAAACCCTGAATTCAATCTCCTCAAAAAAAAAAATCTCTTGTCTGCTGTTGGCAGTGATGCTAGTTATAATCATAAAATGTTTTTGTATCTGATTGCAGGCTGTCAGGAGACATTACAAACCTGTAAACTAAAAGTGTTGTTGTGACAGTGGATTGTGCTGCAGGAGGACGTCCACTCCTTTGTGGAGTTTCAATCAGGAATTGAGTTAAAAGAACATTTGTCCATCCAGATGGTTAGAAGAGTGTTTTTGGGTTCTAGAAATCCAGAAACGTAAGATCGGTGTCACATAGTTAACTAAGAACATGTATCATTAATTTACAACAATCACGTTCTGCCTTACACAACAACACAACAAGTATTTAAAACAATTACATTCCTCCTGAGTGTGATGTTTGAATCCCTGATATAAAGGCAGCGTTTCCACAAGAAGTTTGTCTTGTAAATTTTTCCAAGCTCAGGATTCATAATAAGAACATGCAGTAACATGAGAGGCACAAACTGGGGCTAGAAGCGCTTCACCTCTTACTCATGAAAAAAAAAACTTTGAAAAGTTACTCAGGAAGTTAATTAGAAACACATTAAAATTAAGCTCGCTCTCTTCTTTCTCTCCTTCTTCTCCTCAGAATGCAAAGATGTAAACAAAGTGGCCTACTGCCCGCTGGTGCTGAAGTTCAAGTTCTGCAGCCGAGCGTACTTCAGACAGATGTGCTGCAAGACCTGCCAGGGGCACTGACCCTTGGAGCACAAGAGCGAGATGAAGTGAGAGAGAGAGAGAGAGAGAGAGAGAGAGAGAGAGAGAACAAGGCAAGAAGAAGATGGAGGGAGGCTGATGCAGCACTGAAAGGGAGAGAAGAAGAAAAACAGGGCGGACTGGGAAACAAAACTCTGGACCAGTGGAAGACAGACGAAGAGCTGTGCTGGCGAGAGAGGTGGAGAGAAGTAAGGATTTCCCTGTTTATCACACCTGACCCTCCAGCCCTCCAACATGGTGGCATCCAAACCACTGCTCAGCTCATAACGCTGACACAAACTCTTTTTTTTTTTTTTTAATTTTCACTTCTGTGAAGTGGAACTTGGAAGATTATTTGTTGGTGATGTTATTTTTATTATAATAATAATTATTGATATCATTGTTAGTCTTCCTCCGTGTTTTTTGTCTTTATGAATCCAAAGTGCTGGACACATCGCTCACACAGGATGTACCCCGGGGACGGACAGACGGAGAGGGGACGACTCCTCACCAGAAGAGGGGGAGGGGGTGGGAGTTGAAAGTGTTGGACTCCTGTCTTTGGGACGCCTGTGATGGTGCTATTGGCAGGAAGACTTCTGGCTTCGGTGCACTTTTTTTTTCATGTAAATACTATTATTTACAATTTACCGCTCAAATACGACAGAGAAACCCCATCGGTGTACTGTATATTTATTGTATGATTCCAAACAGAGCTGAGATATTGTCCTCTGATCATGCTTTTGTCAGATAGTAGCCTACTGTCGTGGAAGGGAATGTAATGTGATAGAATTTCAATGTCTCTGTGCTGGAATGAAAATATTACATACTGTTACATACGTTAAACCCTTATATACTGTAAGGATTTGTATATCATATATAATGTTAATCCCAGACCAGAAAATACCGCGTGGTTGTAGGAGAAGTTTTAGATGATTCGTTCTTCCTCCAGACAGGTGCCTTAGTTCCTAATACTCCAATGAAAGTTCACCCAGTGTCAGTCCACAGTAGAGTGAAGACGTTGTCAGACGGTGCCTGGGCCACACGAAACACTGATACCAAACTGGCCTTTACTAAACATCCTGTTGAGGAGCTTTCAGTTCACTATTGAAGGATTCATTTTGAAGGAGCATATTGTATAAAGCAGCTTGTTCATTGGAATCAAAATGCAGTCGCTGTTTCTTATTCTTTTCAGGCTGGATGGTTGTTTAATCAGGTGTCGATTAGCTGTCGTATTTCTGTGCTTCTGCAGCAGACGGTCATGGTTTCAGTCTGAAAGGAACAGTTTGGAAAAATGAGCTTGTTTGTCTTTTTGCGGGAATTTAGATGAGAAGACTGATACCATTCTCATCTCTGTGTACTAAGTATGAAGCCCGAGTCGGGAGGACAGTTAGCCTAGCTTAGCATAAACAAGCTAGGCAGTTAGCCTGGCTCTGAAAAAAAGGGAGGATAATCTGATGCATTATAAGGGGGTTAGCCTTCGTGCTAACTTAGATAAACTGCCTAAAAGTAGTTTATTTTATTGTGTTGTAACACAAACCAGATATGAACAAACAGCGTAGCTCTGGTTTGTTAACACGAATGTGTGAGCACTCCGTGGCTGTTGCTGCCAGGCTGTTTCCAGCCTTTATGCTAATATCGCTAACTATCTCCTGCTTTACATTTAGTGCACACACGTCAGAAAGATATCGATCTTCTCGTTTAACTCTCTGTAAGAATGTGAACAAGCGTGTTTCCTAAAAGACCACGTATCCAGGCTTCAGACCCCCCCCCCCTCGCCGCCCCCCCAACATAAAGTTACCCCTCATCCTCATTCCATTTCCTCTCATCATCAGCATAAAGACAAAAACAGCCAACTCAATGGTGCTTTCCCCCTCTCCTCTTCTGTTTTATTGTTTTTTTTTTTCCCCATGGAGTACTGTGTTTACCTCTCCTTTTCCTCCTGCTCTGCTCCGAGGGTTACGGCCTTCCCAGGCTTCTGGTGCTATCAAGTGGGTGCTTCCATTCAACCCTCTCCAGTGTGCTTAAACATGAGGCTGGATCCAAACAATATGAAATAATATCCTGTCAGTATCTCTGTTGGTAAATGCTGGTCATGTCATTGTTTTGTTTGTATCTGTTTATACCTCACACTGGGAATTTTCATTGTTAACCGTGTATTGTTGTTTGTGCTACCAACAAAATGGACGCTTACCCAGTTGTAACGGATCCCTTCACCCAGGCCACATTTCTGCTGGTGCGGGGGCTGTGAAAGGGAACACCTATGAAACGTCTCCATCACACGCTTGTTATGGAGGTGCAGTGGGAGTCTGAGAAACCTGAAAGACAATGTAGGAGTGTGCGAGGATCTCATCGAAGCTGTTAACAACTAATTTCTAATTTTGCTGCTGCTACTTTTTTGTAGCCACCTTCAGTACGACAGTGTCGAGCAGATTTTAGTGGTTACCAAACCTTGAAAGAGGCAGTTGGGAAAGGACAGTGGATGCTGAGAAGCATTTTGAAATTGCTTGGACTTACTCATCTGCTGGCTGTGGGACACGGAGCCTCCAGAAAAAGAGAAGTGAAATCAATCAAACTGGTACTCATTGCTGTGAACTTGGATGTTTGAATGTCACGTTGCTATTACCTGTACCTAAAGTGCAAAAGAAATGAAAAGCATCATGTGATTAGTTGCGTATATTTTATATTCGGTATTAATGTTGGTACACTGTTACTAATTTTTTTTTTTTCAAATGTAAATTATATGCTAATTTATTGCGTTGTCTCACTTGTACATTTATTTCACTGCATGCAAACTGAAATTTAGCATAGTGAAAAAAATGCAGTGATACAGCCCTTCACCAACATTTTTTTTAAAAGTAGATACAATAAAAAAAAAAGAGCAGCTTTTAAAGAGACTCTGTTAGTGGATTCATTCATTTCCCTGCTTGTCAAAACACATCAAAACATGTCTGTGCAACATTTCTAGTCGTGTACACTGTGATTTCTGTCAGAGGAAAAAGCTCAACACACACTGAGGATCAAATGAGAAGTGTTGGTGCCAGGGTAGATGCTCTGTTCTCACAGGCTTTAAGAGATATATACTCTTGTCCTTTCACTCAACTCTTGGAAAGCACCCACAGCATGAGAACAGCTAATGGCATCACACCAGGATAACCGTTACCGCCGCTGAAGAAATCCATTCATTCGCTGCCTCAGTTTAGGGTGACCGAATCGGAGGAGTCTGTAAAAGCTTTTGTTCTTATTTACCTGACTCCGACACGCCAGCTGCATCATCATCTGAGACTCAAACATAATAAACATCAGCTGCTCTGTGTGAGCGGCGTCAAACACCTTTTCCGAACTGTCCCAGCTTTGTTGCCATAGCGCTGGTATGGCAGTCTCCTTCCTCTCATCCTGGCCTCAAGTGTCTGGATTCACTCTTAGGGAGCCGGGAGGTTTCCACTCTCCTTGGTAATTAATTCCAAATAAACAGTAACTAGCCCACTTAGCTGGGAAACGCTGCCGTCTCCTCCTAATCCACAGTGTCCAATTACAGAGGGAGACAGATGGCCTGTTTGGTCTAATGTAACCAGTTTAGAATACCTGTACGTCTGGCCCGGCTTCTGTCTCCCGCGCTGGCCCCGTCTGCAGGGGTCTGTGATTACATTAGTCCTAACCTGCAGAGCTGAGGGCGACAAGGAGAGAAGAAAAAAGAAGGAAGGTGATGGAGTTCAGGCCGAGGGATTCCGTATCTCGCGGACGGCCTGACAGCCCTGAGGTGGCAGCTTCACATCAAACATTTGCACGTGATAATGTGCGCACACACTGTGCGTCGGTGGAAGCTCACTGCAGATTAAACATACTGGACACTGCGTGGAGACGTGAAGAGGCCTCCGGACGATGAGGCAATGAAAGTAAGATCGAGCTCAGTGACATAGTGACTATACTTCTGCGGAGTAGTCAGTGAACTGCTGTACTTTGGGAACTAAATGCTAAATTGTGTTGGTTGGGTCAGAGCTAGTCCTGGTGATTCCCTCTATTGTCTTTAGGACATAATATTAGTCTCCCTGACATGTACCATGTGTGATTTCCCAGTACATCAGGCCGCTGAGACGCGGAGCTCCTTGGGCTGCTGATGATAAGAGGTGTGGAGAGGATGTGGAACAGATTTCTCCTCTTTTCCGGGATTCTGCTCTTCAAAATGGAAACTACCGACAGTGAGAGACACCACCGCTGTTGCTTATCAGCAATTGAACATCCCTCACAAGCTGCATGACAAAACAAAGCAGAGCATGACTCGGCTGTGGACAAATAAAAAATCAGAAAAAATTCCTCAGAAAATATCATTAAATATTTTCTTTTCTTTTCAGACACATTTAAGTTTGGCGATCATCGGCCTCCACACGGAGCTTGAACACCTGTGGCATCACTCTTGGCCGTGATCCTGAGGACATACCATAGATCCAAACTTAAAGACAGCGGCTGTTTGTGTGTTTTCTCCAGCTGGGAGGTGTGAGGATTAGCAGAGTGATGAACAACATAGCTCTCTAAGGGTTTATCGGCCTTAATCAAAGTTGCTGTGGTAGCGTGGTGTTGTCGATGAGTGCTTGGAGCGTTTTGGACACTCTTCCATTTGAACACAGCGCAGCAGGACAAACAGCTCCAGATGGTGTTGCTGGAGACAGTGCATGCACGGACCCGGGGGGTCTGACAGGCAGGAATGCTGGCCTGGGACGGCAAGGTCACGGCTCCAGCACCTGCTATCTACTGGGCTCCGTCCTGTTAAGCCCCGCTGCTCTTTCCCACAGCTGAGGCCCGGATCGAACTGCCATGGACGAGATCAAAGCTCTGAAGGGTGCTGGCTGCAGAGGAGAGGGCAAGAGCCACGCCATCACATATGCCAGGAGGATGTGCTTTTTCCTTCACACCTTCAGAGGTGTGATGAGAAAAGCTTCAGCTGTGCAGCATGGCCTCTTTCAAAGCTGCTTTCTTCCAGCATCTACAGCTCTGCTCTTCCCTCATCAGCTGTGAACCACACACACTAATGAGTTTTTTTTTTTTTAATATGAGTAAATCTGCCAAAAAAAAAGGCGATTGACTTGTTGATTTGTTTGAATGTGAATATGGAGCAAAGCTGACTTACAAACAAACGTGGCCTAAGTTTGTTTGTTTGTGGGGATCCAATGATGGACAGAGAACCCATGACTCCCTTTTATCTCCTTTACCTGGAGCCTTAGGGTTACATACCTCAGATACTACCGAGGACTGGACAGCAGTGAAAATGATGACTACACGCCCTTTGCACTTACAAGAGTCCACAATTCATTAAAGCCAAATTTGCATTTGGAGGAACCTGTTGATTCCTGTACAACCTGTTGTTGTACAAACACGTGGACAGGTCAGAGAGTGCGCTGTGAGGTTCGTCAGGTTTACAGTGTGCACAGTACATGCAACCACTGCAGCACAGCCAAGGTGCAGCGGAAATGAGGAGGCCTGAAAGCACACTGGGGCCTTAACTGTTGAGGGTCCACGTTGTGTTGTGGTTCAGCAGGTAGCTGGGTCACCTTTAAGGGACGATGCTGTCCTCTGTCAGCGGGAAAGACAGCAGGTAAGTGGATTAAGTGTGTAAAGAATCAATAGCCAATCACTTAGGCCAATGGAGTAAAGCCAAGAGCTTTTGCTTGGTTGTAGATGAGGATGAATAATATTGTGTGAGTATGTGTGTCATCATTTGGGTAGATGGTGAACAGTATATTCTCTGTGCAGCATAGTTAAGGACATCCTCTCTCTCTCTCTCTCTCTCTCTCTCTCTCTCTCTCTCTCTCTCTCTCTCTCTCTCTCTCTTTCTCTCTCTCTCTCTCTCTCTCTCTCTCTCTCTCTGGAACATTACGAAATCCATCAAGAATGAATTATGTCGTGATTTAGCCTCTTCTGCTTCAACTAATAAATGACAGCAGGCTAATGAGGACAAATGATAATGGGGCTGTAGTCGCAGTACAGAAAGCTGCAAGGTTCTGCTCAGTTACAGTGTAATGCTGCTTCTGTCACTGTTTCATGGCCCACATGTCCTTCACTCTGGACAAGGAAAAGGTGAATCTTGGTATAATGCACGGACACCCAGAGGACGTCCAGCAGAGGGACACTGAGGGTCTGACAGCAGCCTTGATGGTCTGCTGTAATATTAACCCTCTTTAAGATATATTCTGTTATCAGCTTGTAACTGTAATTATGTTCTGAGGTAACAAAATGTTTTATGGAGGAGTAAGTCATCCTGTTTTATAGCGTGTCAGACGTCCTCAGTGTGACATCTGTGCTCTCTCATTACAATGACAAATGGCTGTAAAGACAAATGATAAAATGCGAGCAATTTTATTAATTGACTGGAGATGTAGTCAGATGTTCTCTAAAGAGTCACAGCTACACAAGATCAACACAAGATCTACACAAAATTATTATTAAGTCACAATATGAGATGGAAACACAGAGGAAAGCCTTCAAACTGGTCCAGAGACGCACAATCACCACACAACCACCACATGTCACCTGCCTATAAAGGTGCTCTGGCTAATGTGTTAGGGAACAGTTGCAGATGTGGAGAAATATTATAATTCATTTGGAGTTATGTTTCTATCCAGGAGCAAAGCTGACTTACAAACAAACGTGGCCTTAGGGTTACATACCTCAGATACTACCGAGGGCTGGACAGCAGTGAAAATGATGACTACATGCCCTTTGCACTCACAAGAGTCCACAATTCACTAAAGCCAAATTTGCATTTGGAGGAACCTGTTGATTTCCAAACACTTGGGCAGGTCAGAGAGTGCACTGTGAGGTTTGTCAGGTTTACAGTGTGCACAGTGCATACAACCACAGCAGCACAGCCAAGGTGCAGCAGAAATGAGAAGGCCTGAAAAAGAGCCATGAGGGTCTGGAGGATTTGCCTGTTAGAGCCAAGGGGGTAGTTGTAGGTTTTAGCAGTGAGGATCACTTCCGCGTTCAAAAAGCTGCATTTCCTCGGCTGCCGCTGGGGGCTGGCTCCAGAAGTGAGCAATTCTCCATTGACCCCCATGTTAAAATAGCCAACTTTACAGCCTAAAAAAACATATTCACAGTCTGGTACATTTTTTGTTTTTGGTCTCTATTGATTTGGGATTTTTTGGTACCACAGCCATTTTAGTGTTATTTAGGCATAAAATTCCTACACAAATTAGGGCGTGGTTACGTTGAGTGACAGCCCCATAGACAGGCACTGGCAGTTAGCTCTTTGCTAAAGCATCGGCTGGGCTAGGCGGCTACATCCAGAGGCCTCCAGCGGTTGACAGGGGCCGCAGTGTCCATGTTTGTTTGCCAATGTTAGGATAAGTTTTTGTGACAGTATGGCTTGTTGTAGTGTAGACTGTACTAACCGACCGTCGAAGGAGTCTGTGTTGCAGTTTTTTTCGGTAAGTAAATTTCTCACTATTTTACCTGGATGTTTGCACTTATTAGCATGTATTAGCACGTTTTGCCGCTAGCTTATTACTTAATTGCCGGTTTATGGTCGCTGCTGATACAGATAGAGGACCGGAGCAGCTAATGTTAGGAACGCTGTTGCGGTGTGTTCCGTGCTCTCAGAGTCCGTTTATTGTGGGAATACGAGGCTACAGTTTTATTTCGTCTCATTTTTCTGTTTAAAAAGTCGGACATTGCATGGACAGAGCAGCTCCGTCAGTAAGCGGCTGCTGTTGTTTGTGTGCTGCTGTAGCTGTAAGTGGATAGTGGATGGAGGCAGCGGTGAAAGCCGGTAAATATTAAACATTTTATTTATTTTATTTTATTATTATTATCATTGTTTTTATGTTATCATTAACTCGGGGGGCTCTCTGACCTGGACTCGGGCACTGTCATGTGGTGTATGTAGCTGCGTGTAGCTACCGCTTTGCTTGTTAGCCTAGCTGATTAGCCTTAGGCTAGCTCGGTTGCTCCGAGCTAAGTGGCCGGGTTATCGGCCGGCAGACCCGTAGAGTAGCCGCCTCTTCGCGAAATATGGAAAATACACTCCCGCTAAAACCCAACATGGCGCAGCTCCAATACCCATGGTTTGGTCACAAAACCGACTCCCCGAAACCGATGGGAGACGTCACGGGTGCTATGTCCATGTTTTAGACTGTCTATGGTTAGAGCTGATTTCAATTCGTCTTTCAGGAGAGCGAGATGAGAAAGTTTTACACTTCTTTCAGACAATCACATAAAAGGGATAGAATCTGTTCAGGTGATTCTGCTACGACCTGTCATCAAACTGCCAGAAAGAAACACTGAAATCAGCACAGCAGGATGATTGGCTGGCATCAGCATCCATATTAAAGCCAAACCACATCGTGGTCCTTACTAACCATACGTTTGTGGGCTCTCACCAAAATTCAATAATATACTTTTACCTCTTTGTCTAATAATCTCTCCCAAAATGGAATAAATTCCGCAAGAACTTAGATGGAAATATTTTATGAAGTCTGTCCAGGGGGTTAGATAACAACTGCCTTCCATGTAACTCAATGCTAAATATTCTTTCAGTTTGAGGTGAAGTATTTCTGTGGTTTCTTTTGTTTGAGTTTAACCTTGGTCTTAGTTGTAGTCCTGGTCTTAATTTATTGTTTACACGAGTTTCCTTGTGTGTGCTCAGTTTCTGAGAAATAGCATTCATTCCTGATCAGTCCCGTCCAGTCGCTGTGGTATTGGAAATTTCGTGGGGCCGGCCTTTACCTCGACCTCATGTTTGGCGAGATGTGGAGGAATGAATATATTAGTTTTAATGTCTTGGGCAGTTTCTGCATCACCCAGCACCGGCTGGCATCTCTCTGTCTCCTGACACGCACCTCTGCACCGACATGTCACTTTCAAGGTGTGTCCGAGCAGCTTTAACTCCACAGGGCCGCCATACAAAGGCTGCTTTGTGTTTCTTTATTGTCTTAGTCTGTTTCTAACAAGAACACATGCTAATTTTGCTCTGGTGTAACACAAGACGTGCTTTTGGAGAACAGTGTCCATGGAGGGGAAAGAAGAGAAGGAGTGGTGTAATGGGGAAGAGAAACTTGGCCTATTTGAAAAATAAATCTTATAAAGTAGCTGTGAAATATGATCAGTGACATAAGGACATGTATCCAAGTAAAGCATATTAAAGGAAGAAAGGGGGCCCTGATTCAGCTAAATGTTAAAGCACAGGTTCACAGTTTTTCAGTCTTAAAACAACACTCACATGCCCATTAACGAAGGAGTTACTGGTGACTGTAATTCTTCCTCCTGTCCGTACTGGTCACGAAGAGATCATTCCCTAGCTCGATTTTTAAAACATATTTGATACGTGTGACTGATGCGTGATGATCTTAATGTGTGGTGTGTCCATTCTTCGTGTACAGTCTTCACTGTCTCTTTCTAGGAGGGGGATCTTTTCATGGCCACTATCGCAAATGCACCCTCTGCTTCGTCCTTGGACGTCTGTGAATGACCAACCATTAACCATGAAAATCTGCCGTACAGGTCCAAACCATCTTCTCTTTGATCTCCGCAGCTCATCAATATCCTTCCTTGGAACGCACGCTAACTTACCGAGCTCTCTTCTTCTGTCCACCACACCCGGGGGAATTAGCCATGGAGGGAGGACTCATGGCCACAGATCAGAGGTCAGGCACGTGCTCACACACACACACACACACACACACCTATCAGACACATGAGTTACAGGACCATTTGAACCTGAAGTGTGAAAAGGAAGAGTTAAAAGTTAAATGCAGATGTATGTGTTTTTGTTTTACCCCCAGTTTTACAAGAGGAAATATGTACAGAAAGAGGAGAAGAGAAAATAATCCATGTCACAAAAGAGGTGTTGGTTGAATTTCCATGAGATGGTGAAGGATTAGTTGGCTATATTTAGCCCTTACCCACAAGGGCAGAGGGAGACAGTGGTTGTAGAATAGCATGATAATGCTATTACCATCCCATCTCATCCCTGGCAGTCACATGACCAGCAGCAAAGAGTGGTATTTCCTGCTCCGAGCTGGGCACAGTGACACCAGGGAACGTTAAATGTTCTCCTGGTGGTGGTGGAGAGGAATTACACTGTCCTGTCGTCCTATCTGGCCCCCACTTTAAATATAAACCACTGATTTAGTGTTATAAAAAAGAGATTTATCTGAGTTTTTCTGTGCATCATTTTCTATTCAGGGCTTTGACCTGTGATAGAGTATTTTCAGAGAGTGGTATGAGTATTTTTACTTGAGTTAAGGATCTGAATACGCCCTGCACTGCTGTCTAAGTGATGGAGGGTAAAATCCACAGTCCTGGTCCTGGGCTGAAATGAATTCTGCAGGTCAGCTGAAGCTAAAATTAAGTTTCAGCCTTCTGAGTTGGACAAATCAAGATGGTATTTTTGAGACAGCTGACGCCTCATATTAGCCTCAGCTCAGCTTAGGACATACTTTTACACAAGGACTGTAAATCTGGTCCACCATCACCACCACCTACATTAAAATTGCATTAAGACAGGAACTCTGGTATGGACAAGAGGTTACAGCCACACGATTACAGCTGATGCACAGACGGGCATGTGAGGACAAAAAGCGTGAATCTGTCCTTTAATTTCAGAATTTCTCCAAATTATGTATCAGTGGCACATTTCAACCTGACCCGGACCCAGAGGCACACAGAGTCAGTTCGATCACCTGTTTTAGATTTGCAGCAGCTCGGCTCGAGCCGGGCTCATAATGTAACATTAACTCTCCTTCCTGTTCCATATGAAAATTTAAGCATAATCCCAGAAGTGCAGTAAAAAAATCGTGCGCTGGCCAAATGCAGCTCCTGGTCACACACATGGCAGTGGCAGATCATTTACCCCCGAAACCACCGCAGTGAGGTAAAGTCTTTGGTTTAAACGGTTCCTTTTTACAAGCTCTGACTGCTCCAGTGGTGACTTGAAGAGGACAGTGAGGCAGATACTGATGAAAAAAAAAGAGAAAGCAGCAGGGTGGTTAGGCCATCTCTGGTTTTCCTCTCAGAATTAAAGGAATGGTACGGGGGAAAAAATCCAAGAGACAGTCCAAGAGAAGTTTAAATGAATTGGTTGAATCAGAAATAGGAGGAAGCACCAGGTTATTTATTAGTGCCAAATTATCTGTAGTTAGTTTAATGTCCTTCTGCTCTGTTTTATTCTACAATGTTACTAACAGGCAGCGGTATATTCATTTATTCATATTCATTTATGTAAAATAAAAATAGACCAGAGTCAAATCACTGCATTTTCATAACAAGTGTGATTTATTTTTCTGGCAAAGTCTAAGTCTCACATTTAAGCTGTAGACAACAAAAACAGAAAAAGAACAGCGTAAACAAGTAGCATAAAAAAGTTAACATGACACATCATCAAATCGCGACCTTAACCATTACTGCGACCACGGTCTGAACCCTGATGAGTAGCTGAGCGTCGTCTGGGTGCAGCTGTTCCAGCTGAAGAAGCCTTTCCATCACAGATTACAGGGATGGTTTGCGCTCAGGTCAGTATCCTCAATCCAGATGTTCGAGCCAGGGGACTGTTCAACAAAAGCGGGGTTTGAAGTGGTGGAGAAGCGGACGTGCGAGATGCTGTATGACCAGTTCTTCAATCACGTGGCTCGGGCAGGACCTGACCTTCGACCTCGTGACCTCACCTCTTGGCCTTCTTCTCCCTCATGATCTTCTTGCTCTCCTCTCTCCTTCGTTTATTGACGGGGTTGCGCGGGTCGTAGATCTCGAAAGTGTCCTCGTCCTGCATGTTGGCATCCTTGACTTTTCTGGTTTGCTCATCAAACTGCAGAACATGGCCCATCCTAAATCAGATGGAGAGAGGGGTGGAGAGAGTTCAAAGAACCGCGGCAGAGGATCCACTAAATCACTGCTCAGCAGAACCTTTACCTAGAGGCTGGTCTCTTTTTGCTTTGAGAGTTTGATTATACTATTATTACCTTCTGAGAGACTGAGAGATTTCTATAATTCTGTTTGCTAGTTTGCTGGCTCTTTAGCTGGGTTTATCACAATGAGCGACCTTTTAACATTACACACGGTCTTATGATCCATTGTGAACATAAAAATATTGATCAGCGCAGCTTTAAATTACTCATGATAGGCTGCGAAGACAGAGGTTGAAATAAATCTGTGCACATAACTGTATCCAAGCGATTGGATGAACTTTGTCCTTTGGACTAAACCCAAAATATCCTGCACTGCTGTCAGTGGGAAGCCAATATATACAGCCATGTTAAGCCTAGGTCACGCCAGAGTGTTCTGAACTCAGATTTTAAGCCTTGTAGGAATTTAAAGACACTGGGGAAGCCGGACAAAAATGGTTAAGACATGATTTGAGTCTGGTTGGGGGAATATACGGCCTTATTAATACTGGTATTCAAATTGAAGCAAAAAGTATCTGAATGGTTTCTCTCTCTGAAAATGAGAAATACAGTGTTAGGGCTCACATTTTTTGAGACGTCTTAGCAGTTAAAAAATCCTGAGCGAAAGCCCGAGTCCCCAGAGAACAGACGGTCATGTGTCTTTCATTTCCCCAGTCAGTTTCTCTTCCCCCAAAGAGAGATTAAAGAATCGGGACATTCCTCACAGGAGATATCAGTGTCAGGCACTTCACAGATAAAACACAGTTTCTCCCACTGACAGGATTTCTTCAGCTGCTGCATGAATGCTCACAGTAAATCTAAACAACAAAGCAGGAGTGACTAATCAATTGCAAGGATCCTTGTTTTTTTTTTAAGCCACGCTGGAGGCTACATCTCCTGTGTCCAGGTCTGAGTGGAAAATCAACTATCAGAAATAACTTAAAGATGTTGGACTCTGTTGTGGACGGGGAAAACTAGCAGCATGGCTCTGGGGATGGCAGAGTCGGTCCAACACTTTGGTCCAGACTGAAATACCTTAACAACCATGGGATAGCTTGCCATGAAAATCTGTGCAGACATTCATGTTCCCCAGAGGACAAATCCTAATGACCTTGGTGATCCCCTGACTTTGAGTCTTGAGTGAAATATCTCAATAACTATTGAACTATGAGGGTTTTGATCATCCTCTGACTTTTCATTTAGCACCATCATCATGTCAACATGTCAGTTTGTCTAATATGTTGGTTTATGACTTCACACAGCGACTGGCCAGCTGTCCAGGGTCGAGGGTGTGTACTACAAAGGTCCCCGGCTGGACCCAAACCAGGGACAGTGCGATTAAATGGTTGGTGTCTTCATCCACCAGGACTCCGTCTATGGCAGGACAACCAGTCCAAACATACAGCCAGAATCATAAAGAACTATCTTCGGACAGACATGCCACAGATGGTCTGGCTGATCTCAACATCATGGAGTCAGTCTGGTTTTCGGTGAGTAAATTTCTCACTGTTTTACCTGGATGTTTGCACTAATTAGCATGTATTAGCATATTTTGCCGCTGGCTAATGACTTCATTCAAATCCTGATCTGATTCAACTTTACTGCACTTTGTAAACTAATGAATAAAAACTATTTATGGCATTATTTTTGAAAGCATCCTCACTTTAGTTTTAGTACCTCAACCTTTGAATCGTCCTTTAAAAGTTGAACAACAGATCTTTCTTTCTTTCTTCAAACTAAAGAAAGAACCTGCATTTTCTCTACTGTAGATTTTAAAATGTTTTGGGGTTGATGCCGTGTCCACAGTGTATACCATGTGGTATGTGTCTGCTCCTGTCTCTGGCTGAGTGCACAGTTTCTGTGTATGTGTGTGTGCGCTCTGCACTCTCCCCTGTGTTCATTTGAAATCGGCAGGAGTTGTGACAGCTCATCTAGAATGTCATGGCCAGACTCTGGCGGACCCTGAGGTCTCCTGCTGCGTGAGCGGGCCGCCTCTGATAATTTGTCTAGCAGTCTCAGTGATGACAGTCCGCCGGCCGTACAGCCTCGGAGCCGTGCGGCTCAGAGACGTGATGTGGAAACCCAGCGTTCAGGCCTTATCAAAACCTCTCTGTGCTGCCCTGATGCGAGGCTACAGAAGCCTTTCCTCTATTTATTTTTCTTCCATTTTTTTTTTTTTTTACTCAAGTAAGGGGTGGAGATTACGGAGCACAGGAGGGATGGTGAGAGCAGTGGTGGGCTCTTTGCATTGAGAGTGTGGACTCTGTGTTAGCAGAGACCGAGTGGAGGAGGAGGAGGAGGAGGGGGCTGAAGAGGGAGAGTCAGAATTTGTAGACACAGACACAGATGGAATAGTTTACCTCCTCTGGCCCAGACTTGACTTCCAATGTCTGACCTGTTGTAACCCACATTCTCTTCGCAGTGCTCCTAGAGTGGCACAGACTTCCCACTGGTGTTTTTCTAGGACTGCTATGCTACTGCCCCTGCCCCTGTCCCTCCCTCCTTCCCTCCCTCCCTCCTTCCTCACCCTACCTGGTGGGAGGGGGTGGCACAGTGAGGTGTCTACGGCCGGGAGAGGCTCCAAACGCCAGCCAAGGCTTCTCTCAAATTCATTAGGGCCCCCACACACAGACAGACTTACACTTCAAGGGGGCTTCTCGAGACTAATAGCAACTACAGATTTTGTTATTCTAAATCTCTCACACACAGACACTTTCCTCAAATTCAAACACATGGTATTCATTTCAAACCCTCACTCCGTGTAGTTAGACTTTGAGATCTTTGGTGAAAAACAGAATATGAGAGGAAAACACAGCGTCAGGCCTGATTTCCTGATGGCCAATCTGGTGGCTGCGGGTTGAAATCCCAACTTGACACACACACATGCGTACAACTTGAACTTTCGCACACATCCATCAGAACCTGAAGCGAGCTCTGGATCTGGCACGGGTCGGGTTCATCGTACCCAGAACAAAGAGAGGATTTCTGCAGTGTTTGTCTCATTTACGCTGCTCAAACTATTATAATCAAAGGTTTCTTTCACAATCTCTTACAATCCTGTGTATCAACAGAACAACACAGTGTAAACCAGCAGAGGATAATGAAAAAGGCTTTCTCGTGCCAACTTGTCAGGCTTGAAGTTCACCGTCCATAAAACAACGTGTTTGCCAAACTGCTTCTTGAACTCTCCAGGAGCACTCAGGCACTCAGCGCTCACATGCTGCCTCTAATATTTGAATTATTTTATTAGCTATTTTATTCTGTCTTTGGTAATCCAGCTTTCCCTCTTCAGAGGGATAAGCTTTTATATACGACCAGTTCTCTGCTAAGGCGGTGGAAACATGAATGAGTCCAACACATCGACTCACATTTAGATCCCTGCAGTATTTTCACTAAAGAGAGAGAGGGTTTTAAACGCAGCCCGACGGACAGGAGATTTTTGAGGCAGATACCGACAGATATCTGGGAGCTGAAAACATCCAGTAACATATTTGAAAACACAACACTGATGCGGATCCCTTAGGACCTCTTATGTAAAACTATGACTAACATTTCATGGCAATTTCTTGTTAATCACCAGTCAACATGTTCTCTGATAACAATATATCTCTAATAAACTATAATCTGAGCTCTGCTGTGAATAATGAAGATATTGATGATAAGGGCCTAAATGAGGTTAAATGACTTCCTGCGTTTATTGACATCCAGGAAAGATTTGGCTCCGGAGAAAACCCACGCATACTTTTCTCAGCCCCAGACTTATGGTCATGGTCGAGCACATGTCTGACTCTCTTTATCAACAGGCAAATTAATTCAAACAAACTTGAGATTGATTCCACTAGTGATAGATGAAGCCAAGGAAATAAAAAAACAAAAATCCACTGATTTATCTTTATCTGGCTCACTGACCATCCTTTGTCGTCATCCTCTGCCAGCTCCTCCACGTCGTCCTCCGGAGCCTCGGTGATGGCCGACGACAGCTTGGACTTGAAGCTATTGAGGAGGGCCAGTGTCTACAAGGCAAAAAGATCAGACATCATTAGTCCATAATTAACGACGACAGAATCCCCAGTCAGTCTGCTGAAATGATTTGCATTTAAAGTTCAGTGAATAACGACACCACGCTGAGCTGCTCTACCTGTTCTTCTCTGCTCGAGCCTTTCTTCAGTTTTTGTTTCCTGAGCTCTTCGTACTTCTTTCTCCCCTCCAGGTACTCAGCCACCGCCTCGCTGGTCGGCTTTTTATCCGCTGGGAGAAACAAGAGAGACGTCGCTGCTGATTACTATTAACTCTTTATTTATTTCATCTAAATCTTCAACAATATCATCAATATCTTTCCAGCTGGAGACAAATCCTGACTTCAGGACGATTAGAACGTCTCTGATGCTGTAAGCTGACAGCATTTTGGGGAGAAGAAATACCATCGCTTCACATGTTCTGTGGCACTTGACAGATGAGCAGCTAAAAAAAAATGGGGAAAACATGATCAGAGGGAAAAGATAAAAGGAAGTAAAGCTTGTCAGGCTGTGACAGTTGCTGCCGTACATGATCTGAGTACGTGATAATAAGGGAGGTGAAAAGATGAGGCGGCACAGGGCAGTCCTCTCATCTCAGATTGTCATGCTCTGTGTGAATCCATTCCGCTGCCAACCTTCACAAAGATGTAGTGCACTAAAGCCCCGGCCTCGTAACCCCTCACTTTATCTTACTCAGAGATGACCCACATTACAGCTGCTACCTTATACCCAAGCCTCATGTAAGTGATCGCTCCTGGGCAAAGAAAGACCTCTTTAATCCTCAGCAGAGGCAGGACACACGAGCGTATGTGCGCTTTGCTGTTCACTTGGTTTGAGAAAAGCAGCAGTGAATTTCTCACTGCTGCAGAGACTGACATTTCATATTCTCATCTGAATATGTTTGACTTGGACAGTTTATCAGGCAAAATTTCAGTTTAAAGGCAAAAATTCACTCGTTCCAGCTTCTCAAATGTGAACATTTTTCATTTTCTAGATATTCTGTGACAGTATTATTATTTTTTTTCCTACAAGGGCCACAAACCAGACTGGAAACCAGACTGAAGTTCACTACAGCAGACTGGTGTACTGAGAGAGAGTAACGTCACAGGACTGAGGGCGATGCCGGGAATCATTTTCCACCAAGCTGTCCTCCTCTGCAGTGGGTGAAACAGCCTCTCATCATGGCTGGATGGACAGACAATCAGCATGCTCAGGTTGGTGTCTCATGCAGTTAATGTGCTTCTGTAAACCTCCCAGCTTAGACACTCGGGGGCTGTGAAGTCACAGAGTGGCAGACAGTGAGCACAGTCTGCTGGCTGGTGAAGCACTTTCTTTCCACAACAAAACGTCATGTCACACACACACCGACTGCCCCCGGGCAGCGTCACCTCGCCGGCCAAGCTGTGCCGCCTCTGACTGGATGCTCTGACACATTCAGCTGCACAAAATAAATGATGTAACTGAGAAAACACTGGAGTTTACTGCTTGTTATATAGCAGGAGCTGCAAGGTTCTGTTAATGTGTGTTTATTTACATAGGAATTTATCATTAGCTTGACTGTGAAAAAGATAAAGTTCTTACAAAGATCTACTAATAATTAAATGAAGAATGAAGCTTAAGATACAGAAAAGTCGAACCCGAGGTTCCTCAGTCTGCACAACCAACTACAGACTCTACAAAACAAAAAACTTAAAAGAAAATATTAGGGAGAAATATATATATATATATAGCAAGTGAGCTTAACAAGACTTTTAATAAAGTTAAATAGTTTAAAAAATGTTCATCAGTACAGAGAAACTAAATTATTAAATGCTTAGTTTAGAAAAACGGACTGTTTCGGTGACATGTGTATTCCCTCCCCTGATGGAAAATATTCTACTTATGTAAGTTCTTCGACAGAAGTCACAAAATAAGTTCAACTCAGGAACAAGAAGAGCCTCAGCTCCACGGGGCGTTTTTGGGTCGGCCATCATTTAACAAAAACCATGCAATTACTCTTGTTTCTCGGGGCTTTCAGGCTGCGAATGCTCTAAATACTGAGCAATCACTGGAATTTCCAAACCCAGCCCTGGAAATCTAAGTGCCACACTTTCCCCACAGTGTCGACGCGGGAAGTTTGCTCCGCTGCTTGTCGGGCAAACCTTTTTCTCTTGATTTACGAGACCTACAAGTGATCTCCCTCCATCTCTCCCCCCGTCACCTCTCCTGCTCTGCCTCCCTGCTGCAGCCTGTGACATGCTGGATGCTGACTGATGATGCCCTGAGGTCCTGCACGAGGAACACACATCACCTTCTCCAGCTGTTGTCGCTAACTACTATCTTTGAGTTTGATGGCCTTTCTAACTACATTCCTCCCCTTGTCCTGTCACCTGGGCCCAGGAGGGCTACAAATCAAGCCGCTGATGTTGTAGCAACCGGGGGCTGTTGTGGACGACAAAGGCCTCGCCTGCAGGATAAAAGGTCCCCCTCCTTGGGACACGGCGCCGTGATCATCAATCAAAAACACATCAAATTATTTTGTCAGCTTGTGCTTCAAGGTCAACACCAGCTATCCATCTTCAATTACGCAACTGTTTACATATGAGTATATTTCAGGGGCGTCCAGTGAAAATAACGTGTCAGACGGTTCATGGACATGACAAAATAACACGTTAAACTTAATCACAGGTAGTTGAACTTTCAAATATCACTCTGCTGCAACATTTTCCTCTAAATCAACAACATGACTGAGACCAGTGTAACAAACCGTCCAGAGCACACAGTCATAACCTGTATAATATCTAAGTGGGATAAAGACCGTTGCCACATAATTTGGGGGAGAGGTTATTGAATGGACAGTGGTTTCGGAATGGGCCTCTTAGTTTTGGCTCCGGCACCAGGTGGTCATGGTCCAAGAGAAAACCAGACCACAGGAACATGCTTTAACTTATGTGATGAAAAGTGACATTTTATAAAGCAGATCATTGATAAATTAATCGAAAACGAGCGTAACTGCTAGCTCCAGCCCTAAAATCGCTTATTTCAAACCCACATCACCCACTGAACCTGCACTGACCAGTCAGAGGGGCATGTGAGGGGGACGAGACCAGGGGCTGACCCTTCACCAAGAGGTCAGAGCAGAACCAGGAGAGTGATTTAAGTCTTAAGGGACGGCAGTGTCAGTGGGATCCTTAATGTGTCTGTGCTGCTCTAACTGCTGCGCAGCTTCTCCACTGAGATAAAACGAGCCCTCACCACAGTCTTCTTCTGCGGCTGAGCTGAGTTTCAAGATTTATAGCAACCGAGCAGACATCCGTCTCCCCCTGCAGTGGCCACTGGCCCATGACATCTAAGAATTACATCTAATGGAATTAACTTTTGCTTCCAACACAGAAATGTAATGAGGAACTCTTAAAAGAAACTTCTGCCTCTGGCTAAGCTGCCAGAGAAGCACAAAACAAAGGTCCCTGGCAGAGTCTAAGTACCTTGCAAGATAATGGAGGAGCTTAGGCTAGCTGCCACTTGGTATAACAATGTGGGGCTGTTACTGCCTCAAGACTTGAGTTTATAACTGGATCTGTTTAGAGAAGGCCTCTCTCTGCTTAGGATGTTTGTAGAAACAGCTTAACAATATGCAGATATCACGAAGGGCAACACATTCAGTCAGAGACACTGACAGAATCTTAGCTAATCTTAGTCTTAAAGCACAATGTAATGATTGTGTGTGTGTTTTTTTTTTTTGTTTGTGCTCTTTCACCTAAAATCACCATAAAAAATCTTGAACCAATCAGACGTGAGCCATGAGTGGGCCCAGCGTCTGTTTTTTAAAACATAAAACCATCAGTGTTTGTAGAGACAAAAACAATGTTTGAGCAACAAAATCCCAACATGGTCTCCAGTAAATTTTTGGCTGGTGGTGATCCCATAGTTAGGCTGGTCCCTGCAGAACCCCCTGCAAACTATTGTGTTTTGTTGCACAACAATACACACACAACCTCAAGCTAACCTCTGTGCCTAAGCGTTTTTTTTTTTGTTTTTTTTTTGTAAGCATCAGCAAAAATCGGAAGATTGACGGCATTGTGACAGACTGCAGTGTGGTGGAGACCCAAGGAGATTTGGGGGGGGGGGGGCAGATCTTTAACAGAATTACACCGGCCAAAGCTGCAAACTGACAAACACACACAGGGTTTGATGTGCAACTGTGGCGGCCGCTCAACAATTTTTACCCACGCAGTTTTCCGCGAGCTGTAACACAAAAATGCAGACCCTTGGGGGGGAAAAAAAAAATAGACGTCTGCAACTAATTGACAAAATCAGAGGGTTGCCTGTCTTAGTGTCCATTAGCAGGGAATGTAGCACAGACCACCTTCTTAGAGCCTTTGTTCACACTTTGAGCCATGCGGTGAAACAGTCCTTTTTCAAACAGCTGTGTTGGGAGACTTGTACAGTAAATTATCAAAACACCATTAAATTCACAGTATAATGTGTAGCAGTGATAAACATCCATCAGTAAATGCAGGGGAATGAAAGCTGCTCTCGTACCTTCCTTGACTTCATCTACAGCAGGTTTTGTACTTTCTTCTTTCCTTTGCTTTATGGCCTGGAGTTCCTTCTTCAGCTGCCGTGCCTCTTTCCGTAATTCATCACTGTGAGCAAAGAAATTAGGTTTGAGCGTTTAAACTCAACATATATATGTGTTATGAAGAATTACACCTGTAACAGACAAGAACGATGACAGAGAACAGGTTCGCAGACAAAAGTCAGTCATGACAAACGTACAGTGAATGGTTAAAACAGACTTTTGGCTCCACTGGCTCCTGCTGTGAAAGAAGCACATACATCATTTTAAAAAAGTACAATCAATACCCAGAGCGTTGCTGGTCTTCACAAACAAACATTAATTGTTCTGAAACATTACGCTTCTCCAAAGTTAATGTTTGTGGCCAATTATGTGAGCATATAAAACAAACATAAAATACTCTGTGCAAGTGTCAGGATGAAGAATGTACATTAAAAGCTTGTGTTACTCCAATAAATTTGATGGAGCCTTAATAAAATAATTGCAGCCCCCCCCCCCCCCCCCCCCCCCCCCCCCCTCAGGCTCCAGGAAAGCACTAGAAGGGGTGTTGAGACTGAGCAGACTCAAGTCAGAAAAATGTCTGTGTGTTTCTTGTTTGGAGATGAGTAACTGTCATTGCAGCAGCGTTAGAAAGAGGGAAACCGGTCAGTCTAACCTGTTAAAATCCTGTGACTCAGTGCTGATGATGAATGTAATTATATAGTATAAAATCTTGGCTATGAAGTCCAGAGTCAAGGCCCAAGTCAAGACCAACAGATCCAAACTTGAGTCCCAAATCAGTATAGGCAGGTCTGATGTCAAATTCCCAGTCAAGCACAACAAATCCCCGATCAAGTCCCAAATGAAGACCACTGACTCCCCAGTGAAGCTGAATGAAAGCCTTGATATATTACTGCAGTTAACTACATAAATGTCTGGTGATACATGAAATACACAACTGTCAAATGCTGTTAGTGCCTGAAGTAATGAAAAATTTTATAGTTCCTTTCTCCAAGTGGCACTACATTAAGTATAACAGGCGCTGCTCATGTCCAGCAACCCTTGTAAAACCCTTTAACTGGATGAAAGAGGCAGGCCAAGGCACATCCTTGCTTCCTTGATTCAAGGTAGCATCCTCTTTGGCAGGTGGCCCGAAGCCCAGCTCATGCAAGGCTAAATACTGGAGGTCTGAACTGGGGCCAGCAGTGCTGATCACTGCTCCCTTTCACATCACTGAGACCACTGCCAGCTGCGGAGCAGATACTGTATGTTATGTTAGGAAATGATATTATTTTTGTACTTCCTGACAGCTCTGTTTTTGTCCTATTCTCTTACGGAGCCACAAAGCACAGGTAAGCTGCTCAGTCTGGGCCCCTGGCCTAGAAACATGTGCGGCATCTCCAGACCAAACAATGGCTGCCTTTGTTTCTTACATCTGCTTCTCTGGACTGACGTTCATTTATATCCATTTCTTTTATCTGGAACTTTCGTTCCCGTGTTTGTAGCTTTCCAAAACTCCTGTTATCTTTGTTTAATGCTCTGACGTTGTCTGTGGCAAAGCATGGAGGCATCAGACTGAGTGATATTTTAACTGTAAGTGCCTTTACAAATATTAACAGCTGTGGCTGACTTGATGTCATGTCTCTTCCTCGTTAGCTTCCCCGCTGCTCCTGAGGATACACATGAGGAATCAGTCAGACATGCAGTTGTTAGTCCTCTCCTTTCCTGAAGAAAAAATGCTGCAGCTGAATCCAGACTGAGCTGCCAAGAGCAAAACTGGTTGGCAGGGTCAGACTTGGCCTGTGTGAGGAAGTCTCCTGCTCAGCTCTGTCTAGAAGCAATGACAACAAACGTCTTTTCTGAGACACATTTTACATACAGTATGGTAATGTGAGTCAGATGTGACAAACCAAAGGAGGGCAAACCCCCCCCCCCAAACTATAATAATTCAAAGACTGCAAACTACAGAATATCAGATGGATAAAGATGTAAAATGCCCTTTGCTAGTAAACCTTGATTTGAGAGAGAATGTTAGCATCCGTATAAATTAAACATAGACCCTTTATCCTCTGTTAAAAGATGTGTAAGTACAGCAGTATGTGGGCAAAATAATATGAACACAAACTGTAAGTCAGTGATTGTTAACTAAAGGGGGGAGTTGTAGGTTTCAGCAGTGAGGATCACTTCCGCGTTCAAAGAGCTGCAGTTCCTCGGCTGCCGCTGGGGGCTGGCTCCAGAAGTGAGCAAATCTCCATTGACCCCCATGTTAAAATAAAATACCCCCAAATAAAATAGTGATTTTTTTTCTACCACAACCATTTTAGTGTTATTTAGGCTTAAAATTCTTACATAACTTAAGGCGTGGTTACGTTGAGTGACAGCCCCATAGACAGGCACTGGCAGTTAGCTTTTTGCTAAAGCATCGGCTGAGCTAAGCGGCTACATCCAGAGGCCTCCAGCGGTTGACGGGCTGCAGTGTCCGTGTTTGTTTGCCAATGTGCGGACAGGTTTTTGTGACAGTATGGCTTGTGGTAGTGTAGACTGTACTAACCGACCGTCGAAGGAGTCTGTGTTGCAGTTTTTTCGGTGAGTAAATTTCTCACTATTTTACCTGGATGTTTGCACTTATTAGCATGTATTAGCATATTTTGCCGTTGGCTTATGACTTAATTGCCGGTTTATGGTCGCTGCTGAGACTGATAGAGGACCGGAGCAGGTAATGTTAGGAACGCTGTTGCGGTGTGTTCCGTGCTCTCAGAGTCCGTTTATTGCGGGAATACTAGGCTACAATTTTATTTCGTTTCATTTTCCTGTTTAAAAAGTCCGACATTGCATGGACAGAGCAGCTCCGTCAGTCAGCGGCTGCTGTTGTTTGTGTGCTGCTGTAACTGTAAGTGGATAGTGGATGGAGGCAGCGGTGAAAGCCGGTAAATATTAAATACTAAACATTTTAATATTATTATTATTATTGTTTTTATGTTATCGTTAACTCGTGGGGGACTCTCTGACCTGGACTTGGGGACTGTCGTGTGGTGTGTGTAGCTGCGTGTAGCTGCCGCTTAGCTTGTTAGTCTAGCTGATTAGCCTTAGGCTAGCTCGGTTGCTCCGAGCTAAGTGGCCGGGTTATCGGCCGGCAGACCGCGGCTGACCCGTAGAGTAGCCGCTTCTTTGCGAAATATGGAAAGTACACTCCCACTAAAATCCAAGATGGCGCAGCTCAAATGCACAGCTCAGTGTTGTTAACATTTAAGAACTGCTGCTTTATGCTCAGGTGTCATCATGACGTCTGAGACTTTAAGGACCGCGTGTGACTGTTAGGTGCAACAACACTCTACCTGTGTTATTAGGTTCTTTAAATATAATGTACACGCGAATTTGTCAAACTCTATAAATGGCACTTTGTTGTGCAGGAAATTACACAATTTGGTCATTTAGGCAAATACCAGTCAGGCAGAGAGATCCTTCTCTTCTGGCCCCTGATGTGGTTCAAGCTCCAAAAATACTGGATGCTACACTTCCCATACTGCAACTCCCTGGAAAGGATTTGCTCTCCAATAATCATCATGAAGGTTCTTCTGTAAGACGTGACAAAGCCTCTCCAGAACCACAGGTGAACCACAACCGACAACAAGGACAGAAACCCGCTGACTGGATCGTTGACGGCTGCATCAGTGGCGAACGATGATGAAGATGAAAATATGTTTTCTGACAAGGAAAGAAACATTTTCTGCCTGCCTTGACATGCTGCCATTCAGAAAACAAGAGACGTAACCAAGGCAACAGTCAAACAATCGGCTCCACAGCCCCGCTGCCAATGAAGAGAAAGAGGCCAGAAAGGACAGGAAAAGCCCCAAGAACACCTGTTAAGACACACCTTGGGGCTCAACAAATTCCTCTCAAGACCCTCAGATCACAGCACTGCAAATTATTTTGTTTCTACACACTTGTTACCACACGAACTAGTTCTGGTGCAGAGACCTGTTGTTGATAAATATTTACACGTAAAAACTGCCATTTAAAAAAACATGAAATCACTCAGCTGTTATCATTATCCGCCACATAAACAGACCGATATGAATCCTTTCTGTGAGTCCCTCCCGGTCCCTGCGGCCCGGGTCTACCTGGCTGCTGCCAGCTGCTGTCACTCCGTCAGGAAAAAAAAAAGTGAACCCCAGAGAGCTGTGGATGATTAACTTTTCATAAAGAAAGCATATGAAGTGATTGGCAGTGGACCAAGAACTCTCTCATGATTCAGAACCCTGCATTTAATACTCCAGTGTCTGGCAGGAGTCTGAGGCTGACACAGGAATTCGACAACCTTAAAAATAGTACGGTGATGACTGTATGGTTCATCAAAAATTCAGTCGTTTTCCAAAATGCACAAGCAGGCGTACTTGCCTTTTTTGGATCTCTCTGTATTCTCATTTTCCAGACATTTTCAAGTGACTGAGAAATGTAGTTGCTGATTAAATCAAACTGTTTTAAGTTAAAATATCACCACAGTGTGATTGTGACAGGTAAAATGAATATTTAAAAGTGAAATCTAACACATCTTACTTAGAGTAAGTACACTTCAAGGATGGCAGCAGCAGCAGCAGCTTCTCCCTGCTGTGGTGGACTCAAACCAGTCGAACGACTGAGCAAGTGATGTGGATGAATGTGAAAGAATAACAAGATGGCTGGGTGAACTCCCCTCAGGGGGCACTCCGTGGCTCGGTAAAAGCGAAGGAGAACTGTGAGCCGGAGAGGAGGAATCCAACCTCAACACAGGAATTTGCATGACTGTTCGGAGCGATCTGGACCAACACGTTACCCACGCAGTGGACCAAGGTTCCTCTTTCAGAGTGGCTCATCTGCCTGGCAATTATTAACTAGATCCTTTGCCCTTTTTGTTAATTAATCATGATGGCAGGAGGTGGTTTCCTGTAGAATATCGATATGGATCTCCTCTTT
The DNA here is from genome assembly GCF_017976425.1 of Toxotes jaculatrix. Lineage (NCBI taxonomy): Eukaryota > Metazoa > Chordata > Actinopteri > Toxotidae > Toxotes > Toxotes jaculatrix. The sequence continues at coordinate 23,326,569 of NC_054409.1, read as the reverse complement.
AGAGCAGTGGCATTTAGCTGTAAATTTTCTTTTCCTTGTAAATGTTTTTGCTTGTTTGAGAGAAAAAGAGTAAACGTGCACACCCTCAAATGTTGACTTTGATCGTAGTCCAAGTGTTCTGGTGGTTTTTTATTCATTTTCAAAAAGTCTAACCCCCACATCCTAGACATGCATTGCTGTCTGGAAGTCTTTCCAGCAAGCAAATGCCCCATATGGGGCAGACATGCTACAGTGGGCCAGAGATGTGTAAACTTGGAGGTTCCAAAACATACACAATCCCGCTGCCAAGAACTGGATTATCTCAAGCAGTTTTCCGCACAAAAGCGGTGCCGAATGCTTTCCTGATCTCTGCGACCTTTGCCTGAGAACGCACTGGTTTGTGACCGATGACGAGAGACAGGTGCAGCCAATTAATACAGTGACACGGCATCAGGGAAACGGCCACTGGGTCTGGATAATTAGTGTCTGATGTCCCACTTAAGTTGCACTGTGCACAGGGCTAAAAGTAGAGAGAAGACCAAATCCAGAAACTAGAAGATGAAGGCTAGAACTGAAACGAGTAGTCGATTCACAGCAACTATTCTGATAATCAGTTAATCGTTTTAGTCATTTTTTTCAAATGTAAAAACTCAGAGCCATTCTAACTGCCACAAATTCACTGGTTCCACCTTCGCAGATATGAATAGCAGCGACCGCACTGTTAGAGAGATTAATTTAACTATATTTTTATTACTGAGGTTGTAGTTTCACACCACTTTAAACCCCAATAATAAACATACAGCTGAATTATTCCTCTGTAAATTAATTATCTGGGGCAGATCTATTGAACTGTATAGCTGTAATGAAGTGGCAAGAGTATCCTAATATTAATACTGTGAAAGTGATCATCCACATCGCCACACACACACACTCTGTCAAACGTTTAGGCACATTTATTTTCTTATTTATTTAATGACGCACTGTAAAGGGACATCATGTGGATGATGTGATAATTGTGACAGCAGCTTGATCCAACCAAAAATAATTCCACCTGTATTATTAAAGTCTGCTGCTGCATGTACTGTACACACCATTTATGAGTATGTGATAACAAGTGATATAAATAACAGGAAGTGCAGTTCTGTCATTATCTTCAGCCTGCAGTAACTGAAAAGCGATTACCAGAGACAGCAGAGGGAGCCAGGCCCCGCTGGCTGAAGCAGCTCACGCTGTGTCCCACAGCCATATGGAAGCGTTTTGCTTCCCCAGTCATGCCCCGTCGGGTTTAACAAAAGTGGCGACTACCACATACGCTGCTTTTGGGACTTCATTCAGTACTGTCTCTTATAAAGCAAACCCCCTAAAGAGGCCTACTTCAAACCCAGCAAAACCAGATTTGATCAATAGTAACACAGAAGGAGTGTCAAACTGTGAGAACAGAAGTTTAACCAGAATCAGCAACAACAGCAAACACCACGGTGAGATGAGACAAACCTGCTGTAAACAGGATCTGTCCCGATCGAGACGCGACTGATCTTTTAAAAGTCTTTAAATTTTCTTGGTCCTCTATTTGGCAACGTGCTCGTGAATGTGAACAAGTCCAAGCGTTTTGCAATCATGGAATATTGCAGTGGAATATCATCTGGCTGCTGGATAGCAACATAAGATAGTTTTGACCTGATGTAAAAACTATTTTGGTTTCAAGGAGACTCCTAATTCAAGGTTGTCTCAGCAGCCTTGACTTTGAGAAGAAAGATATAGTCAGCACAGTAACTTTCCCCCTGACTGAGGCCTGAGTGCACTGCAGGCACTAAGCAACTGTCCTTCACGCTCATTGCATACTGTACATCTGAGCGCAGGAGGAACTAAATGAAAGGACATGCAACAAAAGTCCTGCGTTAGCAAAGTTAATCAGACAGAACCGAGAGAAGTGGCTGCCTTTAACGTCCTCTCTCCTTTTTTTTTCCCAGGTGACTAGATACCAGTTGGTGTTCCTCCTTGTGCACAGAGCAGCTGAAAGCCCAAAGCAAAGCAACGGTGGGAGAGCAGAGCTCACCCTGCAACAATGCCCCCTTTGTCCCGGACTAACACTGTACCTACCAGCCTGCTCTTTGATTCGCTGCCAAGACAAACCACTGTGTTGGGTTACAGTTCTTGTAGCAAAACAATCTGCGCTTGTGTTTAATATACTACAGTCTGCCTGCATTGGGCTGGCTGTCAGTCAGGGCACACACAACTGACTGGGGGCCCGCTCCTTATCCCATTAGCGCTAATGAGAGAAGGGTATGTTGATTATGGTCGTTGAGGGCTACCTGTTAGGAGGATATGGAGGAGAGATAACTGGCCCGACCCGCAGCATCAAAGAGAGATGAAAGATAAATCACTCGCTCCCTTCTCCTCGGCTCATTTTCATTCTAATGTTGTATCACACACACCATCACTTTCCACTCTCGCCTTCGTTTCACTCACACCGCTGGCTCAGACACAGGCGCTGTTTGCTTCTACTTCAGCACAGTAAGTAATTTGCGTTGAGTGCCAACATTCCTGTTTCAAATAGCAGGTCCACTGATGTTGGTCCAGTGAGCTACAACTGAGATATGTGTGCGTCTGGGACTGTGTGTGCACGTGTGGAAGTGTGTAGAAACAGAGCTGGAGACATTAGGTGGGGGTGACGATAGGTGAGTTTCCATCCACCTGTTGTTGATGCCCATTTTCAAAATGCACATTAAAAATGCAGCACGCATTTCAGGACTTTACATGTCGGCACCAAGTTCAGCGTGGCGCTGCTCGGCCTGTGCAAACAGTTGTTTGATGTCTGCCTGTGGCTCTGGAGGAGCTTTGTGGAGTCTGAGAAAATCAGCCCGACTGTCACGGTGATGTCATCCGGGTTATCTCAGCTTGGGCTGAAGTCTTAAAGTTTTTAACAGAGAGAGCCTGCGTCACAAACCTGAGGTGTGGGATTCGAAAGAAACCTGCCGTTCAGAAAGATGCAACTGAGCTGCACTGTGGGAAATGTAGGATCTGTATTTGTTGAGTCTGAGCGGGATCATCACGTCTCTGGCTTCAGCTTTGACCATTATCCTGAACATCTGTCTCTCGTGAATCCCCCATGCTGCTATTAATATCTGGGGACTAAGTATGAGATTCAGCCGTAGGTAGAGCTTAAATGATTAGTTGATTAATCAATGATTCTGACACTATTTTAATAATCGATTAAGTTGTTTTTTAAGCAAAACCTCTGAACATTCTCTTGTTCCTGCTTCTGAAATCTGAGGACATTTCTCTGTTTTATATTTTGTATTTTCTACGTTGTGTTTATTATCCTTGGGACATTTTTCACCATTTTTATTATAGCATTAAAATGTGCTCGCTTTGAGTGATGCAGATGTTTTGAACATGACCTAAAATGCCCATAAATTTGTACGTCAAACCGCTACGGCCACGATCCAACCACGACCTCATCAAAGAAGCCAGCAGACAAAACATGGCTGTTTTGGGGGGATTTGCTGCTGCAGGGAGGCAGTAATTAATACATGTTAATGACTGTTTTTAGTGCGTCTAGGCCCTGGGGGTGTCTGAACACTATATGAATCATTCTCATCTCTCCTGGATCTGTTCTAATGTTTCTGAAATTTCAACATTAGCTCAGTGTGGAGCTGAAACAGCTGGTCGAAGTAATTAACCATTTAGAGAAACTCTTGTTATTTTGGTAAATGATTGATCCGTTTTCAGGCAGAAACACCAAACACTGCATAGCTGCTCCTCCTTGTCATAAAAGATGTTAAACCGAACATTTCTGGGTTTTGAACTGTCGAACAGACAAAACACATTTGGTGTGGATTTACTAGGATCTCTGCTTGTCATAAAAATGAAGTCTGAATTGCTTATTCTCATGTTTTTCCTGTCATTCAACCTGGAGAGGAATTCTCAGAGTGCTTCATCACACCTCTGTCTCACACAGTTCAACAGCTCCCCCGCCAGGTTTTTATGCTGCATTACAAGTACAACACCACCTTAATGACACTGCTGAAGCTGTCAGTGACAAATGCAATGATCAGGCGGACTGTTAGTTAAACACCTCCTCTGTTGGACATAGTTTATTTTTTATGAGAAGCCACAAACCACCACGGAGAGACTGAGACTGAAAGTCATGAGAAACATGCAGTCATACCTGCGGCTGGTCTTTTTCCCTCGCTCTTCCTCGCTGGGCTCCGTCTCTTTCTCTGTGCCTCTGTCTTTCTTCAGCTTCTTACTGATGAGCTCTCTCATCCTCTCTTTCTCATCTGAGTCGTATTCTTCGTCCGCATCCATGTCGCCTTCAGCATCACCATCGGCCTCGTCGTCGTCTGTCTGGAATAACACAATCAGAGACTCACAATCAGATCAGAGCGACTGAGAGAAAAACAGATGGAATTCTTCGTTTTGACATTATTATTGTCCTACTTACCTCGGCTGCATCTCCAGATGCCGCTTTCTTTTTTTTCCTTTTAAAGTAGACGGAATATGGGTTAATGTTTGAAAGGACAAACCACAGATTGTGTAATTATTAATTCGTTATTGTACATACTTATTAACTGCTGGAACAGAGCTCAGCCTCGGATCATCTTTGAGAAGGTCGTGGCTGCTTTTGCTTTTTCCCTTTAATGTCTGAAGAAACATAAACAACGCTGAGTTCCTCGTTTTCCTTTTACACACTTTGAAACTTTTTTTCAATAGAAAACAAAAGGTACGTTCTGTGATTCAATACCTGACTGACTTGATTCACCATCTCTTCTTCCTCTTCAGCTTCTTCTCCAAATGACAACAGACTGAAGTTCCTGCAAAAATCAAAAGACTGTTGACCATGACGTACCAACAACAAATACTTAGACAAAAACTTCAAGAACCTGCAGTATAAAGATTTAGTTACAACCAGAAGGACAGATTAAGTCTGAGGACTCACTTTGTGGCTTTTGACTGTGATTTCTTTCCCTCCTCTTTGTCTTTTTCCTTTTTGGCTTTCTTTGTTTCACGAGGTACAATGTCATCAAAAGGAGAGTGAAGCACCTGGAAAAGACAAAAGGGTTTTGCATCAGTGTTTAAAGTAGAGACACTAAAAAGGGAAGAAGTTGTCAAGTGAAAAAGAAGAAGAGTAACAAGAAAATACCTCAGTGGTTCTTATTTTGTGGGGATTCAGAGGTCTTTCCTCACTGTCACATTCCACTTCTGCTAATCTGAGCATATTATAAACTGTGTCTCCTGTGATCTGCATTGGGGGATTTTTGAAAAAACAAAAACTGATGGTGAGTAATTTACAAAATCCTTAAAAAAAACCCCAGCACATTAACTTTTGCTGGTGACAGACTTTACACATAAGAAGCATTTATGTATATCGTTGTCGTTCTTCAGATTGACCTTGCCGAATATGGTGTGTTTATTGTTGAGCTCATCTGCACGTCCCAAGGTGAAGAAAAACTGACTGCCATTATCGTGTGGCCCTGCATTTGCCATGGCAACCAAACCTCTTCGATTGAAGCGCAATCTGGAGTGAAATTCATCCTGAAAGTTTAAAAAAAGACACAAGTACGTTTTTAAGAAAGCCGATTTCTCAGTAGAAGCCGATTTTCACAGTAGAAACAGTAGAGAAGTAGTCTAACCTTGAATGGCCGGCCATAGATGGACTCTCCACCTGTCCCTGTACCGGTGGGATCTCCACCTTGAATAATGAAGTCAGGCACCACTCTGTGGAATATTGTGCCTTCATAATAACCTAGAGGACAGTGAAATAGGTAACATTTTAATTTTCAAGGCCTGGAATTCTTTGGAAAGTTTCCTCATAATTTCCAGAGGTTCCTCATATGCAGTTTGGGTGTAACTGTGAGGAAAAATCAGTTTTCAATTCACTTCCAATTAATCAACCACAACTAAAGACTTTGTTGGTCATTTGACTGACAGCGATTTTTTCTTTTTTTTTACCTTCCATGCACAGTTGCACAAAGTTCCTGCATGCTTTAGGAGCCTCCTTGGACCACAACTCAATGTCAATATCACCTGCTGAGGTCTTCAACAGGACCTGACAAAAGATTATAAAGTGGCATATTTAAAAAGGAAATGACAACAAAACGTTCTCGTTTACCTGTAGCCTGTAAAGCAACTGCTCCATAAATCTAACATTTAATCCAACGTTAAGTGCAGCACATATAATCAGTGTAAATGGAATTTTAGTATGTATTGATGGCTTTCGTAGAAAATGTAAATAAAGTTAAAATTGAAAAAAAAAAATCGCGCTCACCTTTCCATTTGTTGGAGGCTCCTGGATGTAAATGTTGCTCATCGTGACACCAGGGCTGCGTCTTCCGTCAAAGCGATGAAGTGGTGGTTTTTACACTGACGCTTAAAGACAACAAAAATAGAAAACGGCGGGCACTGTTTGTTAGATTAGATTGGTTTACAAGTAACACATCTCATACTTCTCTGTCCACAGCCATACTGGCAATATATTTGAGCTTATTGTTTACTTCCGAGGGTGTGGGGGGGTCTCAACAAAAAACACGATTTAATTTTTATTTTTTCACAACAATTAACTTTTCATCCCGTCACTTTGCTTTCTTTTTAAACGGAGTAAATCATTTATTTACATGAGTATCAACCTGCAAATGTGCTGCTCACAGAGAAATCCCAAGAATTATCGCAGACTCCCCTAAAGGTGACTTTTGGTTTGACCCAAGTGTTTCACAATAACCAACCCCCAGAAACAGCTACTTGAAATCGTCCATCTTAAAAATCTCATACAGACATTATTTGAAAACCCAGACACTGTTTTAAATAAACAAAAACGTTGAAAACATTTTTTGTTGTTGTGAGAAATTATGGCAGAATATTAAAGTGAAAACTTCAAACCAGAGGGAAAGAGTTCAGAAGACCAGGCCGCGGGCGGAAGTACCGGAACTAGGAAAGGACCGTGTCGGGGATCGGCAGCAATGGCGGAGTCTGAAAACAATGTGGATTTAAAACGAAAAGCAGACGAAAGTCAGGATGGAGATGGAAATGGAGAAGATGATGAATGGGTCGGACCTATGCCAAGCGAAGCCACGAAAGCCAAGAAAAGGAAAGGTCGGTTTCTGGTTGTTTATTGCTTCGCTGTATTTCGTACAAATGCGACTCCCGCGAAACGAAGCTAACTAATGCTAACGAGAGCCCCGCTAACTTTTGAATGGTTTTGTTTTTCATAGTTTTGGAATTTGAGCGTGTTTACCTGGACAACCTACCTTCAGCTGCGATGTATGAGAGGAGCTACATGCACAGAGACGTTATCACGCATTTAATTTGCTCCAAGTGAGTGATTGTTTAGTGAACTTTTGGTTGAGTGAGAAGTGTCTAGATTCTTTGCTTAATAGTAAGACTGTATAACTCTAAAAGCAGTAAATTACAAATACTAGTTTTGCATTCAAAATAGGATTTAATTAAAAGTACAAAAGTAGTAAAATGTGTTAAAGTGTACAAAGACTTCAGTTTCATAGATTTCATATTTACAATCTTTTCAGGGGAGTGTGTGGTGACTTTTGCTTCCTACCTGGAAGGTTGATGGGAAAAGGTGCATTCAGCCAGAGGATCTGTTTATTACATCCTTCCTAGTCATACAGGAAGTTAAATAAACATATCAGATTCCCTGTGTGAATAAAATGTCAGTTATTAGTGTTATCTGCTCAATGTTTGAGTCATGGGGCCTTAAAATGCAGTGTATTTGCTGTCCACTTCATTCACATCCTAAAAAGAGAAATTAAGCATGTGAGTTAATCAAAACATCCTCTGATCAAAGTAAATTTCCCTCCTTTTCAGGACAGACTTCATTATCACAGCCAGCCAGGACGGCCATGTCAAGTTCTGGAAGAAGAAAGAGGAAGAGGGAATAGAGTTTGTCAAACACTTTCGAAGTCATCTCGGTACGAACTGAATTGATCGCAGTGTCTTTTCAAGCATCTGCATTGAAATTGGCTAAGAGAAAAAAAACACACTGGACAGCCTTTGGTTTAGTGTTGCACCATATTCACAGATACAATGTGTGTTGTATGTTATGATGAGCACTGACTTTGTTCTTGCATCGTACAGGTGTGATAGAGAGCATTGCAGTCAGTGCTGAAGGAGCTCTTCTCTGTTCTGTTGGTGATGATCAGGCCATGAAAGTATTTGATGTTGTCAACTTTGACATGATCAATATGCTGAAACTGGGGTGAGTCTGAGTTACAAATGAAGAATGCGTCCCTGTGGACACATTACACCCGACGCTTTCCACTGTAACATATTTTCTTTTTCTCTTCTCGGTGTAGGTTTCACCCCGGCCAGTGTGAGTGGATCTACAATCCTGGGGATGCCATTTCCACAGTGGCCTGCTCTGAAAAATCCACAGGGAAGATCTTTGTGTATGACGGGCGGGGAAGCAACGAGCCCCTCCATGTCTTCGACAAAATGCACTCCTCGCCGCTGTCCCAAATCCGCCTGAATCCCAGGTTTAGAGTCATCGTTTCCGCTGACAAGGCGGGAATGCTGGAATACTGGACTGGCCTCCCCAGTGAATTCAAGTTCCCCAAACATGTGGATTGGGAATACAAAACAGACACAGACTTGTATGAATTCGCAAAACACAAAACCTATCCCACCAGTCTCGCGTTCTCTCCTGACGGGAAGAAAATGGCCACCATTGCGTCTGACAGGAAAGTCAGGATCTTCCGTTTCCTGACAGGAAAGCTGATGAGAGTGTTTGATGAATCGTTAACGGTAAGCTGTCACCCGTGTTTCAGCCTGGAACCTTTACCGCTGTGGCAAATCCACACGCTCATCACGCCTGCTTTGTATGTCAGATGTTCACTGAGTTGCAGCAGATGAGGCAGCAGCTGCCTGACATGGAGTTTGGGAGGCGAATGGCTGTGGAGAGAGAGCTGGAGAAGGTGGACGGTATCCGCCTGACAAATATCATCTTTGATGAGACCGGACACTTTGTGCTCTACGGGACCATGTTGGGCATCAAGGTCATCAATGTGGAAACCAACAGGTTTGTGCATATGAAGGTGGAGAGGTGGAGGAATTCTGATGTGTCGTGCCTCATGGTCAGTCTAGTTAATAGATGATGTCTCGTTAAATGTGTGGTATTTTCTTTATAAAATGATCTGTCTGTACCACTACCATGATGTAAAGCACATAAAGTATATTTTTTCTTGATCTTGTTCCCCAGATGCGTGCGGATCCTTGGGAAGCTGGAGAACATTCGTGTGGTCCAGCTGAGTTTGTTCCAGGGGGTCGCACAGGCCATGAAAGTGGCCCCCACTGTGGAGATGAAGGCATCTGACAATCCTGCCTTAGAGAACGTGGAGCCTGACCCCACCATCTTCTGCACTGCGTTTAAGAAGAACCGCTTTTACATGGTCAGAAAACACGACACTGGGTTCAAGATAATAAAGCAACATTTTTTCTTAATGTCTATATTAATTCATCTCTTTTCTTACCTCAAGTTCACAAAAAGAGAACCAGAGGACACAAAGAGTGCGGACTCGGACAGAGACATCTTTAACGAGAAGCCTTCGAAGGAAGAGGTGATGGCGGCGACACAGGCCGAGGGCCCCAAGAGAGTGTCTGACAGTGCCATCATCCACACCACCATGGGAGACATCCACATCAAGCTCTTCCCTGTAGAGTAGGTCTCCAGCATGGATGCGACGGCTTTGTTCAAACATTTTACATTTTACAAGATATAAACAGAACTTTGCTCTTTTGTTTTCAGATGCCCGAAAACTGTGGAGAACTTCTGTGTCCACAGCAGGAATGGCTACTATAACGGTCATATATTCCACAGAGTAATCAAGGCAAGTTTTCTCATCTGTTAATTAAAAACATAATCATGTGTCTGGACTCTGCTGTGTCTAAATCTCTGTCTCTCTTGTGCGCAGGGCTTCATGATTCAGACAGGAGACCCCACAGGCACAGGCATGGGAGGAGAGAGCATCTGGGGAGGAGAGTTTGAGGACGAGTTCCACGCCACGCTGAGACACGACCGCCCGTACACGCTCAGTATGGCCAACGCGGGCCCCGGCACCAACGGCTCACAGTTCTTCGTCACTGTCGTACCCACTGTAAGTTGTTAGTGGTTCGTGTTAGCAAACCAAACTGAAGCTTCATTAATGAAAGAGCGGAGAACACGTGGCTTCCAGCTCATCGCCGCTCTCCAGCTGTGCCACTGCCTCTCTCTCTCACACCAGCTGCCAAGTGCTGTGTGAGCGCAGTGCTTCATATAAAGGTCGTGTGCTGTAACTGACACCTACAGAACGTCTGCGTGACAGAAAACATTACTTTAAAAGAGAGGTGAAGGCGGCAGTGTTACAGATTCCACGTCTGTTGCTGACTGTGATTTTAATTCCTGCGTTTGCTGCTGTTCTCTTTTCCCGCAGCCTTGGCTGGACAACAAGCACACTGTGTTTGGAAGGTGTGCAAAAGGCATGGAGGTGGTCCAGAGGATCTCCAATGTCAAAGTTAACCCCAAGACTGACAAACCGTACGAAGACATCAGCATTATCAACATCACCATAAAGTGACCGTATGTCTCCATCATTTCCTGTACAGTCATATTTTTCTTTTTTTTAACCACACTGAGTTATTAAAGAAAGCGTCGACTGTATTTGTAGGAAGAAGGATGTTGTTCTTCAAGAGGTAATCAGGAGTTTTAAGTCTGTTTGTAATTCTTCATAGTTTGTGGATTTCAAACAGAATCCAACGCAGGAGAAAGACAAAGCTGCCAAGCCAGACGAATAAGGTCAATTAGTTTATTTTACAGCATCACATTATGAATAATTTACAAAAGCCATTATCAAGTCCACTGGTAACAAAGGTTTGGATGCGCATTGTGCTTCTACGTTTCAAAAACAAATGAAAATGTTTTCACAAACTGTGGAAAGGCTTTTCACACGTGCATTTTTTTATTTGTATTTTTATACATAGGTACAAGTAGTAAACATTACATAGCAATGAATAAAGATTAAATGAAACTCAAATGATGGTTCTTCAATAATAAGACAAGTGTCAGTGTTAGGTTTAATGTTTCACTAAGTTTCACATTACGTTACTGAAGGCTTAGACTGAAGGTGTACCGTGTTGTAAGCTCTCCAGACAGGTGAACAGGACGAGTGTGAGATGTTTAAATAGAAATATTTTCACAAGACTTTTTTTTTTTTTGCAGCGTTTTTAATACTCACACTCTTCTAAGAAACAGCAGATAGTTAATTTACTCCCAAATGAAAACTGGTAGTGCGGCAGCAGACGAGTGCGTTTGACGAATTCTGCGTGCAAAACGCTCCACAAAACGGAGGCAGAGTCGGTGCATAAAAACGGATCTTCCCTCACAGCCCCACGTCAGGGTGACGTCCTTGTTCCTGCTCATAAATAAGTTCAGTAAACAGTTTGTTCTGTAACAGTTAACACTACATTCAAACCAGAAACTCCACCGGTGCGCCATTTCAAGACCAGCTGTGGCATTAAATAGGTTCATACACTTAAAAATAAACTTATAAGACCCCATGAAACATCAACTGCTATTGCTTACATTAGATGACAGGACTAAGTGAGAGCTCAGCCAAAATCTAAACATTTGACCGTTAGTTAGAAGCCACTGGACGTCCTCTGGGACTGGAGTATACTGGATTTAACTAAGAAGGCATTGTAGTTATTTCTCAGGATTATCTCAAGTCTATGGTATGTAAATGATACTATCATTACAACACAGACTACTCTGCTTTTAGTTGAGACATTTGACTGGACCAAAGTGGACGAGCTGCAGATGCCAGATAAACGTCTCCGTCTCCTGAAAGCGTCAGGACAAAGAAAAACCAAAGTGTTAGACTGTGTAAGCTGCCTCAGACGTTAAACAGGACGGGCATGTGTGGTCTTAGCTCAGATTTTAAGCCTGGTCAGTTTATTTCACGGAGTTTGGGATGGTGGTGTAAGTTTTTAGTTTCCATGTTCCCATTCAATGAGCCTACAGAGAGTATTTACGTCTTTGTTTTCTTTGCCCACAGCGTTGCACAAAGAGGGAAAGATGATGATGAGAAGGGCTTAAAGCCGCAGTGTCGTCTTAAAAGTTTTGATGCTTGGAAGTTGTGAGAGAACCGGTGGAGAGAGCTCAGCGGCTGGGGTTTGGGGTCAGTCGTTAGGGGAGAGTCAGTAAGGACGGAGGGAGGTGACACTTAGGCTACGTCCAGGACACCAGCAGCCACCAGCTGTCTGGAGAGCCAATCCAACCCCTCGTGGAGGCCCATCCCGCTGCGGGCATCGCAGCCCTGAATGTGCCAGCTCCTCCCACAGCACAGCTTGTGTAGGCTCAGCAGCTCCGTCATCTCCTCCACGGACACGGCGCCAGGCACATCCTGCGAAGTAAACAACAAGCAAACCGGGCTCAGAAAAAAGAAGGTACGCGTCTCTAACCCACGATGTTGTGTCTGTCCCACGGTTATGGGATATTGTTCCAGTACCTGTTTGTTTGCAAAGATGAGCAACAAGGCGTCTCTCAGCTCCTTCTCCGTCAGTAGTTTGGCCAGTTCACTGTGAGCCTCCATGAGTCTGTCTCTGTGGCAGCTGTCAATCACGAACACCACCGCTGCGCGCACACACACACACACACACAAAGATTAAGGAACAGAAGTTCATCTTTAACCACAACCCAGTGTAAAAGATGTCAAATATATTTCAATCACTTTGCTGAAAACTAAAAGTAATGAGTCAAACTCGCAGTTTGTCAGTGTAACATTTAGACAACAGCATAAAACAGTATGTTCTAGTGTGTAAAGCACAGGCAATACCTTGAGTGTTCAGATAGTAGTGTTTCCAGAGGGGTCTGAGCTTATGTTTTCCACCCACGTCCCAGATGGTGAATTTCAGGTTCTTATATTCAACTGTCTCCACATTGAAACCTTGAAAAAAAAAAGGATGGAAAAAATCATGTGTTTGGAGACAATACTGCAGAGGAAGTGAGCTGATGTTCGTTATACAGCAGATGCACGCACCGATAGTTGGGATAGGCTGCATGAACTCGTCTTGTTTCAGCTTGAAGAGGATGGTGGTTTTTCCAGCTCCATCGAGCCCGAGGGTCACGACACGGATCTCCATCTTTGGACCGATGTGGACCCGGTTGTCCTGAAAACACAGACACAAACACATTTTGACTGGCAAGCTCGAGCCTTTTACATTTTCCATGATATTTCGGCCGATCAATGCAAATGTCCATGCAAATTGCGAGAGCGAGTCAGCGTGTACCTTAGTGAAGGTGACGGGGATGCCAGCGTCCAGCTGAATGTGATCCGCCAGCTCAGTGAACTGGTGCTGCTGCTTCTGTAGGGTCTCCAGCAAACAGTTGATCTCTTGCTTTGCCAGCACAACTCTGCAGTCATCCTACAACAGGAAAGAGAGGACAAACCTCAGGCCTAACGCTGTGCTGCATGTGCGTCAGCCTGAGTCTTACCTCGGTGTTTACCATGCTTCCTACCTGCTGAAGTGTTTTCTCACAGTGCAGGCAGGCGGTGGAGACCTGAGACAGCAGGATGGTCATGTCCTCCTGCTGCTGCCTCAGCCAGATCAGCCTCTCCCTGACATGAGCGTCCACCACGCTCAGCGCCATCTCCTCCTGCCGACACAGAGTCTCGTGGAGGTCTGCGAAGTAAGCCCGGACACAGGAGCGTGCGCTCTCTGCTGTGCCAGGGACCTGACGGGGACACAGAGACGACGTCAACGCCAGAAGAAAAGTACAATCATTCATGTTTGAGAAAGAGGTCCTGCGTTACATCTTACATGTTCAGTGTGTGCCATGCCAACTCCGTCCTCTACTATTTGCTCTCCGCCTTCTATTTGCTGCACGATGCCCACCAGCTTCCTGGAGTACTCGGACACCTCGTCTGTGAAGGTGCGGATGCAGTGGGCCATGTCCAAAATGGACGCGCGGATCTGGTTAGCTTCAGTCTCAAGAACAGCGTGCTGACAAAGAGGAAAGTTGGGAAATACATGAGGATGTCTCTGGATGAGGACATGTGATATTAGATCATGTAGGTTTTTTACTACCTTATGTCCCTGGTGCTTGCCGTACTCCTTACACACACAGCACATGAGGGGCCCAGACTGACAGGCCTCCTCCAGGCAGACAAACTCGATGGCGTGCACCTGATGCTGCGGACACAGGGTCTTCTCATGAGGCTTGTCAGCCAGCGGCACCCGACGGTGTTTGGCCAGAGTGCGCGTGGAGTGGGTGAGCTGGGAGCACTCGGCACACAGGTGGGTGGCGCACACAGTGCAGTACATGGAGGCTGTATGACTTTCATCCTCGTCACACCGTATTATGCACTGGTTGAAAAGAAGAATTGTGAATGAAAGGTGAAGCCTTTGGCCCCGTGGGGCCAAACAGCTTTCACAGCCTTTTGTAAAACAGCGGAGAGGTAGCTTGCTTACTTCTCCCATGCCTTTCAGAGCATCCTCCGCCATTCCCGACTGGTTGGTGGCTCCATTCTGGAGCCGCTCCAGGAGTTCAAGCAGAGCAAAGTTCTTCTTTAGACCCCAAACTCCAGAGTCCCCTAAGAAGATGTTTAAAAAAAAAACATTTGTAAGACAGCAATGAATGAAAATCTTCTAAAACTGTGCTGGTAACACCATGATTCGACTGGGTCAATATATATATGGACAGTTCAGACAGGACGTTCCTTCAGTAACAGAGATCCTCTTCCTCACCCAGCTCAGTGACCTGTCTGTCGAAGGGGCAGCGGACTGCTCTGCCATGGAGGGGCAACCGGGTAAGACAGTCATGGCACACTGTGTGACCGCAGAGCAAAAGACGAGGAACCTTGTCCCCTTGGAGGGAGAAGACGTCCTCACACACACCGCACTCCAGCACCTGTAAATGAATACGGATCTTGATTAAAATCCAGATGTGTATCAGTCGCTGCTGCAGAGACGGTGGTTTACTGGGGGAGGGAATTCACTCATATCTCGGTTAACCGTCCTTGGTTTCTGCTCCTGTCTGTGATCTTGCAGGACAGCATGTCACTGTTTTAGGAGACGCAGATTCTAACTCGCATACACACTGTGCACAGAGACTTTTAAAACTGATCACGTTGCTAAGGAGAGGAGCTGCAGCGAGACGGTTTGTGCAGGAGCCAGCTAGCGATGTTAAAACCCCCCTGCGCTGCTGGCGTGCTGCAGGCTCAAACAGCAGCCCTGCGATTTTACGCAAATCAAACCAAGCTAATTCTAAAATACGTGAGCAGTAATCTTAATTATGAAATCCATGAGCAGTAAAGCTTCTTGTGGGCGAGTGTTTGGCATCCGCCAACGCCAACGCAGCAACGTTCACCCAAAATCAGAAGCCACGAAGGCAGCCTGCTGTCGACCCTTCGTGCCAAGAAAAAAAAAACAACAACAACAACAACGCAGCCACTGCGAACATCATCGATCTGTGGATTGGAGACAACGTTACCACCTTCACCGTGTTTCCACTAGCTCCCCTCCCGTGTCGGATGCAGGGCTCCATCGTCGCTACGGCGCCCTGCTTGTTTATTCCTGCTGCAGCAGCGGCCATTCTCGGACGACAGCGCAGAGGACTGTGCAGGTGTGAGAGGACAATCCCGCAAGGACTTCCGGTTTCGCTCTTTTAGCACCATTAGCATACAATACGGTTCTGTCGTCTAGCTTCCTGCGTAGAAATAAAGTGAACTTCATTGTAGCGTGTCATATGTTTTAGTATATTAACATGATGCGGATAGTGTAAAATACACTTTGCCAGAAATATTGCGATTTCAGATGCGCTCTTCTTTGATGCGCATGCGTAATGCAGAACAGTCGTTTTTTTCCCTGGCTAATTCTTTTAGCGCCCAAAATTCTAGCAACGTTAATTTAATTGCGTAAAAACAAAACAAAAAAAAAAACCTACATACATTTTCTTGTATCGGTGCCAAGTCCACTGTCTTATTAAGCGTGTGAAGTCTCCCCGTCTTTACTGACTACAAATCCCATAAGACAGCACGGTTTGTCTTGTGGTGATGACGTCTTATTGGCGCGCCTCGTCTGCCAGAAGCAGCAGAGTTAGCGTTTATCACCGCCACAGTTTAACGGTAGGTGCTTTTTGAATTTAGGCATTTTCGGTTTTGTTTTTAATAATTTCACGTCAGTTGCTGATGTGTGTTATAATATTTGGAGAAGAGGCGGAAATAAATGACCCGTGTTTTCATTCTGGGCGGGCAACTCACCGTTTTTAACATTCACAGCTTCGTTTATGCGTGATTTTTTATTTTTACCGTACCGTATTTATGCTCGTGTGTAATAACCGTCCCTGATGTCCCCAGGTGTCCGTCACTGATGTCTCAACCGCCACAACAAACGCTGCCCTCCGCCCCAGACTCGCCTGCACTGGTGGTCACCTCCAACGTGCAGAAATATGCTATTAAGAAGAAAAAGGTGCTCAGCGCTGAAGAAACTGAGCTGTTTGAACTAACCCAGGCCGCAGGCATCACTGTTGACCAGGAGGTCTTCAAGTGAGTGCACCTGAAACCATTAGAAACCTGACTGAAGTGAACATGGGGCATTAAACAGGATGAAACGCTGTGTTCTGCTTTTAACGCTCCCCTTCTCGTCCTCTTAGGATCATAGTGGACCTGTTGAAGATGAACGTGGCTCCTCAGGCAGTCTTCCAGACTCTGAAGGCAATGTGTGCAGGCCAGAGAGTGGCTGAAAGCTGCGGCGGAGAGCCTTCCACTGCCTCCCACACCACGAGCATCGCCACAGCACCGACAGAGCCCAGAGGTGAGTGTCTGAAGACCGGACTGCGGCATGAACAGTGACAGTTAAATCGCTGAGTTACGAGGCTAGATTTCACACTCACACAGGTCTTTGCCTTTATCGTAGCAGATTAGACCTCAGCTCAGGTGCATAGCCCTGATCCAGGGTCATACACCCACACCACGTATCACAGTTCTGTATAAATATCTCCTAGAACGTGGATATTTTAGTCACAGATCTGCTCATATAAAGAGACGAATGTTGAAAATGCTCACTCACACAGTTTTTCTGGATTTCAGAATTTTTTTTTAGCTTCCTATAAATGTGAAAAACATTGTCATCCAGTAACAAGTAACAAAAATAAGATTTATAGCTATGGAGTGTGGTATATTTCATTAAATTCAATCTTAAGTATAACCAGAGAGGGCGTAGGTCACTCTAAACATCTGCGGGGGTGTAGCATTGGTGTACAAGACCACCATGTTTAGTTTAAATAAAAAATGAACATGTGACCTGCTCTGAGAATATCCCACCTGAAGCCTGATTTGTCTTCTCTGGATGATTTCAAAGGCCACGAGGTTTAAGTGTCATTATACTTCTTCTATATGGCTGAAACACCTTTGGATATGTGCTGGAGAGAGTGCGAATCTGGAGCCTTTTCTATTAAATGAAAGTGTAAAGAGCTCAAGGTCTGCAGAGCACAGGCTCCCAGCTTTTCATAACACAACACACAACACGGTAAAGGCCACAACTTTCAGAGTGTTTTAATCTTTTTTTTCTGACTGGCTTTACCGTTCAGTTTGCTTTGTAATTCTTCCTGTGCTCTTTCCTTCTCACTCTCCTTTTAAAGCATGTGAAATATTCACGTCTCCACTTCAGGACTGTACATACTGTAGTAGAGGTCCTTGTCCTGCACTCTATATCAGTAACTACAGTAACTACATTCCCTCTTCAGTTCACCCCATAATGAGCTTCTCCACTTAAATGGAGGTGAACTGAAGACCAAAGGTAAACAGTAGAGAGTCTGATAAGCTGATCTTCACTGTGTGCACACACTGTGCTTTCTAATTTCCTTTCTATCCCACATGAATTCTATTTTTTTCTGTCCCTCTTGTTTCCTGAAGAAGAGGATTCTTTGGTCTCTGGAAAGAGCCCTAAGCCTCCAGCAGCTCCCCCCTCAGCATCTGGCCCCAGAGCCACAAGGGTCAACACTAAGATTGTGGTCTACGGCCCTCAAGACTCTAGCTCTCCTCACTCTCAAGGTCCCCTCTGGTGCTCTGTGTCCCACACCTCCATCTGTCCGCGTGCTTGCCGTTTTTTATGAATATAAGTGTTATGTTTGCTTGCTTGGAATAGGAAGCAGGGTTGTGCTTAAACCACACGCTGTGCTTTCCCCATTTCATGACTATACAGAGTGGAAACTACGTGTGTGTGCATATGAGTGTGTGTGTGTGTTTACCTGCATGAATGTGAGGA
Source organism: Toxotes jaculatrix (assembly GCF_017976425.1). Lineage (NCBI taxonomy): Eukaryota > Metazoa > Chordata > Actinopteri > Toxotidae > Toxotes > Toxotes jaculatrix. Next base: position 23,308,341 of record NC_054409.1, on the reverse strand, counting down.
CTAGAAAGACAGAACATTTTCATCTGATCATTTGTGTGTTTTTACTGTGGCTGGAAAGTAAAAAAAAAAATCCTAAGTACTGATAATGTTTGATTCTTATAAGATGGAGTCAGAACTTTTTATTTTTCTATGATTTGAACTGATTTACAACTTGTTATGGTTTCCCCTCACCGAATACGCTGTGCCGACCGAGCGGGAAATATTGAACTCTATGCACATTTCAGCACAGTGGAGGAAAATATAATTCAAAGTGACCGAATTTCTGTGAAAGCAGAAAGAATTGGAATCATTTCCTCTTCTGTCGTATGTGAAATTCGTTTTTTTTTTTTTTTTCATTCATGTCTTTTCCTTGCCATCGCCATTTAAACTTTATTGAAAGTGCTGTGTGGAACGTGTGAAGCTACGATCGCAGTGACCCAACATTTGCCTCATCCTTTAACGTGGTATCTGTTCTTACCTTCTGTCAGCAGTGCGCAGTAAAGCTGGAGCGAGTCACAGTGAGAAGACCAGAGAGGTTTCCAGTCAGCGGGTGCAGCGGCAGCCCAGTGCCACTAGAGGGCAGAAGACCAAGAGCTCGGGCAGCAGTAGTTCCTCCTCTCAGATAAACTCCACATAAGACTCAGGTCAATGTCACACCGTTTGTAAATATGTACTTTTCTTTGCATATAATTTATCAGTATGTTTTACTGTGCAACCAAAACATGCAGAGAGGTTTTGGTTTTATTTGCCTTGGTTTTTAGAGAATCGAGTTGTATCACGGTGCTGAAAAATTAGATCTGATCGCTCTGGATAATCCACAGATCTCAGTGTGAACAGATGGTCAAAGGGACTATTTCTGCTTCGGCGAAGTTCCAATGAAAACCGTTCACGCTGAGGTCGGTGAAGATCAACCGATATCCGAAAGCCTCGGAAAATAAAATGAAAGCTACAGGCATGAAAACGTAGGTACCACAGACTTTCAGAAAATAGGGATTTTTTTTTTATTTGGGTAAACCCATTCTTTAAAGTTCTAACAGTGTAAGAAAGTCCTGGACGTCTCCTCATTCTTGTTGTGGCAGGTGTTACTGTAGGTGAGTGCAGTGTTTCGTCTGGCTGCTGTGTAACATTCAGCAGACTCACAGAACGGAAAGATTTTTACTGAAAAATTCAAATGTCTCTGTTCAACGTGCAACTTTTTATATTATGATTAATCATGAATAAACCCAATAACAACATACTTTCCAAATTAGTTTCCTGTAGTGAAGTTTTTGTCTTTTTTTAAATAATCAAAAGTTGAATTTTGTATTATTTATAGAATCCTGATCCAGCTGCTGAAGTATTACTCAGCAATACTTCGGCAGCTGAAGTATTACTCAGCAATCTTTCAAGGCACTACAACAGCAAAAGGCAAAGAAAGACTGGCTTCGTTGTCTCTTTGCTGGTTAGCGACAGTTACCTGCTCAGTCCTGCTCAGTACACTGGTAGTGTCTCTGTGTCTTCTTTGTCTGGCACTGAATGAGTACAGCTGTTATGTCTTTCTCTTCTTGAATGGCTGATAATATACTCAGAACCTTGAGGAATGCAGGTTACTCTGCGATGGAGATGAAACAGATTTTTAAGTGTCACTTTCAAGAATGCTCGCTGCTATTGATCTTACTCCAACTGTCATGGTCTTATTGATTTTCTTTTCTTCTGTGTCCCGTGATCGTGAGGAGGAGTGCAGGCTTAAGTATAAGGAGCAGATTTACACTCACCGAGCACTTTATGAGATGTTGAAAACCTTCCTGTGATATTCTCCTTCGTGTTGATCCGTCTGCTGTACGTTCATGCTGCCGGTCTCCTGTCTCCTCACCACATCCCAAAGGTTTTCTGTCGGATCCAGATCTGGAGACTTGGGGGTTGGGATTTTACGTGAACATTAACTGAAGCTCCTGCCATATGATTGGCTGATTGGTTAACTGCGTAAACAAGCAGGTGTACAGGTGTTCCAACCAAAGAGCTCGGTGAGTTGGCTCTGTTGCTCTGAGCCGTTTTACTTCTGTCACACGGGGGCAGTAGAAGCACACTGCAATTAAGGTTGTCACCCAACGTGCCCAAGGCTTTTTTCAGGCTTTTCAGAAATCCGGTTTGTATCGTGAACGGAAGTGAAAATGTTAAAGATATGCAGTTTGTATATTTTCATTGTGTGTATTTGAGACAAAGCATCCATTCATTCACAAGCAGGCTGGTCGTGTGTGTGTGTGTGTGTGTGTGTGTGTGTGTGTGTGTGTGTGTGTGTGTGTGTGTGTGTGTGAGGCAGGCAGGCTGCAGGGCTTTATGTAGCTGCAGGTCTTTTATGTGGCCGTTTGTCCTGTTTATATGTTCCTGCCTCTCCTCTCCTCTGCGCTCTGCATTGATGGCAGCGTGCCTGTAATTGATGGCACCATATTGCTGTGGTGTAGCAGGTTTAATGGGGCTTGACAGAGCAAGGGAAAGCAGCATGCAACCAGGGAGGGAACTTAACCCTTTCGCACACACCCCACCCTCCATCCGCGTCCCTTCCCGTTCTCCACTGCCGCCCTCGCCTGTTTTTCTGGTCTTCGTGCCCCCCCCCCGCCCCCCCCGCACATCAGTGCATGCAAACTCAAATGAGAATACAAATGGGCCCTCGGTGATTAGCTTGTTTACGATTCCTACTGTTATCAGTGGTCATGGTAATGGCATTTTGGTTCATGATCAAGGAAGCTCAGACACCCCTCTGACTCCACTTCCGAAAATAAATACTCGCCAGCTGCTGGTGCTCTCCTCTGTTTTGCTTGGAGGAACCTAAATGTGTTTGACAAAGGTAAACGGCTGGGAATTTATTCCTTCAAACTTGCTGCCAGGCCGTAGTTCCTGATGTGACCTGTAGGGGCCAGTGTGGATCCAGGCTACCGGCGTGGCCCTCCACTGCCTTGGATTTCCATAGGCATCCACTCCAGCTTTTTGGATGTGTTTATTTTGTTATGAGGGAATTTCATAGCCAGACTCTTCCATTAAATAGGGAGTGTTATCCTTCACTTCAGATGCACCGCACATGTGAATTTGTGCTCGCGCATGTACACACTATATGCACCATTAATCAATAGAGACGATGAAATGATGCTATTGTGTGTGAGGCAAGGCGAACAGCACATTGAAGAATGAGCTAGTCAAAGCTGTTGGCAAATCATTAATGTAAGGTGTTGGTCTAAACCAAGTTCTCACACTCTCTCTGTGCAAGCTGTTCCCAGGTGACAAAAAACTGGGGAGAGACACTATTTTAAGAGCTGATATCACACCTCTCTTTCTATTTTTTTTTTTTTTTTTTTTTTTTTTTTTTACCCCCATCACTTATATTCCCTCCTGAATCTCTTTCTCTGTGAGAGCACTCGGGTGGGGGTGTGGAGGAATATCACCCTGCTTTCCTTCTCTTCTCTCCATCTTTCCTCTTCCTCTCCGGTATTATCCGTTCCTCTGAACTCTCGCTCCACATTTCTCTCTAAATTTATAGGCCACTTTCCCTCACTTGTTGTCTCTCTACATTCACTCCCTCCTCTAACCCCGTCACTCTCCATCATCACACCGTCCTCCTACTCCCCCCCTCAACCCATACACCCACCCACCCGTCCACCGCCCCCCGCCATCGCCCTCCTCGCCAGGCTGGCTGCAGATTGGCTATTTCCTGCACGCGCCCAGTAGAGCCCTTATCAGAGGTAGAGTGCTGATTGTTGGTCTGTCTCTCAGGCTGACTGACAGTTCGGGCTGCGCTGCTGAAATGCCTGATTTGGTCAATGTTTGTCTGTGGGGCCTTATCTCCACACCTTATATTAACTGCCTTGACAGTATGTGCAGGCAGTCTCTCTCCATCTTGTTGCACCCCCACCACCACCACCACCTCCTCCTCCACCTCCTCCTCCTCCTCCTTCCAGCCTCTGTCTCTATCTCCATTCACTCTCTAGACTCTCTGCTTCACACCATAGTCTTTGAACCAGCAGCTAAACATTTTCCTGCTGATCGTCCTCTTCCATCATCCCTCCTCTTGTAGCTGGATCAGCATCTTGAACACCATAAATGTCACTTTATTTCTTATTTGTTATTTCTTCCAGAAGCACAAATGGAGCTGACATCTTTAAAGGGTCAGTTCAACTAAATTACAAAAAGACCCACATGCTGTTAGTGATGCTCTTTGTAACTGTGCGGATATTTTCGGTTTTCTGGTTTATCATCTAAATCACCTCTGAGATTTCTGCAGCAAAATTACTTCAGTTGTGTTTGTTAAAGCACTGATGGATAATATTTGAAAGAATGACTCCGTTACTCTGGATAATCCGCAGACTTTTCTGGAACAGAACAGAACAGCTTCCTACCAAAGAAGAAGTCCTTATGAAAACCGTGGGTTCTTTGAATAACAAGGTTTTTTGTGCTGTGAGCGAGGCTGAAGCCAGAATTTTAGAAATACATGATTTGAAATCTCCCCACAATGAAAGTTTAAAAATGTTATCATTATTGAAGTTTTTCATATTTTATTTATTCAGTTAGACGTTTCAATGACTTTTTATTTAAACGGATCGGGGAAATTCCTCTGGAAATCGCTGAGTGTAAACGCCACACAGCTAACCTTACTTAAACTAAAATAACAAGTAGCTGTGTCACTGTGTTTCCTGCAGTTAGCGTAATTAGATTTCATATTTCTCTCCAGGAAACTTCCTAGCAAATTATTAGGATTTTACACACATGTAAATGAAGCATGAGATGCTGAGAAACTATAAAATACATTGAGCAACGGAGAAGAAAGGTCTGAAAAAGGCAGTAAGTTGACCTTGAGTCACACAAATACCCTTACTGTTCTGTTTCCCAATATGAAGGCCTGTTTGAAAGGAAAAAGCTGAATGTACTGAAATACTGAATCCTTTGTTTATTTATTTTATAGGCCTAAAAGTTGTTGCTTATGATCCCTCTTCAGTGGTGACACATGGGCTTTGGCCTGAAAGCCACAGACAAGCTGGAGATGGATGGATGGAATAACTGAGCTGAGTTCATGTTATTATGATAGTGAAGTGGTGACGTTAGTTGTAGCAGTAGTTAAACCTAAACTGCTGCTGTTCTCTGGCCTCAGTGATCCGACAGTCAGTTAGAAAAACCCCAATCTGCATAGACACTAACTGTACTGACAAAGAGTTAATCCACACATACGTCGAGAATCAGAAAACCAAAAGCTCTTCCTGCTTTTTGTTAAGTAGCACTAATCGACAGAGACCGAGGAGGTAAACATGGCCTCTTAAACGTTATTTATTTATTCACTTCGTTAGCAAGAGGCTGTTCATTCCGTCTGTTAATGGCAGCTGTGGGAACGAATAGAGTTCACACTCACTTGGACCCCTATTGTGTGGCAGGCTGTCAGGTTACACACACAGCCGCAGCCACACACACACAAACAGTCGTACACAAACGGAGACACACTCTGCACAGCTGCCTGCGAGTTGCGTCTTAGATGAATTGTTTTCTGCGTTTACTGTAGTTGAGGATTAGTGTAGAAAGGTGCCTCTGTGTCGAACACTTATGTAAGAGCCATGTAAGGTGAGACATGGCTGTTTAACTGGCTGGCTTACATCAAATATCAGAGTTTCTTTCACAAAATAATGTTCCCATTCATTGATTTGGCCTTTGTTTTGTTTTTGTTTTTCCTTTTCTGCACAGTTTGGACCTTCAGCAAGTCTTCCTGTGATCTTTGCTGGTTCCTCCACCTGCTGCCTGTGAGAATCATTCAAAAATTAAATAGAAAACAAAATCAGTTGCAACGTGTTTAGTGCAACTAAGTACATTTACTCAAGTACTGATCTTAAGTACAGTTTTGACATACTTGTACTGTAGTGGTGTTTCCAGCTCAACCACATCTCAGAGGGAAATATTGTAGTTTTTACTCTACTTCATTTATTCAACAGCTTTAGTAACTCATCACTTTACAGATTAAGCTTCACATAAAAAAAAAAATGTGACGAGCTCATAAAATATGATGTACTTTCATAGGTGAAGCTACCGCACAGTTTAAACCTCACACATGGTGGGTGTTTAAAGAAATTGAATTTACATAATGTGTAACTGAGCCATTAACTCATTAAAAAAAGAAAATTTTGAGAATTTATTTGGGTTTCATGTCAAAATTTTCAGAGCATATTAAAGGAGCGTTGTGGTGGCTCCTCAGTCTTCACCTCAGTCTTTCTAAAACCCTGGCCGTGGCCCTGACATGCTGCTGCTTAGGGGTTTGCAGTGTACTGGATGAAGTCCATTTGAAGTGTATTGTTACTCCATGAAGAATAAGTGTGAGAGCTGCTTAAAGAAGGAGAAGTAACAATCACTGCGCTGTGGATTATGAGCTGCTAATTGTCGACAAAAGAATAAACAGGGAAGAAAAAAGGAGTTTAATCATTTCCCAATTAAGACACTTCCAGAGGTGTTTTGTGTGCATGTTGCATTCCTTTTAATTAAGGCAGAGACAGAGGTTACTAGTCTATCTTTGTCTCAGTTGTATTTCATGAATTTCCTATTCTGTGTATTTCAACTGTGAAGATTTTAATTGCCTTTAATTATACGTATTTAATTAATACACCTTCCGTTTACAGTTTGCGAACTTTTAAACCTGTTGAGTTCGAATTGTTTTCTGACTTGTTTCTTTAATACGTTTGCTTGTTTGCTTGTGGGATGCACATCAGTAGGAGCGGCAGAACAAACAGCAATTAGGAGCTATATATAAGTTTTCTTTTTTATACATTTGTTCTCTGTTATGCTCATTTTTAATTGTTTGTTGATTGAGAACTGTCCCTGAAAGATTTCTCTTCTTTTTTTTGGTGCTATGATTCAACCTTGCATGCATCTATTCATAGAATCATGTGAGCTTGCACTGGTGAGTGAATGCATGTATGCAGGTATTAGCTTCTCTGGGTCTGTGCACGGCTGCTGATAAAGAAGGCAGTGGTCATGCAGGACAGTATCTCCCTGAGGAATCCATTATATGTCAGTGGTGTTATGTCATGTCCTGTCGCCACCCTGACTCCCTGACACAATACCAGCATGAGTATTTTGCAAGTGTAAAGACAGATTATGCAGGGGGTTTTTTTTTCCCTCACATGCGTCTACCCTAGTTTGTCCATGCATACATGCATGTGACGTGCACAGGATCAGGGTTATGTATACTGTATATCGTCCTGTGCATGTGTTGGCCGTGCACCCCAACAGACTGCTGTCTGCTTGCCCATTGTGTTGGCTCCTCACACACTGGTGCACTGGAAATATGCCAACAGCTACCCCCCATTGTACCCACTCTGAAAAGAATGAAAGGGCTCTCTCTCAGACACACATAAGCAGGCGCATTCACTTGTCTATCAAACCACATGGCAAAAGCCATACAATTACCCTATAACATGATGGGTATTTACATACATTGCTGATCCTGTTAAGGTTAATGCCATTTTCATTCAGCTCTTTTTGTGCCTCAGCGATCTGAACATGTCCATGTCGGTGCACCTGAATTTGAGAGTTTGCAATTAATTTGAGACTTGACAGTTTATTAATGAAGGTTGTGGCATCCTGGTGTCTCAGCAGGCTATAGGCTGAACAGTGTATCTGCAGTGGTATGGTTCTGAATCAGGCCTGGGACCTTTAATGCAAGTCATCCTCTGATCTCTCATGGTTCTTTCTACTACTTCTATAAAAAAACAACAAAAAAAAAAAATTTAAATGTTCACCCAAATGACAAAAAACTCACTTATAGTGTTATCTAGTTGTGCAGGTCTCCAGGTTTGGAGATATCTGTCTCTGAGATTTCTGCCTTTACCCCCCAATACAACTGACGTGAATGGAATTTAATTTGTCTCTGTCAAAGACGCAAAAATTTATCATAAAATCTACAAAAAAAAAACGTGTTTTTCCAGAAACAGTATCCATGTCTGGAGATGAACTGTTGCTACCTGGTGACATGAAAATCGTTGACAGTGGATTATCCAGAGGAAATGGGACACTTTTTCTGGAGTAATGTGTTATTATTGAATTTCACATTTCTTCATGGAAAATTTTGTTTTTTATTGCAGTATCACAAATGCAACTCCAATCTCCTCCACTCTCCTGTCCTGTATTGTATTGTGTTGTATTATATTGTGAACAGCCTGCATGGGTAGATACCGTTAGAGGTGAGTTTTATTTTTTTGTCATTGGGGTCAACTAAGGGGGGAGCTGTAGGTTTCAGCAGTGAGGATCACTTCCGCGTTCAACAAGCTGCAGTTCCTCGGCTGCCTCTGGGGGCTGGCTCCAGAAGTGAGCAGTTCTCCATTGACTCCCATGTTAAAATAGCCAACTTTACAGCCTAAAAAAAACATGAGTGAATTTTTTCTACCACAACCGTTTTAGTGTTATTTAGGCTTAAAATTTACACAAGTTGACAGCTCCATAGTCAGGCACTGGCAGTTAGCTCTTTGCTAAAGCATCGGCTGGGCTAGGCGGCTACATCCAGAAGCCTCCGGCTACCTTCAGCGGTTGACAGGGTCTGCAGTGTCCGTGTTTGTTTGCCAATGTTCGGATAGGTTTTTGTGACAGTATGGATTGTTGTAGTGTCGACTGTACTAACCGACCATGGAAGGAGTCTGTGTTGCAGTTTTTTCGGTAAGTAAATTTCTCACTATTTTACCTGGATGTTTGCGCTAATTAGCATGTATTAGCATATTTTGCCGCTAGCTTATGACTTGCTGATACAGATAGAGGACCGGAGCAGCTAATGTTAGGAACGCTGTTGCGGTGTGTTCCGTGCTCTCAGAGTCCGTTTATTGCGGGAATACTAGGCTACAATTTTATTTGGTCTCATTTTTCTGTTTAAAAAGTCCGACATTGCATGGACAGAGCAGCTCCGTCAGGAAGCGGCTGCTGTTGTTTGTGTGCTGCTGTAACTGTTAGTCGATAGTGGATGGAGGCAGCGGTGAAAGCCGGTAAATATTAAATATTGCTCCGAGCTAAGTGGCCGGGTTCTCGGCCGGCTGACCCGTAGAGCAACCGCCTCTCCGCCAAATATGGAAAGTACACTCCCACTAAAATCCAAGATGGCGCAGCTCCAATGTCCATGGTTTGGTCACAAAACCGACTCCCCGAAACCAGTGGGTGACGTCACGGGTGCTACGTCCATGTCTTCTACAGTCTGTGGGGTGAACTGACCCTTCAAGGCGTGTACACTTGGTTTGATAGTGTTTGTGTGTGTGTAGTGGTGGTGCTGGTTGTGTTTCAAGGCGTCCCTTGTTTTTAAAATTTTCTTTTTTTTAAATCTTAGAAATTAAAAACCAGATGTCACTTCATCTCGGTCTCCTCCTCTCGCGCTCGTCTCCCTCTTACATTTTTCGATTTCTCCTCCCATCTCCTCTGACTTTCCTTTTCTTTTTTAAAACCTCCTTCCCTCCTGTCTCTTGCAGCCCGCAAGCACCCTCTCACTCCCTCTAGCTCTGCCCCCCCCCCTTATTCCTTCCCTCCTCCCTCAATACACTATCCCCCATCACCCCCCCCCACACTCCCCCACCCTCCCACTCCCTCTCTCCCTCTCGCTTTTCCCCTGGCAGGCTAGTGATTGACACTTACAAATTACCCGGCGGCAGTGGCATTGTGTGTGACCCCTCTCTCTCATCTCCAGCCCGCTGCCGTTTTGTCATCTAATTACTGTGAATCCCCGGCCTGCTCCCCACTGCTGCATTTTTAATATGCCTGCCTACCCCCCTCCTCACTTTCTCTCTTGCTCTCTCTCCCTTACACACACACACACACGATCCCCCTCTTCCATTCACCTGCAGCCTACTTTACCTGCTTCTCTGTCCAATACTTGGAGTGCAACCATCGTCTCTATATCCTCCTGTGCACCCTCCGAGTGTTTTCTCTCCACCGCCTCCATTATCACACCATCACCTCTCCTGCCTCCTCTCTCTGCTCTCCTCCTCTCTGTGGAGTGTCACTCCATCCCACACGTGGACCAATCCATGTCAATCTCTGTGTTTGCATTCCAGTTTTCAGTAGTATCATTAAAGTGTTTGGTAAACATGTTGTTTGGTTCACATGATCAATATGTGCTAATGAGTGCGCGGTGGTTTCTGAGCTGTTGCAGCAGTTTTGAGGATTTTGTCTTCCTGCCTCTTTTTTTTCGGCTCATAATTGTATTATGTTTTCATTTGTACATATTATTTAGTGAACTGTAGTTCATTATATGTATGTGCAGTGCAAAACATCTCTAATTCGTTTTTCACTACAGTTCTATATGCTATTATACTTTGTAATACTGCTATAGTCAAAAAGGGAAAAAAAAACAGAGCATTTCATCCTAATTAATTTCAGCACAATGTACAGTTTCTAATTGGGCATGATTAATGTCTGTTTGCAGACGCTGCTTATTGTGTTTGCTATAATAAATTTGAATTCTGTGGTATGAACAAGTGCAGAAAATCAACGCAAGACATTCTCTTACCTCAAGGTGACGAATATAAGGACTGAATGACATCTCAATAGTCTTTATTGAGAAAAAAAAATAGATAAAGTTGTTGGAAAATGCAATGTAGAATAAAGAATTACACAAAACACTACAAAGAGTGTATAACATTCAATGCTCTGATATACCGTCCTCCCACAGCCAGGCAGTGTATGGGCATAGATAAAGATTTTTTCCATGCAAACACAAGTAGAACCGATGCTGGAAGTTTTAACAGTTTCAGTATGACAGGGTGCAAATGCCCACTGACACATAACACCCACAATTCCTCTCATACCTGGGCCTCACATAGAGTTTCTACCTGTTCCTGTGTGTGTGTGTGTGTGTGTGTGTGTGTGTGTTGTCGTCCATGGCTCAGCTGCCCACAGCCAGAATGAGCTCCCCCGCCGATCCCCATCTTCCAGCTAGAAATCAGCAGAGCATGGCAGACTGCTGCTACAGCACAGCTCCAGAGGAAGGAGGGAAGTGAGAGAGAGAGAGGGAGAAAGAAAGAAAGAAAGAGTAGAAGGAGATAAAGACAAATAGAAAAAGAGGAGAAGGATGGTTGAAGAGCTAGAATTCATTTTAAGTGTTTTTTTTTTTCGTCTTTGGTTGCATAGTTCTGCAGATCAGAAAGTTTTATTTAGAGTACAGCCGATGACAGATGCCTCACAGTGTCGCTGAAACAGACGTGGAAGCAGCCAGGCCAGGCAGGGGCAGACCTGCCCCTCCACCTTCTGATGTAGCTCCAGGGCGTGGTAGGATTTAGCATGGCCTCATTACCTTGTCATGAGTTTGGAGAAATATGGGCCTCCTGAGAGAGGTTCAGGGACGTGGACTGATGGAAAGAGAGAGGGAAGGGTGGCTGACAGCAGTCGCATGGAGAATGCAAAAAAAATAGGGATGGAGGAGGTGGGATGAATGAGGGAAAAAAAAAAGGAGGGAGGAAAAAGAGAGGTAAGAGAAGGAGGGTAATTGAGAGAGAAAGGGAGGAGAGATGTTGGCAGAGCTGGAGAAATAGAAGGTGGGGAGGGATGAATGGTGGGGAGTGGCGAAACTAATGGTCCTGCCTGGAGAGATAGTAGTCAATCAATCATCTTTAAACAAAAGCAGCGGGCCCAGGGGAATATTTAAGAAGTGCTTATTTAATTAAAAGTCCCTTTGCTCATATTTATGGGCCATCCTTCCTTCAAATATTAACCTTCCAGGTCCTGCGAGGCTTCGGACGATCCAGCCCTGCGTCTTGGACTGGATTACCTGGACGGGGCCACAGAGCTCACCTCGGAGAGGAAGTACACTACGTCATTCACATCAAGACACTCTGATCTCCACTTCTTCACCCTAACATAAGGTATACATCTATTATTTGTCAGAGGAAAAACACAGTCTGTGTATACAAGAGCGGATTAGTCTCAGGCAGCAGTGGAAGCAGTCTCATTACTGGACTACCACACTATGGCGCTGTACCTAATTTTAAGGAAGTGATTCCATCAGTATTTAATTCAGTTGCATGTCTCAGAGCATCGGAGGACTCCTGTGCTAATATCAGTCCCTCCCAAAGTGATCGTCTTGTTGACTCAGGCTCAGTTCTAATGACACTTGACTCTATTGCCCCACTAAAAAAAAAAAAAAAAAAAATTTAGTAAAACATCTTAAAATGGTTTAACTCCCAAACCCACAAATTAAAGTAAATCCACCGAACTGGAAGAGTCTCTTCTGACAAGAAGAAGTCTTGAAGCGTATAGTTCGGCCCTCTGTAATGCCCGAGCAGCCTATTACTCTTCATTAATAGAGGAAAATAAAAACAGCCTCAGGTTTCTTTTCAGAGCCTTGGTCAGGCGGGCGGAGAGTCATAGCTCTATTGATCCAGGTCTTCCTGTAGCTCTCAGTAGTGACGGCGTCATGAGCTTCTTTAATGACGAAATTTGAAGACAAAACTCGTCACCTCCACCTCCTGCCCTCAGCCTGCACCGATTTACCCTCAAACACAGGAGCCTTGGAAACAGTTGTAAAGTTGTAAGTTGTAAATCGACCTTCAACTATTTCTCCTTCTAAACCATCGACCTGCCTCTGAGACCTGATCTCAGCTCGGCTCCTTCAGGAAGTTGTACCCTTAGTTAGCAATTCTTTATTAGATATATGGATCATATACTATGTACCACAGTCTTTTAAAGTAGCTGTAGTTAAACCTCTTCTTAAAAAGACTTTCAGAGCCATCACTAATATTATTAAACTGCTTTTACAGGTTAAATAATCGGACTTCTATGTGAACGGCTGATAGAGCCCCCCGTGAAATTATTATTAACTACATCTACTGTAACAGATAAATGTAGTGCTGTAAACTGACGTTGACACTCAGATATAATGGAGTAGAAGCTCAAAGCAGCGCATGATTTTACTTAAGTACATTAAAATACTGTGACTTTCCACTGGCCTAGGAAATACTGACTTCAAGTGCAAAGTTGTGTTTTTAATTTCTCTCTGTTGTGTGCCACTAAGTAATTTTGTTTTATTTTCCAACAGTTACAACATACAGTGTGTCTTTAACTATATTTAGGCTCTCGCCTGCTATTCCAGCTTTAAAGAGAGTCACCTGGTGATTACTCAAACAATATTAAGATCACTCAGCCAGGTGGAAAGGTGTAAATATGCCTCATTTCCCCAAAATCGTTATAAACATGTGACATATCACACTGTGGTATTCACTGATCATCTCCTCTGTGTTCTCACATTGGCTCTAAATCAGCGTTCCTCTGTTCCTGCGCCCTTCATCTGCTCTCCGCCTCACTTCAGCTGATGCTCGGAGCTGACATCAACCGGAGGAGCGGGTTTCTTCTCTCCGACATCAGACACGTTCTCACACGTTCACGCACATCTTCAGACTGCGGGGACTATCAACACTTCACAGTGTTCTCAGTTTCTAATGAGAATGAGATCACAGGTAATGTTCACTTAAGACCTTCAAAAACACTCCACTTTACATAACTGTTTTACCAGGCGGTGCTCACTTTGTGGGAGCTCCTCACGATGTTTAAGCTCTTGTGAGCGTTTGTTTATTACGTTTGGGGATACTTACACACAGCTCCTGCATTGCTTTGACTCATACTTACATGTTTGTCATTTTTCTGCCTTGAATCTGTTCATCAGTTTGAAATTTTCAGCATTTTAACACCAGAGAGAAATGGGAGTAAAAGTTTGGGTTTTTTTTTTTTTCAGCGTATGAAAGTCACAACCTTCATAAATATAAAAGTCTGCTGACTACTTGTATGTGAAAACCAAATGGCAGACAAACATTATTAGAGACTGGATGAACGTGGAGTATTTACCCGTTAAAGAGCCAGAGATTTCTTTCATTGTTGTTTTTGTGGAGTTGATAGAGACCAAAAACACTTTGGTCAGGACACCAGAAAAAATTACTGCAAATGAAGGACAATGATAAAATCATCAAAAATGACTGGGTGATAAAATGTCAAAATTGCTTCAGAGGTGGCAAAAAGATCAGTTACTGCAGCTTTCAGTATTAAAGAGGCGTTACTTAAAGAAAACAGTAGAAAAAGTGAAATGAAAAGTAAAACAACAACAACACAAAGCACTTCTCCTGTTAGTGTGGAAGTGCATGTGGGCATCAGGAGGTGGAGGTGAGGATCATGCCATCACTGGGGGACCAGAGAGAAAAAATTTGGCAGAGCGATGTGTTCTCACAGGAGAGGACAGGACAGTGGACCAACAACGCGCGGCAGGAGCTGCCTGGAGTTGCAGGCGTTTTGTGTCCTGAGTGTTTTGACTTGTGATGTGAGCAGGGACTGTGAGTGCAGCGGCTACATGGGAGAATCTAGGGGAAGCTGAAGACCCAGTACTGCAAATCCAGAATTCACCTCATGCAGCTTGTTGTTGGGCTTGATTTCTGGGAAACAGCAGCTGAAGAAACAATCTCACTGTAACTAGCCCAGAGAAATACTTTATCCCATTAATTGTATAGAATTATAATTAAGATCTGCATCATATGGGACATAAAAACACAATCTACTAAAGATTTAATGAGACGTCTTTATGAGAGACTCATGATGAGTTTTGAAAACATGTACAACTACTGACCAATTTGAAACTTGTGTGAAAAACCTGTCTGAAACTCACATGTATTAATAGTTTTCTCTCTCTCTCTTTCTTCAGGCATCAGGCAGGTCGCACCTTGGCTCCGAGAGCTGAAGTCATCACAGGCAGTTCCCAGGATTCCTCACCAGGCGCTGGCTCCAGAAACACTCAGGCAGCACCGAGGTTAGTGACAACACCTGAACATTCGTCCTGAATGTCAAAATAACTGTTTCCTCACAAAGTCAAGGTCGTAAATTTCTCCTCTGTGAATTCTGGCAGCAACATTAGAAATAAGTTTTCAAGTGAAGCTTAAAGAAAAGAATATTGTGTCCAGTATGTTCTTTGATCGACAAAAATACAAACCACTGTTTCTGTTGAAATTAATACGCATGTTCCATTTATAAAAACCTAAGAACAGCCACTTACCTTCAGTGGCCTCGGCTGAAGTTAAAATAGCTGGATGTTGTCGTGTTTCTCTTCAGCTCAGCTTCACAGTTTCAGACGTATTGATTCCTCTGGTGATTTTCATGCGTTGGTTTTGGATTGCGCTGCTTTGTCGGGTGTATCTAATATTTTGCCCAACTTAAATAACTCAGACACACCTTTTATATATGAAAGGCAATCCCCTTTAAATCATCTGCATCTTGTTCAAAATACAAATGCAACAACTAATGCAATAACTAATTAAGAAAACATAGTCTACTTATGTTACTGCTGTTGTGGTGCTTTGGCTCGCGGCACATTTCAGAACTGGTGTGAGATTATTTGTTTAGCCTTCTGTCTGTTGTAGAGCTTCGACAGAGAAAACACTGAACTCTCTGAAATCTCTGCTATTTCTATGAGAATCTTCCTCCAAACAATCAAAACATTAAATAAAAAAATCTTGGTGCTTTAAACTATGGAACAGGTTATATATATCACATTTATCAGGATAAAACTCCTGTACAAAAAAAATGACAGTTGATTGAACTGTCTTGTCTTGGGCTTTATTTTTACTGTATTTTTTAAATATCAGTTTTTATTTCTTTTTTATTTCCCTGCTCATATTGTCAGTAAATTCTAAGTATTTGATACTGCGCCGTTGTTACTTCCAAATATATATTAAAAATATAACCTGTTTAACTCAAATGTAAACATATACCACCAGCTCTTGTTTTGAAACAATAAGACGGCTGCAGCTTTCAGTGGCACGCCGTCCTACTGCTTTGGCAACAGGCAAAATATGAATTATGGCACAAAGAAGCAGTTTTTATGAAAACATCCAGATGTTCGGTTTGTTCTTTCCTCGGCTGGAGAGGAAATGCATTTAACACAGTTACATACTCTGTGCTCTGTTTGTGCTCGTGTTGCATTATGTATGTGAGGGAGAGGGGACATTCAAGTGGGTAGCACTGGAAAAAATATCTAAAGGATAAAGTGCAAGGGGAGAGAGGAAAGGGGGGAGGAGAGGGGGAAGAGAGGGGTGTATGTGTGTGTGTGTGTGTGTGTATGAGTATTTGTGAGGGAAGGACAGACAAACAGACCGAGGGAGAGAGCGGGAGAGGGAGAGAGAGAGAGAGAGAGAGGTTATTGCTGGAAAGCGTGAAGACAATAATGCAAACTGACACTTTAGAAATGAGATGCCGGTTGCCTTGGCAACAGGCCCTGGGCTAGGGGCTACCGCGAAGGGGTGAGGATGGGTGAGGGTGAGCGAGTGCGGGTGAGAAGGGCTGAGATAGTGAGTAAATTATGTTTGATTAGAAGCGCAATCATTTGAAAAGAGCAGAGAAAAGCCTGTGGTGACGCATCCAGAAACGAGCGAGAGGACAGGAATGTGCCTGTGCATGGAGACGGCTGCAAACCGCTGCAGGAAGCTGCTCCAACTGGACAGATGTGGCTCTCAGGGTTGTTGTTGTTTTTTTTTTTTTGTCGTCACTGGTGATGTTTACCTTAAGAACCACCGCAGCTTGTTTCAGGCCACAGAAAACAAACAGTGTGCGGTTTAATTGTGTTCTGTGTGGCACTGTGCTGCTCAGTATTTAGTTTATAAGCAGCACATAAACATGTCATAAATGACTTGTAACACATTGTATTATAACATTTCACATGATGATTTTTTTACTATTACAACTCTGCTTTTGTATATTGTCATCAATTATCTGTTTTATCCAGCATCTTCCTCTTATTGGTGATCACAGGAGAAGTACACATTTACGTCTGCTTACAACTACATTATAATGTGCTATAAATCATTTATAAGTAAGTGTAAGTGTTCATCTGCTGTAAGGAAATCATAATGGGAGGGTACAGGACAGTATTACCCAAACTTCAGAAGAGGATCAGGCTGGTATTCTTTTCCATTTTTCTATTTTTCATTAGTTCTCACTGAGGATGTGAATCTTTCGAAGCAGCTCACAAATATACACTTTCAGTTTTTAAAAAAGTGGGTCTGTCGTTTCCTAAAATTCCTGGACCCTGTCGTTTTTGGCAAATGTTACTCAAACAGGAGTAAGATGTGTTTTTGTCTGTTATTCTGCTGTTTTCAGCTTGAGGATTTGGTGCAGTTGCGAGTATTTTATGCCACATCACTGATGTGTTTTAATAGCTTTTGGATGGCACGGAGAAATATGTTATATGAGGCTTTGGATGCAAATGATACTTCTTAGTAGGATCTTGGACTTTTTTATTTTATTTGATATGGAACAGCCTCTAAACTGGGTCTTCTCTGGTCCTTCAACACTTCCAGTTGTGCTGCAGTGGTTTGAGGAAGGAGGAAGGAGGAATGCAAAACGACAAATGAGGTGATGTGTATGAGTGTGCTGCAGTCAGTTCACAGGCTCCTTTCTGCACATCAGCAACCAGTAATGGTGTTACACAGTCTTATATACGTTCATTTTAAACAACCGCACAGTGCTGCACATGTGATATGTGGCCTGAGCGTAGGACATTTTTAATTTAGACAGTATGTGCTACTTTTCAAGCAGCACAATGATGCTGTTGTCATCGTTTTTCAGCTTTATGCAACACAAGTCAACCAAAATGAGCCGCCAGTCGATTTAGTTCTCTAACCTTTCATAAAAGATGAATATAAACAGCTCCTGGTTCTTTACTGCTCTGTCATGTTAGTTGCCGTCCATGCTGGATCAGTGTTTACAGATGAACATTTGTCAGGGCTGTGTTAATACAGATCTGAAGATGCACGATCCCAAGAAAGCAAAGTAAAACCAACATCTTTACTGTTCTGGTTCACTCTCACCGCCCTCATCAGAGCTGTTTCCAGCTGTGGCAGGCAGCTGTTCTCCGATAAACCCGCTGTACACTACCTGACCAGCATCAAACAGCAGAGAGACGCGGTTAGAGACCAGCTGGTGAACGTAGTAAAGCACTGAGCAGCTAAAAAGTCAAATATTTCCCTCAGGAGATGGTAGAGACCAAAACAGAGCTAAAAGGAGAGAGAATATTAGGCTTCTATTCATCAGGTGGACTGATGTCGCTTTGTATTTGCTGGATGTGTAAATAAGCCACTGTTTGTTTACAAGTTCACCAGCTCCTTGTTTTTTTGGACGTCTGGCGTCTGTCCTGCCGCTAACATGTGATATCTGACCTCTGTAATAACAGTCAGAGCTGAATCTGTCTCCTGAAAGTTCAGAGTCATGTTATTCCAGCTGCAGCTCTCACACAGGTTACAGGTGGAAAGGTAAACAATTAGCCACGCTGCTGCTACTGGCACTTTTAAAATACTAATCTACCGGTACAGTTGGAACGAACAGTAGTGTGAAACACGTCTCTACATGCGATAGGCACACTGCAAACTGTCAAACTGGCAAGCGATGTGTGAACAGTTTGCAGGCGTGCACTGTAAGACAAGTAATTATGCACCAGTCCAGGAGGCCGCCATCATTACGCACCTGGTCCATTTAGAGCGCCGATAGCGTGTTAGCATTGTGCTGTTTACTCCACAATCAACAATCTAACTACAGGGGGACAAAAGAGAGACAAAACAAAAGGTTTACACAAACACCATCGGCTGCATGACAGTTTAAGTCTGTGCAACATGTTACTGAGTCCGACTCCACCTGGCTTCCTGTGGCAAGGACGTGCAGTTCAGAGGCAATGACAAATTTTAGCCTGCGGAGGAGAGCACACGTAACCGCTGCTGGATCTCCTCACCTTTGATTTCTGCGTGGAAACCCTTTAAAATCCCACTCAAAGTGCAGTTAAAGGAGAGCTGCTGTCACTTCAATTAAAATGTGCAAATAACCCCCCACTGAAGTAAACCTAAAGCAAACTTATGAAATATCAAAATTCAGATTTTTTCAAGCACTGACATCACATTTTGAATATATTTGAAAGTAAATATTATTCTAATCATGTGTACAAAGTTTGTAATGAATTGTGCATTGCCTCCACCAGCACAGCACAGCACAGACGCACACACACATGCATGCCACATTGTAGTACACATATGTACACACACACACACACACAGACACACACAGGCACACACATATACACACAGAGGCAGCAGAATTGAATGCGATAGGGAAGTGAAAAATGATTAACCCGGGGTCAGCTCTCAGCCTCAATCTCGGCAGCGCTCAAAGAACATCCTCGCCTGATTTACACTCGTCATGTTCCACAGCACACATTTGCATATATTTATTAAATTCACCACGCGTTGGAGAATAAAATATAACAGGGCGGAGGGGGGGAGGAAGCGCGAGGAAAGGAGTGGAGGAGGGGAACGAGGGAGGGGGTTATTTAAAGGAGGCGTGTTTCTGATAGATTTGCCTTTCATTCATATTCATTTGCTTTCTCTTTCCCTCTCTCTCCCTCTCTCTCTCTCTCTCTCTCTCTCTCTCTCTCTCTCTGTGTTTTGTTCATTAGCATGGAGGTCAGTGCAGGCATCAGATGTGACTGCTCAACGCTTTAGGGAAAACATTGCTGTTGGTCAGCCTATTGAATTGACCTTGTTATCATCGTGACAGACTGTGTTATTTATCAGTTAGTTAGATAAGCCAGCGTGGAGGATGGTGATAGTCCACCACATGAAAATGAGTCTGGATACAGTGACAAACACAGCCCCCGGGGTGTTTTCACATGTGCTCACTAAACTCTGTTATCGTTGAGTGTGCCAAAAAGTGAAGCGAGAGAGAACGGGTTGTCTTTGAGGACGACTGGAAATATTTTTCAGTTCTCCTCAGCTCTAATGACATCTCTATTTTTCTTGTATATTTTTGGCAGCGTGGCTCTTGGGATATGATGTCGGTCTGTGGGTCAGTTGGCTGGTCCACCGCTGTGGTCCAGACGTGCCATTAAACCGGGTTCAGACATTCATGGACCCCAGAGGATTAATCCTAACGACTTTGGTGGTTCCCTGACTGTTTCTCTAGCGCCACCGGCAGGTGAAGAGTTTTGGTTTTGAGTGAAATGTGTCAACAGCTTCAGCTTCTCAGATCAAAATGTAAATTTGTGGCTGAATACCTAGCAGAGCTAATTACATTCCCATCAGCCTCAGTGCTTTGTGTTTGCTGCTAATCAGCCAGTGTTAGCATGTTGATACGCTGAACCAAGATGGTGAACATGGTAAATGTTGTAGAGATCATGACGTCACATCCTGTCTAGCTTCTCAATGCAACCTGTCATTGAGCATTATTATTAGAATATTCGTTCTGTTCCGGGGCTGGATTTTTTTTTACTTATTAGAATAGTTATAAATGTCAGTGGGATTTTGAATTAAATTTTCTTCTCTTCTCTGGAACAGAACCAGAAGGTTCTGGTTTCATACTGATGTTAGCAGCCTCACAGTCCTGCTCGCAGGCTGCAGACTCTCAGCCCTGCTTCTTTTTCTGTCTTTACTTGGATAAGTGGTTGGCTTTTCATTAAATTTAAAACACAGCAGATAATCATGCTGATAAACAGTCTCATTAAGTTTAAATTTAGTCCTCCAAGGCTTGTTTAAAACACTAGCAAACAAGATGTTTTTCATTTAGTGAAAACAATAAGTTGACTCATTCAATTAGTAAAACACTTCCACCCACTCCCTCTACAAACCCTGTAATGATTAGCGTCGAGTTCTCTTTACTCGGTTTTGTTTTCAGGTTTTTGTTGTGCAGACGGTTTTGAGTTGGGCAGTGAATGGTGACAAAACACGCTGATTAATCACTGTGAGTTCATTTACAAAGTTGAAAACCTAGTGTGAACCCCCCCCACATGACACACACACACACACACACACACACACACACATACATACCCTCCCCCCCTCACACCAACTGATGTGAGCAGTCGTGGCAGGTGAGATCAATAGGGCTGAAACCTGTCCAGAGCTTTAATCCATCAGTGGTGAGCTGGGAGAAGAAACAGGGCAAGGAAGCCATCACTCACGCACAGACACAAGCCCTTTTCTACTCCAGCCTGCTAAATGGGCATCTGGAGAATATTGTCAATCAGCAAAGTTCCTTTTATGTGGTCAGATGTGTCTGAGCGCCGACTCTGCGGCTTCATGATGCATTTCTGATCGTTTCTGTGTAATAATTTCTACTTAATGAAATGGATTCGTCAGATTCGTGCTGTATCTGCAGTCACCAAGGCATGTTTGCAGTTATTAAGTAGTTTGCTAATATGTGTGACTGAGTTAATTTTAATGACAACAACAGTAGTAATTTATAACTATAATTTCTTTAATAATTTCTAATCTCAGAACCTTTAAGTGGGGGTTTCTCTTGTTTTGTATCTATCTTTATTTCGATAGTGCATTTTTCTACATACTCTTATTAATATAGATATGTATATTTACACATACACATACCATATACGCCCTCACATGTACAGTATATGCATGCGTATGTGTGTAAATGAACAGAACAAACACACCACACTGAAACAAACAAACAAATAACAAAAACAAAACAAAACATTGGACTAACTCCACAGCTCTGGTGGGCTGACTGCCAGACAGCCTGCCTCCCTGGAAGGCCCCTGTCTGATACGTAGTAAAACAATTGGCAAGAGGGATGTGAATCTCTCTCTCTATATCTTCCTCCCTCTGTCTCTCTCTCTCTCTCTTTCACACACACAAACACACACATGCAGAGACAGGCAGTGATGGCAGAGGACCAGCAGTCTATGCCAGTGGGCGTAGTGGGACTACTGGGCACGCTGAGACCAGCCTCAGGAGTTAAGACTCGCTGAACTACAGCTGCAACCAACCCAGCCACCGCCAGAGCCAGAGAGTGGCCATGGGATACATGCTCCGACACACTGCTACAGATACACAGAAAGACATACGCTCTCCACCATCACACTCCTACACACACATACACACGCACACACACACACATACATACAATGGCGTCTGTCTGGTCCCGTGCCATGTGTCTCAGCTGTGCCAGCATTACCACCCCCCCTCAGGCCTGGACCTCCCGCATATGCCACCCCTCTCCACCCTCTCTTCTCCCTCCTCCTCCTCTGCTCCTCCCTGCCGGTAGCCTTTGTGGGCTAATTAGCGGTGAAATTGGTGAATTGCAGGCTCGGGCACACACACACACCCACACATACACCCACACGCACACATACAGTCGGTGAATTGCAGGCTCAGGCTCAGCAGTGCAGACACTTCAGCATAGCCAAGCGCCACTTCAGCCCTGAAAAGCCTCTGAAACAGGGCACACAACACAAAGACAGGAGTGGAGAGCAGAAGGAGGAAATTGGGGGAGAGGAGGAGAGAAAGAGTGTAAGTGGAGACAGAAGAATATATTTGCTTCGGTTTCCTCCTTACACTCGAACACGCTGCCGCTGTATATACTTTAAAAAACTTTTAAATGAATATCTTTTCCTTATCATTTACTTAAGGTCTGGGCTTCGTATCCGCTCGAGGGTTACCTGACACTCACCTGTGTGTCATCATCAAGGAGTCAGTGAGTGTCTCTTCCTTTGATAGAGTGAGAGTGAAAGAGAGCTTCCAGTCTCTAATGATTTCTGTGATGGACGACGCTCATTCCATCATCCCTCCATCCCACCCACACCCCATAAATTACCTCTCATATTAACAGGCTGTATTAAAACCATGCAACGTGTTAGAGCTCTCATTTAAAATTAATAAGTGGTAATTATGGAGGGAGGGAATCTGATGAGGAAATAAGGGAGGCTGAAAAAAAAGAATCCGCTGCTCGGAAGAAAAAAAAAAAAATCAAAAAGAATAAAGACGTGAAAGCACAGAGAGAGTCAGGACTGAATGTACCACCTCTGATCTGTCTCAAATATACAAAACAATCAACAAAACAGGGGAGGAAGCAATTTGAGGGAGAATAGTTTCATCCCACAGATGTTTTGATTGAACGGCTGATATTACAGTCACAGGGACAACATGGCTTCCCAGCTCACCGCAGGCACAGAACGAATATCAGAGGCGACAACAAACAAATTAACGGTAAATGTCCCTGCATCCTTTACCCTGCACAGTCAGCTCTTTGAATACTTTGAAGATAAACCTCGATCTTTCTTTTCTTCCTGCCTTTTTCCATCAGCCGTGAACAACTGGCTAGGTCTGGAAGGATTACTCGGTTTTGGCCATCGTTTTTTATCGGTAATAGGAGCAGCGTTCTTACAGAGATTACGCTGCTCAAAAGAACGCGTCCGGCGGTGGAAACATGAGGAGTCAGAAGCTCAGATAGGTTGTAAACAAACCCTCAGGTTAGCCAAACCTATTTGGACAGGAAAAATAAAGGCGAACAATAAAATGACTACTGAAACTGTTGGTTGTAAAGATCCATCACAGTTTAAAGGTTGAACTTTGTCTTCAACTTTGACCTACAGTACTATTCTTAGCTGTGCACACACAGTAAAGTGGTTTTGATAGACTGTTGGTTTGTCTACAACTCGTCTCATCTGACAGTTTGACATTAATCACGCTTTAGTTCTCTTTAATAATTGTGTAAATATATTCTCTGTGAACATTTTACAGCCTGGCAAATACGTGGACTGAAAACATGTCTGGCATTTTGTTAGAAACATCTCTGCTGTAGTCTGTAGACAGAAGTGACCAGACATTTAGTTAAAGTCAACTTTAAAGTGTAATTGTACAGTAGTGTGGAGCGGCTCCGGCAAATACAGAGCATATTGTGCTCTGACTGAATAATTAACAGCTGAATGTACTTTTCTAGTTCAACATCAGTGTCTTTGTGCAGTAGTTGATAAAGAACCAGTAAAAATGTTGCATTAGAGGAAAAGTTGCAGGTTTGTCAATGAACAAGTGCTGGAATACAAATAAACACGTAAAACAAATTTACCAATCTTTCTATCATTAGATCATTTACCAGCCGTCACCACTTTAAACTCACTGTGCCTGAATAAAAGAAGCAGAGCAGTGTTGTCTGCTGAACTGTCCTACTCATCCGTCTTTGGCCCCAGAGGCCCCCGGGGACACATTAGTCTCTTAATGCTTTGTCATCACCGCAGGTTAATGGACCTCACAGCAGTCTGTTAAAAACAGTGCTGATCAATACTCAGTGTGTGCAGAGAGGGATAAGATCCAAAAATAGAGCGACTCAACTTTTTTTTTTTTTTTTTTTTTGTCTTGTTATTTATTTATTTGTTTTACAGTGATGAGTTGTCAATAGTAGTGACTGGTGGGTAGAAATAATTACAAAAGGTGAAGACTGGAAACACACTGCCTCCTAATCGATTCTGATTCTGCACTGCACCATTGCATTATGACAACAAAGACACATAGGACATACTATTAATATAGTATTCATTTATTCAACTATAAACAATATACAACACTGGCCTGTGAACACCTGTCCAGACAGCCATCATCTGGTGCTGAGGTTTATCAGGAGGCAAACCTCCAGCTTGGCTCGGAGACCAGGTGGATGATTGAAACGTGGAAGCAAACCAGGAAAATTAAAGCTTAGATGTCAAATCAGGATTCTAGAAATTAAAATTCAGACCGGGATTCAAAAACCATGAAATGTTTTGACGTTATTGTTCAGGGTCGCCCTGATTGGTTCGTCGTTAGCGAGAACATATAAAGTCGAGAGTCGTGGGAGAAACGGTGTCTTTATACCGGAGCATCTGGGTCCTAGTTAGCACTTCTGTGAAGTCAAACTCATCAAGCAACGTAAGGTTAGAGGGGGACAATCAACACAGTCCAAACAGTAAGTAAACAAGCCAACACTTGTACGAGCAAGATCCATGGAGGAGCACTCCTACACACACACACACACACCTCCAGCCCTCCTTACATCATTATTTCTTTCTTCCTCTCCATCTCCATCTCCAGCAGAGTGAGCCCCTGGTCTGGTTCTGAGTGTCTGGCACCTTTTGCCCAAATCTGGCTCCAAGTGGGGGCTGAGCCGAGGGGGTAACGTGAACTTAATAAAGGATGGAAGGAAGGAGCGAGGAGGCAGGAAGACAAGGTGTTAACACCTTTTTCAACACCAGAGCCCCCTCGCACAAACCATGCAAAGGGAACCGTCTAATTGTAAGGTGTGTGTGTGTGTGTGTGTGCAGCAGGGCTTTCTCTGTAGCTGTGAATATTTCTTTCACTTCAAGGCGAAGCAGTTTTAATGCAGGCTCTTCTTTATGATTTTAAAAGTCTCTTCATTATACTGCATCTGGCTGTTTAGAGTCCAGTTTTTTTACATTTTGCAGCCTTTTCCACTCTGCGGCTGTAAATTTCTTTGCTTAATGTTGTGATCTACGATTTTTTTCTCCTTCATCTGGCTTAAATAAGTTTCTTCTGACATTTTCTTCTTTGTCTGCCTCCCCCCTTCTTTTCTTTGTCTTTGTTTCATTCCCTTCTTTTGTGCCTGCTGGTATGCTGCTCTTTCACCTCCATCCAATATACTCAGACAATCTCTTTATTTCTCATTAGTGCATTTTGACAGTTAATGAGTGGACTCGTGTGTGTGTGTGAGTGTGTGAGTGTGTGAGTGTGTATGTTTTTTCCATGCGAGCTCCGTCTGAAGACTACTGAGCGAGAGAGAAAGTGAAGGAGGGTGAGAGAGAGAGAGAGGGAGAGGGAGAGGCAGGTGAGGAGAGAGAGAGATAGCGGATGGGGGGGAAATTCATGTTGATAAATCATGTGGTCAGTAGCACAGGCCTATGTTTATCTCCTGCTGTCAGTGGAGTATGGGGCCAGAGATACCGCTCACACATTCAAACACACATTCAAAAACATACACACACATCAACAAGGACGACAGAGGACTGTTGTTACCTGAGATTTCTTGCTTTTCCTTTTTTCTGCCCACCCCCCCCCAGTCAGGGGGGATGTGGAGGCCAGAGATAGACCAAACCTCCCCTTCCCGTTTTTGCTTTGTCTGCCCCCCCCCCCCCCCCTCCCTGAATCCCATCAGTCAGCTGTTTGTGCTGATTACTGGTTGACTAATAGACTTATAATAAACCAGTCTTTACCTCTTTCTCCTTTTCACATTTTTCTCCTTTGAGGACGTTTATAATCAAATCTAATTCATTCCACGTACAAACAAGTAAAATTAGCACATTTCTCTGTATGTGCCCATAAGTTTTTTGCGTTCTGTGTGTTTGTATACTCTTTGTTGGGAAGCGATACAGCTGTGAAGGCTTTTTATGAAAATTTATAAGCTTGTAATTTGAAACAGGATGAAAACATGATAATAGCTGCCGGCTATCACAGGTGCTGAGGTGATTCTGTTTCTGTGATTCTCTTATATCAAACAAAGGTCATGTTGTTAGTGCACACAGTTAAAAAGACAAAACAAAAAAAAAACGTCTAAAATGAT
This sequence comes from Toxotes jaculatrix, assembly GCF_017976425.1. Classification (NCBI taxonomy): domain Eukaryota; kingdom Metazoa; phylum Chordata; class Actinopteri; family Toxotidae; genus Toxotes; species Toxotes jaculatrix. The sequence continues at coordinate 23,282,040 of NC_054409.1, read as the reverse complement.
GGAAAATTTTACTCTGTATTTTAGTCAGTGGACACATACTGTTATATATTATTCCTCAGTATTATGTTATGTAAAACCCACGGTATCTTTGTGATTAATGTGGTCCTGGTAAAGAAATTGTGTAAATTCTGGATTTACACAGTCAATCATACAATGGTACAATGTCCATTATATTAGATTTTGTATTTATTGCCTCATATCAACCTCTGCTGCTCCTCTTCACCTCTTCAGCCACATGTAGCTGCAGTATCTGGTCGTTTGTTTGTAGATGTTAGAGGCTGTGACGATCAGTCAGTGTGGAGATGATTTTTTTGTTGAGATTTGCTTGTTTCGTAAAATTGAAATCGAAACTTCGACTTTGAACTGGGACGCTGTTTCCAGATGGTGAAAGCCAGAAAGTGCTGTACTTAAAGCTGCTCTTATCAACATTTATTTATTAACAATGGATCGAATGACTGAGAGAGCAGACAGACAAGGTTAGAGACTGAGTGGTGGAGCGACAGATACTTGTTTGTGACGTTGGCAAAGATCAAAACAATTAAACGATGAAATCAGAGCTAAAAGAAGAGTCAGAAAAGCTGTTTCACCCCACGGCTGTTACGTATGCTCAGTGTCTACCTGAGCCACTGTCTGCCTACATGTTGGTCATATCAACTTTAGAAGGACAGAATATGTTAGTGTTGTCTTCACTGCTTGTTGCACTGCCCCCAAGTGGTCAAAAAATAATCCCTACTCTCTGTTCCCTCGTCTCCTGTCGTCTCTCCACTGTCCCTGCTGGACAAAGTCAAAACTGCCACAAAAAAGTAGTTTACATACATGATTTTATAAGATATGATGAACTGTTACAGGTTAAACTACAACAGTAAAATGAGACTTACACAGTAATGTAATATATAATGGTGTGATGACAGTGAAAGCAAAGGGGCAACTTAAATTCTGCTAATTACATGTAAAGATGCTTTTACTTAACATTTTCCGAGCTTGACTTTTAAGTTATTCCATTGTTATGGTTAGTCTGCGCTCGCAGACGTGTTTCAGCGTTCGCTCATTGTTCACGTCCAGCTCCTGCGTATTGTGCAGAATGTGTGCATTTACATATGTGTTGTGATGACACATGTCTGTAAGTGTGTGCTTTCACACTCGTGTTTGACAGTTGGGAGTGTCGCGGTGACACCGTGGCCTCTGTGAAAAGACGTGACGGTCTATGTGTGTGTGTGTGTGTGTGTGTGTGTCTGCCTGTGTGTGTGTGTGTGTGTGTTCTGCAACAGGCCGGTGGGAAGAGAGACAGATTGCGTTTTAACAGCCATCGCTGTCATCTCCAACAGCTGTCCTCTTCCCATTCTCTATTCAGAGGGCCTGTGTTTGCATTGTCTCCCTCATGACCTCCCTTCAAAGACCTACCGAAGAGAGAGAGAGAGAGAGAGAGAGAGAGAGAGAGAAGGAGCGAGCGAGTGAGAGGGAGGAAATGATTCTGGGAAAAAAAGGGAAAGACTGAGAGGAGAGACCGTTGGACAGTGGAGAATAAAATAGAGAAAAATACAAATGGAGGCAAAAAAAACCAAAAAAACTATATAATGTAAGGAAGCGGCGTGAGTGGAGAGAGAGAGAGAGAGGCTGATGCTATGACAAAGGGAACGTTAGATGCCCCGGTGCTGTCGCCCATCTCTTCTGCTATCCCTCTCAATTTCTTCTGTCCCTCCCCTCTGCTCTGGATGTACTGTATGCTCCCTTCCCTCTCCCTCCCTTCTTATTACAACTCCACAGCCGCCACCTCTCCACCTCCCACCACCCTTTACCCCTGCCTCCCATCTTATATCTCTCCTCCCGCTCTTCCTCTACCTCTCCATCACCCCCCCCAACCACCACCACCACCACCTCCACCCCTCTGCTGCTGCTGCTGCTGCCCTGTCTCTCTCCCATGTTGTCTCTTATCAGGTAGAGGAGAGATAAGGCTGCTATCTCGCCGTGCCAGGGCTTTGACATGACGCTTTAATGCATAATAAGTTCACTCATCTTTTAATCAATGCAACCAAATGATGAATTTCTGAAGGGTTAACAGTCAGCCATTGGCAGGTTTGGAGCTAAAAACACAGAGATAAGGTCTGCCTCCGAATCAGATGAGAGGGCGTTCTGTTTTGCACAGACAAGTATGCAAATCAGATGTACGTATGTACAATCGCTGTCAAATTCTTAGCAGAGCTCAGAGGCATTGTCTGTGTCTCAGCATTTTTCTGAACATATCCGCTGAAATTTTTCTCTCAGCTGCTTTGCCCTGAATCTCCCACGAAGCAGCGTTTGCGATGTTGTTGACGGAGCTGAACGTTTTCTCCGCTTAATCTCCGCTTAAGACACATATTCAGTTCCTGGTTCGAGATTAAAATCACAGATCTTACACATATAAACACTAACGGCCTGTTCACCTACAGCTTTATTTATTCCTGTTTTGTTTTTATTGTTCAAGCCAAAGCCATATTTGTAATACTATAAATATGTCTTTCAAATATACTATTTTAAAAGGGAATTTGGAGGATTGAGGTGCATATCTGACTTTTTTGTGAGCTGCCTGCTCCACAGCTGTGATAATAAATGTAGAAATAGTTGCATAACTGTGAAAGGATCAGATTGAGGATAAATTTAAAGTCAAACTAAAGTTAACAAAGAATTTTTTACAGAGAAAGCTCTAAATCCTCCGTGTTTTATTTTTCCATTTGTGTACCAATGTTGTCAAACATGTAATTACAGAAAAGAAGATATTATTTTAGCTGTGGCTTACTGAGCAGTCGGTCAGTTTCTGCCTGACTTCGTACGTTACTCTGTGTCACCGTGCGGACAGCTGAGGTTACAGGACTGTGAGGAGAGGCAGCTAAAACTAGCTCACGCTGAACACGACGCTGAGTGTGCGAGAAGCCGCAGTGACTCAGCAGGTGCTGATACTGACTTTACTTTTTCCATTTCCAGTTTCCGGTCTCTTCACGTTCCTGCTAAAGTAAACTCAGATCGAAAGTCTTGGCTCTGATTGGTTGACACGGCGTACTATGACTTTCTTTTTTTCTAATTTTTCATTTATTACTTTTAATCTTTTTTATTTTGCGTGTGCATTAGTCTCAAACTCTCTGTAGTCTCTGCCTGATCATCATCTCGTCCACGTCGTGCAGGGACACTGATCTAAGAAAGGTTGCTGTGTACACAGAGGCCAGTGTCTGTCAGGCTGCTCGCTGTAGTGTCATTATGGTTTATACGTCCTTACACAAAAAGTGAGCTGAATTTGAATTTCAGTTTGGCTTTAAGGTCTCAGACTAGATCTGGATAATTCAGGCGGATCTGAACTGATCCCAGATCAGACAGCTTTCCTGGAGGAGCCCTTCTCCTTCCGAACCACCCAATCTACCTCTCACTCTTCGAACTCCTCTCCTCCTCCTCCTCTACTTTTAGCATCTCCTCCCTCCTTCCTCTTCCACTCTCCAGCCACCCATTCAACCTCCCTGGACCTCCTCCTCCTCTTCCTCCTCTTGATGGTTAGTTCATGGGTCACCCCGGTGACAGGGCCTGAGTTGGGAGATAAGACGAGGCCAGAATGGCATTACTACGCCCGACACTCTGAGAGGTGACTCCGGGGCGGCGGCTGGATGGAGAGATGGGATGAAACAGGGAGCGACTGAGCAGTGGAGGTGGGGGCTAATCTGCCATCGTTTGAAGTAATAATACATTAGTGATAATCATCGCTACATGCGGAGAGAGAAGAAGGACACACACATACACACACATGTGGACGCTGTACACAAAGACAGAGACAAACACCAACAAACAGAAATACAGAAAGACCCTGATTCTTATTCTCCCTCCGTCTCTCACTGTAAATCACAGCTCTCTGTACTTCCACCCAGCCGCTGCCCCTCCCACCAATCCTGTGTGGATATCAGGCTGGTGCAGAAGGGCTCAGCCCAGCTGATAGCAGGTCCTCTGGGGGTTGGGGGTGGAGTACTGAGGGGTGAGACATGGGTGGGTGGAGGTGGCGGCAGTGGCAGTGAGTGTATGTGTGTGTGTGTGTGTGTGTGGAGGGGTTTGGGAGCAGCAGCTCAGGGACTAGGTGGCTTACTCTGCTCCCTCAGATATGGAGGTCAGGGGTTAGGCGGTGCAGGATGGTCGGCGTGCTGCACAGAGACACGCCTGGTGTGTGTATTTGTGTGTGCGTGCGTATTTGTGTCTGTTTGACTCTTTGTGTCCTGTACAGTATGCCAAGATAATCGGAACTTATAAAAATGGCGATATGTGTATTTTCTGATTGGCGCTCTGCGGGTTGTGTGGTTACAGCTTCAGCCGGCGCACAGCAGTGAGCTCAGCAGACAAGTGTGTGCGCAGGTGTAACAACTCATAAAGAGAAATTGTCCTCTTTTCTTCTTTTTCCCAGAGTGATTGTAGAAATATAATCAATTCGGGGGACACTTCATCTTGTAGCAAAATGGCAATTTGACCCCTGCGGAGAGCAGGTCTGATGTGACAGTGAGCGGTGTATTGTCACAGGTGCAGAAATGCTACCGAACCACATGCCGGCATTAAAAAGAAAGAAAGCAATTTCCTTTGTTTGGTGTCCACTCGCTTTTTTCCTCTTGCTGGGATTTGACGACACTGGGCTGAAGTTTGCCAAAAACTGATGGAGATTTGTCTTGTGATCCTTCTTCCGGGTCTGAGAGGCTCTAAAACAAAAATTACTTTCTAATACCTAAGTTGATGCCATAATTTCTGCTGTTTCACTTTTAAACAACAAGTCCAGATTAAACAACAAAACACTTTGCGTGCAGCTGCTCTCCAGAAGAACAGACGACGCTCATAAACGTTTTCTTATCTGACGGCTCTATTAGCAGCGGCGACATCTTTGTAGGCGTCTTCCAAAACCATTACAAATCATCGTTGCAGAAATATAACTGTTTTCTGATCTGACACAGTTGTCGGAAAAGGTTTGACCAGCGTTGACTGTTTGACGGATCCTGTTTTAAAGACTTTCCGAGTCTAGTTTTAAACGATAAGACTGGCTATATTATATATTTTTGTTGTTACCCACTAATCCCATGAGAAGACCAAAACCATCACTGAGCTGATCCCATTAGCATGTATTGTCTGCGTAACCAAAGCGTGGTATAGCTCTTTCCTCTGTGCCATAGAGCTCTATTATTATTAAAAACCCTGCAGTTAGTTATTTACAGCCGTAAACAGAGCTGTTAATAGAGCTGTTAATAGAACTGTTAATAGAACCCTGTCCCTGGACAAGAACGTTGATATGGAAGGATTCTATAAAATCCTGAATAAGTCACAGATTTTTACAATACCTTTGCATTTTTAAAGTTAGGGAAATATTGTGGTTATGATAAATAAACTATGGTTATTGTGTGATTAGGGTTAGGCAGTAAAAATGGGAAAGTTGCAACATATAAAGCACACTGCTACCTGTGTTGGCACATAACGTTGGCACTGGATGTAAATCATGAAGTGCAGAATTGAATCCAATATGTATGTAAATCCCAGGGATGCTGGACTGGTAAATACTCACTAGAGCACCAAATGTGTATTAATCCACGACTGAAAATAGTTCCCCAGCACATGCACTATTTCCTCCTGCCTGAGTCATGTTTACTGAAGACTACAGTGACCGTCTGTTTTTAGGAAATCACTGAGCCTCTTATAAAAATGAAACTGAAAATTTGTGAGCCACAGACACGGCGGGGAAGTTGAGAGACAGACTGATGAGATGTTGATTTTCATGAATAAGAAAAAAAAAAATACAGATTATCCTTTCAAAATTTTCCACTGCTCTTTTCCTTCTCTACACTGTCATCTAACTTCTCCCTTCCATCCTTATTCTCTCCTGCCTCATAGTTTCCCTCTAATATACCTTTACTATGCTTCTTCTTGCTTCTATAGTTTTTCTAACCTGTCCCCCTTCTCTCTCTCTCCCTCTCCCTTTCTCTCCCTCTCTCTCTCGCCATTTCAGCTCCTGCATTCTTATCTCTATGTTGCCGTCCTCAGTAATTATTATTATGTGCTGCAGAGATAATTCGAAAGCTGTGAGGAGAGAGAGGAGAAAAAAAAAGGGGATGAAAGAAACACTGGCTGTGGCTTCCTGGGCTCTGCTTCTCTTATCTGACCTTGGGCAGAGCCACTTATTGTTAGGCAAATCTCATGTGCAGAAAAATGGAGTGAACGGCTGTGAGAGCGAGTGAGGTGGTGGTGGGGGGGTGGTGGTGGGTGCGGGCGGGGGTAGAGAGGGAAAAGGAGGGAGAGAGTGAGGAGGAGATGGATGGAGGTGGAAGGAGAGACGTCAGAAAGCAGTGGGTAGAAAGAGTGTTTTATGGAGCGATAGGAAAAGAACCGAATGGCAAAAGAGCAGGATAGAGGTGTAAAAATGCACGGAGAGGTGGAAACAGGCAGACGTATAGACAGGCTAGGAGATGGAAGGAAAGGGGAGGGGTGGGGTGGGGGGGTGGTGAACAGAAGATATGTGCTGGAGACAGAACGTGATGACGAAGAGCATGAAAGAAAAGTGGAAAATGAGGAAAAGAAAAAAAAACAGATGAAATTCAAATCATTTTTATGGAAAGAGAGAGAGAGAAGAGTAGTTGAATATGGGTGGTGGGGGGGGGGGGGGTATCCAGTTTTCACTGCCAAGTGAAGTAGACACTTTTGGCTTGTTCAAATAAATCCCTCGGCTGAAGAGGAGTCATATAAAATCAATTCACTTTTTGTTTGGGGAGAGAGCATGCTCAGATTTGTCTGTGCTAAACTGCACTTCTTGTTGTGTGTGAGCTTTGATTTGTTCCTCCCTGTTCGCTGTTGACTACATCGCATTGACTGTAGCTGCTTATTATCTTCCAGTGACCTCTCCTTAGTGGATAAATATTATATTGGCATGACACGCGTAGCTAACATTTTGTATACACAAGAGCATTTTCGGTTTTTCATAAAGTGCGCTCACCGGACCCTTGAATTTCTTTGCATCTGTACGGTTGACGGTTAACTCCGTGGAGCGAGTTGCTCTGGGTGATTCTAAAGTTAACACGTCTGGCTTAAAGCCGCGCAGTGAGCACGTACGCTCGCGAGGGGGGGGGCCATAAATTCCCATCAGTGGCGGCCAGGCCCACGAGGGGCTGATGTGTGGCCTTTTCCGCCGCTGCAGCTCAGCTTCCTTTAATTACAACCCATTCTGCAGGAACAACAGGCTGTCCTTCCACCAGATTTAAAACGACCTGCTCCTAGTAATTAATCGGCCTGCGTGTCCTTCACAAGGTGCAAAGGTGTGTGTGTGCGTGTGTGTGTGTAGGTGGTTGTGAATGTGTCATTCTCCGTTCAGAATCACAAGAATATGAAGAAACCATCACTGAAAAATGAAGCAGACATTATTCACCTGGTTGATCAGAGGGAATTCTTCCACCACACGATGCAGAGTTTTAAAACAGCTCACAACTTAAATGTACTTATACATATATAACTTAAACGTATCATATCAAACGTGTCAAGTAAAAGTTCTACATTCAAAAGTACAGAAATATTATCAGCTAACAATAGTTTTTGGCTTTATGGAAAATTTGTACAGAGATTTCCTGATAAATCTGCTGTTTCAGTCGTTTATCTGACACCTGTGACGCTCACCGATCACCAGCAAAACACAAACTGACAATCAAAAAAAAAATACTGTAATATTATGATATGATAATCAATGTTTAATCAATATGTCAGTAACTTTCTAGAGCGTAGCAATAATCAAATAGCAATTAATCTGCTTAAATCAGAACTGAACAATAATCAGTCAATAGATCAAATATCAACAGTTTGCCAATCAATCATTGAGAATTAGAGATCAATCACTAAGAAAAGGGAAATATCCGAAGCAGACTAAATATTTCAGAGGCCAGAATCAATTATAAGAAAATTAAAATGTTGAATTAATATAAAAGGAAACAAAAAGGAATCGCAGTGATTTTTACATCAGTTTGTAATTAAATTAGAACCTAATAACAGGAAAAGGTAAAATATCACGTGAAGGTGCATTAACAGAATTATGTTCAAAATCATTCATCAGCAGATTAAAAGCATTTATCAAACATGAATAATAACTCATCTAAATGGGAAAATAAATACGTTTCAGTGTTTAACTAAAGAAAGAGAAAAGTAAAATCTCAAACCAGTCAGTCGCCACGGAAACAACCCGACCATCAAAATCTCTTCTGGACCTGGGTACGTGACTCTGAACCCCCACAGGCCTGAAAACTCTGCATTACATAATCATTCTGATCAGCACCTTCATCTCCAAAAAAAACCACCTTTCTTCTCTTTCAAAACCATGAAATATGTCTTGTCTGCACATTTGCCTTATTTAAGGCGTGATGTGTAGTTCATGGGAAGTTCATACAACCTGTGTTTCATCATCTTTGGTTAACACCTGAGCTCTGAGGCAGAAACAGCCTCGCCACCTTCTCTCCCTCCTCAATGCAGCTGGCTTGTTTCCTCTCTTCGATAAGCTTTGGGTGACGAGTGGCCTATTGTTAAACCTGCCCCCCCCCCCCTCCCGTCAGTCAGACTTCACCCCCCTGCAGCTGAGGGGGGGCAGTGCAGATGAGCATGTGTTGCAGCTTTGCAGAGTAACTTACAGACTTGTGACCCAGGGCAGTTTTAAAAGGTGGGATCTGAAGGTTAAGGTGCAGAACTCAGGTCACAACAATCGGCTGAACGATTAACTGAGAAAATAACGGGCAGATTAATCAATAATGAAAATAATCGTTAGTAGCAACCTTAAATTGAGCATTCTTCTTCTTCTTCTTCTTCTTTCAGTTGTTAGTTTGCAGCTTAAAGTTCCCATCAGCTCTCCCACTGGTCTCCTTCCTCCTCTGTGTTCTCCTCCTCCTAAGCACAGCTGCAGTGTCACATCCAGAGATTTTAAGCTCTCGAGCTGTGGAGGCCCATTACTGCTGGCAGGTAAGTAACCTGCAGAAAAATGGGCTGCCACATGTCAAAATAAGAGAGAAGCCTTGGACGCTTTCCACTGGGCAGGTGCTCGCCGCGTGCGCTGTGCAAGGAAAAGAGGTTCGCAGCCGCACAGCAGTGCTAACACCCGCGCTCATTTGTATACGGCAGAGGAGTCCCCGCTGTGTGGAGTTGCATAATTACGACCGGAGCGATAGCCGTGATTGTTTTCACTGAATCTTGAGATCATGACCGTGATTATTCATCTGTCTCAGGGAACAAAGAGTTTCACTGTACGTGAATCTTTTCAAACTGACGGAAAACCACCTTGACATTGGACGCTGGGTCCCCTGAAGGGAAACCTCAGATTCGGTCCAAAGTTCATTTGCTTTGCTTTTTGTCTGAACAGTAAGACTCAGTAATGATGCATCCTCGCCCATTAAACCTGCACCTGAATGAAGACTGTACAACATATTTCATCATCATCATCATCATCATCATCATCACTGATGCTATCAGCAGCCACGACCTCCAATGACCTCTGGCCCTGCGATCACCAATCTGTCCTCTTCAGAGCCTCGGGGACCCCTGTGTCCTCTGCTCCATGCCCCCCACCCCCCCCAAAATCACATCTTCAACCCCCCCCCCCTCCCTTTTTTTTTGGTCCTCCACTCCCTGCAGTCCACCCCTGCCGGCTGCTCAATTCAGCTTCTTTAACCAAGGAACAAACAAACAAAACACCCCGGGGTAATGAGGCCACCTCTGGGAATAGACACAGTGAAAGGAGCCTTGCGTATTGATGTGGGATTGACCATTATTGAAGGAAAGGGAAAGAAAAGGAGGGAAAAAGGGAGATATGGAGAGAGGAGCTCTGATCTGATGGAGTGGATTGAGCTGTCTGCTTCTGTTGGAGCGAAAAAAAAAGGTGACAAGACAAAACCCTGATCAGTGACTCAGGCAATAAGATAACCACCTTTAGGCTATTGTGGTGAGAGTGGCGGTCTGGCTTTAACTCGGGGGTTTTCCCACACTCTGAACAGGACGGTGCATGTGGACGGAGGGGTGATGTGACCACAGTGACCCGTGGGTGCAGAGCAGCCGTGGCCCTCATCAGCTCACATGATGACGGTAGGCTGATGGTTCATTCAGTCGCACACAGCGGGAACACGGACGCAACAACACAGCCGACAGCAGAGTTCGATGATTCATTAGCACATAGAAACGCATGGTGAACACAAACACAGTGATGCAAGACCGTGTGAGACGGGTGATTAATTACGGAGTTGTTCAAAAGACGTTTTAAAGATTATTTCTTACCTTGTTTTCGGTGGCCATTTTGTCTCAGGTATGTGAAGTAACTCTTAGCACTGAAGTCTTACTCTCTCTCGCTCTTAATGAGAAAGACACGCGGCCTTTCTGAGGAGCCGGGCGGCGAAGAGGTCAAATACAAAGCCCCCCACATCTGCACCAGCTCTGTGTGAAGATGAGCCGAAAAAAAAGACTCTGAATTTAATCCACAGCTGTAATGAGCCGCCGTACACTCTGAAAACCGTGTTCCTTTAATCAAACAGAACTGATCAAGTAATTGTTTATTTGAAAAGATAGTCGCTCAAGTATTAGTATCCCTTGTTACAGAGCTAATTAACCTCCTCCTACGATGGCTGTTTATTTCTTTTTTTTTTTTCCTTTAATTCCTTATGAGTACTTCAGATTCGACCCTCTTGGATTAGAGGAGTCATGGTGTTCTTTTTTAGCATGGAGCCTCTAACATCGAGTACTGTTCTCTTGCTGTGTGTTTTTTCATTTTTAGGCTGGGAGGGTGTGGACTGTACCTCTGACTGACAAAGTGTCAGCACATGGAGAATTTTTAGGTTAAACACAACTACACGTAAATCCCACAGTTCTTCCACCTGACATGCTAAGGTGCAAGAACATGGAAGCTTTAGGATAAGTGTGCGGTTTGGGTTGAAATCAGTGCTTCCTTCAAGGTTAGGGGACCTTTGTCGTCATGGTTACAAGGATAAACACGTGGTTAAGGTTGTGGGATGGTCATGGATAAATAAACACCACGTCACCTGACTTCCTCCTCCCGCCGCTGGATGTCATGTGTCTGTAGATCGTAGTGAGCTGCCTGCACAGACGTCCTGTGGGGTCACATGTTGCAGGAGGACAGTCTCAGTCAGACGTTATCAGAGTCACTTTAGCTGAATTATTTGTGTTTATTCCATTTTCAGATCAGGCAGTGCACGCGAGGTTCACAAACGCAGCGTTACGAAGTGAAATGTACCTAAAACAAGATTTAAACAGCTTTTATAAACTTTGCAGCCAATGATGCTGATAATTGTCACAGCCAGCGTTTGTGGAAGGAAATCTCATTATGAGTTTTTTGTATTATTATCTTTGCTCATCAGTAATCCCGAAAGTGTTGGTGTGTGCGCAGTACATTCCCCTGCTGCCTGCAAACGAAATGTACGATTGCCAATTCATTAAACCGCAACATTTCTGGGAGAATAGGTTCAAAGAATAAACTGGGCCACACGATTCTTTAACTGTTTTCATACTGATATCATGCCCCCTAAAGACAGCATTAATTAGACGCCGGCTGACGGCTTTTGTTGTATATCACCTCTTCTCTCATCTTTCCTGCCTCCCTTTAAAATATGTCTTCCAATCGAAGAGAGAGCAGCTAAGAATCCTAAATAAAAAGATGCTGTTGTGGTTTTATTTTGTTTAGACTTAGCTTATGTTTTCCCTCGCCCTGCTCAGACCCATAAACCTCGTCATCGTGGATGGCATTGTCATGCTGTATGTTCGGTGTCTGTGACACTGAAGGCCAGGGCCAGAGTGAAGGGCAGCTGCCAATGCTGGAACCTGTGTGACAGTTGTAAATGACTGGCCCGATCGGCTCCTTGTAGTAATTATCTAAATGGGCTCATTCAAAACCTCTTCATTGTGGAATCAGTTAATTAATTAGCTGTTTCACTGACAGGATAATGGTGAGAGCATGCTAAATAGATTAGTCTGGAACTTGATTTATCGTTGCAAGGCACCCCCCACCCAACTCTGTTTATCACCACCTCTCACCCCCCTTCTCTCTCGCTCTCTCTGTGTTTTTCTCTTGTCTTTATAGCATCTATAACAGCCACCCACCTACTTGCTGAAAATCCCCCAACTCGATACAAAGCTGCTGAGCCGATAAGGCCAAGAAATTTGGAGCCAACCATGTTGAGTTGAGAACAAAGTGATATCTGGCAGAACAGGTGTTCTGTTTCCACACTACGAAGGGAATGAGCACACGGAGAAACAGGTAAGATCACGCATGACTCTTCTAAGGAAGCCGAGTCACATTTTGTCGAATTTCCAGATCACTATCACAAATTTTTATCTTGCTAATGGAAGGAACAATGAATTACTGATGTTTTCATCTGGTTTGTTTATAATCTGATCTTAAAGTCAGTGTCACGACACAGGCCTGTTTTCTGAAGCCGAGCCTGAATACATTTGTGAACTGAGGAAAAAAAAAAAATAATAAGTTGATTTTTTTTTTTTTTAAACTAAAAAAGGCCAAAGTGGATAAAATCACACCTCATGTGAGCACAGACGTGAAATAATGAAGGTCCTGAAACCAGGTGGTAAAGCGGACGCACCTTCTCAGGTCAGCTGATGTTGTGCTTTAATAGTGAATATACACAAATTTTCAGTTCAATTAGCACAAACTAGGTTCAACCCCGGTAACCCAATGCCTTTTATCAAATGAAATTTAGAACTGTTCATCCATATCTATCACTGCATTATAAATCTCATTCGTCTGTCTCATGTTTTATTTTAGATTATTTCTATTTTTACTTTTATTTTATTTTCCTCTTTTTAAGCTCACGTGTGTGTGTGTGTGTGTATTTCTTTATCGCCTTCAGTTTCTTTTACATCTTCTCTTATTGCTGTTGAAAGGTGCTACACAAATAAGGTTGTTATGTTTGGGTGGCTACAACACTTGGCTGGAGTTCAGGGACAGACTGTGGTAACATTAACTGTGCGTCTGCGATGGGACCAAAACTCTGGTCTCCGACAGTCGGACTCACCGCCACAGGCTTCTGCTTCGCTGCCTCCTGCACTGGCACTGGACACTGGCAGTGGAGGTGTAGAATGGTCCAGTGTGGGCATTATTCCTGTGATGCTGGGCTGATAAGCTGGGAGGAGCTTTCCAGGGCAGTTGCCCACTTTGCCCAGCTGGTAATCCAGCAACCACCATGTACAGTTACTCAGATCAGGTTCAGATAACTAGCTGATACCACTCTTTGTATGAAACTCCACTTTTATTTATTTAACTTAAGCAAAGCAACTCAACCTCCAGCAGCTTGACCACAGCAGCTCAGCAGCCTACAGAGTGGCATTACTTCTAATTTCATTGAGACTGTGTTGCTTGGATACAGCTTGGGCCCAAGTTTAATTCCTCCAGCTGTTGACATTAGTCAGTGCTGCGAGAGAAAATAAACGCGGACACGTTTAAAATGTTTAGATTTTAAAACACCGAAAACTTCTCCTGTGTATCAGGGAAAAAAAAAACTCACATGCAGCTTCAAAAATGTGAGAAGAAGAATTTGTCGACACATAGATCACATGGAGCTATGCATAATACATATATTTAACATATATACGTATCTATATTCTCTGCTATGCCAGAGCTGTAGCTCAAGTGGATCATCCACTTAATAATAATAAAACTAAATTTGCGACTTCGAGTGTTCGGCCGTCCCTATTTTAGTCTTTACACTGTTCACACCTGCAGATAATAGCTGACAGTGTGTGTTGGCCTTTGCATTGAACTGAACTGAACTGAAGTGAATTTAACTTAATTGAACTCAATGTGCTCAAACGTCTGATGCAGCATCAGAAAAAAAAAAAAGAAAAGTCTTTGGACAGCAACTACATTTAAATAGGTTTATATTATGTTCAACAGCAGAAACATGCATGAGCTGAAGATTTGTGTTTACAATGCTCAAATAACAATCTCAGACTTAGTTTACAGAAAAAAAACACAAGTATTTATAGTTGAATCTAAAATCAGACAGTTGACAGTTGAAGGTACTTGTATTTTGAATGACACACTGGGTCAACTCTTGTAAAAAAAAAATCCTCTAAATTAGTCCTGCTCATGTTTTCATGTGTCAGTTGTGATAAGCACATAGAACTAAAAACACCCACACATCAGATTAGCACAAAGTCACATGAAGCAAATGAAAAAATCAGATGACAAAATGTTCTTCAGTCAAAGGAGAAAAGACAGACGTGGGTTGTTGGGGTGGGGTGTTTGGGGTGGGGGAGGAGGACAGGATTATTGAGACACAGAAGGAGTGTGTAAAAAAAAAAGGTGTTATTGAGAGCACTGGAATCACTTGATTAATCAAGAAAGAGAGGCAGAGCTCTCTCCTGCCGATGTCCAATCAAAGCTGGAGCAGCTCTGGGCGCTGCACGGCATGAAAGCCAGGAGGGGAGTCTCCTTTTGTCCACACAAAGGCAACCCTAACGCGCTTTCACTGTGACAAGGAATGGGAGGGCTGTTTTGGAGGTGGGAGGGGGGGCGGGGGGGGGGCTGAAAAACAGCCAACAAGAGGTGCGAATAAGATGCCCATTCATCTCCCGAGCTTTACACTAATTCCCCCGACCGTCTCCTTTTCTTTCCTTCGTCTGCTCCGCCACAAAACAACAAACAGCGAGAGGGAGTGAAAACACTAGGATCTTGGGGGCTTAGAGCAGACGTGTAATCCCTGCCACTTCTGACCCTCCATCGGTGTGTAAGTCCCTGACCTCCCCATTGAGGGGCTGGGATGTGTGACTAAAGGACGGGTGACCCTCGTGCACACACATTTGCACTCATACACACACCCCATTGCCCCCAATGCAGCCCCTCACTCACACACCCCACACTCCAAGCCTTTCAAAGAGCTGAGCTAAGGAATTCAGGCTTTGGAACACCTCTGCGGCGCTGAAAAGAGTGAGTCTGTGAGGAGTCTATAAGTAGGGCCAGGCCTGATCGTGTTTCTTTTCTCCACCATTTAATTCGTCTTTAGAGGCCATCTCGTTAACACGATCTTCCCTCGCTTTTTTCTTACCTCCGTCCCCTCAACGAAAGACCCCCCCCTCCCCTCTCCATCCTGCCCAACTTCAAAGGTCCCTGCCAGCCGAGGAAAGAAAGTCACCTCTTTCTTCCATTCAGCCTCTCTCGTCTCTTCTCGCTCCTCTTTTCTCGTCTTGGCTTTCTTTCTCTCCTCTCTCCTCGCTTCTTCCCTAAAGCGGCCGCCGAGAAATCATCTCACTTTCTGCCGATGCTTTGCATTTGAAAAAAGGAGTAATTAGCCAGAGGCCACAGGGAGGGGGGAGACGGGGGGCTGAGCGAAGGAGGCGTTGAAGGGAAAAAAGAAGAAGAAGGAGATGGCCCCCCTCCTTGCTCACCCCTCCCTCAAGCCTGGAGGCCAGGTCTGCTCTGTTCCTCTACCTGCACATCCTGTACCTACTCAGCCTCTGCGTGTGGCACTAGTGGGCGACTGTGCAATGGAAGAAAGACTCTGTTGCACCTGATGTGAGCTGATGAGTTAGGGGTCTGTATGACTGAGGGGGCCAAGAGCCGGACGGGGCCCCTTGAACATGCAGATTTATAGACATTAACAGCTTCAGGGGCCCAAGTGAGCTGTTTTGAAGGAAGCGGCAGCCCTGGCTGCAGTGTGGGTTTATGTTATCATTTTCTGTTTCGTTTCATAAATAAGGAGAAGCAGCTGGCATACATACTTGCATACAAAAAATATAATAAATAAATAAAAAAGTGGCTTGCCTGGATTATAAGGCACTATTCTGTCCGAACATTGTCAAAAACCAAAATCCTATCACGGTTATCTCAGTTCGGCGTATTTCATTTCAGGACCCGGTGCAGTCCTCTCTGTGCTGCTTCAATTCATTCGCTGTGTGACAGTCTATTTCAATAATCTACATGCGTTATAGCCATAAGGCAGAGATAGGCTCAGCCCGAGCATATCTAAAGGTGCAGTGTAATCCTGTAATATGCAGAGTAGTGAGGAAAATTCATTCTCCCCTCACGCCCATCGGGGTCTTAAGCCCCCTGATGCAGCTGATAGGGATCCGGTGTTATCTCCACAACACAGAACAATTTAACACACTCACCCCACCGCTCCGACACACGCACGCACACACACACACACACACACACACACACACACATGCCCACGCATATAAAACCAGAACTCAACCTTATGACCACCTTCAGCACTTGCACACACACATTTGCACACAGCTGCTTCACATCGAAGCAAATATTCAGATGCACACACACATTGGGTCTCTCTGTCTGAATCACAGTGACGTTGCAGCACGCACACACACACACACACACACACTCACACACGCACACACACATAAATAAGTTGCTTCCTTTGACCCTCTCCTCCTCGTTTACTCTCTTTGATTCTCCAAAGTAAAACACCACAGTGACAAATCGAGGCGTGGTCTTCCTGCAGATATAACAATAAATCGTATTTTTCTATTACATCCCATCTTCTAAAATTATGTTTATAGACAAAAAAGGTGGTTTAGCTGAATAATCAAAAGCCTCTGGGGATTTTTTTTATTTTTTTTGGGCGAATGAAAAGAAGGAGAGGAAACAAGGAGAGGAGACAACAGGAGAGGAGAGGAAACAAGTGGGGAGGACAGGAGGCTCTAGAGAGCATGAGGGCTTATCCAGAGGAGAGGATCAGGGGACCTGGATGTTGGTTTAGTCTGGCTCTCTCTGTTTGTGTTTCCTGGTTTGGCTGCTGTTGTTTACTCGAGTTTATATCAGTGTTTTATCTGGTGAAAAGTTGTCTGCCGCTCTGAATCTGTCTGAATCGCTTTGCTTCGCCTGTCTTAAGCATTTCAAGGATGCCACACTGTGTAGCTCTCCAGCTTACAATCTACTACGCAGGTTTATGTTTATTCCAGCAGCTTTGAACTTCAGTGATGATTCTCCCTGCTCGTGCCTAAATCAATATTCTTTCTGTGGTTTGTTTTCTGGGAGCTGACATAACTTGGCACGCGAGCGAGGATGAGTGTTGATGCTTGGTATGGCGCATATGGGCCGCGGTGTTAATTCTTAGCACTGTAGATCCTGCGGTGTTGATTGTGTCCTGTGTTGACTCTGGAGAAGCGCTGCTTGTTGATTCGGTTGTGTACATCTGCTGTCAGGGCCCCCAGTGGTGGCCCGCTAAACGGGAAGAGCCTGTCTGGCAGGGCAGGGTTGTTTGTCTGCTTCCAAACATATTGATCTCCTGCAGAAGGGAAAACATTAGCGATAGCGCCTGTGCAGGCTGGGCTGGAGGTGGGTAAATAGCTTTGTCAGGTCTGGTGAGCCTTCTCTGCCTTGTAGGAAATGAATAGCAGGTGTATTTGCTGAGTGTTTGCAGGAGGGAATCTCCTGCCAGGCTGACAAGGCGGGCAGAACGATGGGATGTCACAGCACACCCGCTCCCCTTTTCTGGTCATTAATGTGTGTGTGTGTGTGTGTGTGTGTGTGTAAGTGTGTTTTTATGGGGTGGGGGTGATAGATCCAGTGCATTTCAATTTTTTGCCAAATTTCTTCGGCTTGTCTAAAAATTTTTGGGGTTTAAATAACCAGTCACAGAGTTCATTTCTGGTGTTTTAGTCAATAGATCCAGTTCTGTTTTCTTGTTTTGCCAGTTTGGTATTAAAACACATTCAGTTCGTAGGCTTGGTTGCTCATAATGAATGATGAAAATCCCAGAACTTAATTAATTGTCTTTGCACGTTACTTCCATTTTAAACACGAACGCACACACACACGCAACAGACAGAGAAAGAGAAGGAGTCCAAGATATGAATATTTAACAGTAGCCTCTTGCAGCGCAGAGCCTGCCAGTCATTGTCAAATAGGACTTAATCTTTTCAATTTCTGGGTGCAAATATTCACACTGGCCACTGTTTGTTGCTCAGATTAATGAGGCTCTCTGCCCATAATCCTCTGCTGCTAATTCAAGTGGCCGCCGGTGCGGTTAGCCAGGGGAGGACGGGACGCTGAGAACACATACACAGCCGAGATTATTTCCTCCCCCCCTCTCTCTCTCTCTCTCTCCTCTTCATGCCTTCTGCCTCTTCCCTTCTTTTCCTGCACGGCCTACCCACTGTGCTGTGCTGAGTCCAGTTCAGTTCACAGACGGATCCTCTTCGTCTGTACGCAGCTGACCAACGGAGAGCCTCGGATTCATGAGTAGATTCATGTGTAATTTATTATAATGGATGTTTGAAAGGAAAATTGAGGAGGAATACAATGAGATTGACTGTGAAAACACAAATACATCAGTGAATTTGATTAGGATCATAAAATAATTTCTATGGTGTTTGTTTATGTCTTGTAGTGGGAATTACGTAATCACCACTTTGTCCATGTAACCAATGGTAATCCAGTTTGGCTTTTAGCCCAGTCAGCCTTAAAGGAACACACAGTAAAACCGTTTCTAAATCATTTTGACAAACATCTCCAATGATGGAAAATTGTTTCTCAATTATAGTATTTTCATTGAAAAGCCCAACACTGAACGTTTTTGACATTCAGTTGATGGGAACAACCTCTTTTTTTTTTTTTTTTTTTTTTTTTGACAGATATTTGTTTTCGTGGAGTCTTTGTTGATAGACGTGATAAATATATTCTTTCAGCTCTCTTGTGCATTTGAGCAAGTTTGAAAACATAAAATTCACATTTCATAGTTTATATCAAATGCATCTCTGTTCTGCTCTGTGTCTGTTTGTCCTTCTACCATTAATGTTTTTGGTGAAATAGATATGATAAATCAATCTGCAATTTATTATATTGAAATACTGAATTTAAAGGTAGCTCAAATGTTTCTGTAGCATTTGGCAGGAAACGCTCCAGAGTCCTGTTAATGCAGCCTGGTCAGGTTTTCAGCTTGTTTTGTAGTTAAGCAAATTTGACTTGGTTTTTTTTTGTCACAGAAATTAGACCATGAACTTTATAAAGCATTCACTTGGTGTGAGAATAATATAAAAACTTCAAAGTTCC